>NC_041381.1:156692902-156697504 GCF_002162155.2 Triticum dicoccoides
ACGGTCCGGGTCGAAATACGTGGCCATGGAATATTTGGGGCTTAGGAGGATGAGCGTGCAACGTGTGTCACTGCAGAAAACACGGAATGTTAAAAGAAAAACGATCGAAAAGTAAGAATTCATATGTTACGGGCCGGTTGAGGGGAGGACTTACTCGGGAAAGTAAGGCATGAGGAAGTTATCCTTATCTTGGTTTGCCAGAATGACGCCTTCGAGGTAAGAACTCGCGACTTGCCGGTCCCCAGCGCTGCCCAAGATCTTGGCACGCATGTAGAAGGGGTCGACTATCACGATGTCCGGGGTCTTGTCGCGAATGATCCGCATCTCCATACTCAGCGAAAATAGCCGAACGAAGGTGTAGTGCAGCGGATGAAGGTTAAACATAGCAAAGATGTCATCAAACCGCAAGACGATCGTACCCCCGATGTCGCCATCCACAAAGCCCTTGCCCTCTGGCACCTTGGCCACGAAAACCGGGTATGCCACATCCTTCTCTCTGAGACGCTGCTTCTCCAAAGAAAGAACACTGTCGTGCAGACTCCGCATAGGACCGGTTGCAGCATTGAGCATATTTGGTGGTAGCATCGCCCTACCCGCCACATGCACCCTCCTCGAGATATCCTGCGGTGAAGGTGGACCGTCCTGAGCACGGATCGTACTCGGTGCCGGCTGGCTCGCACCCTTCTTAGTCCTTCTTTTGCGTGCCTTCTTCTTCTCCTGTAATGGGACCGAGTTCTGCTCACAGACCGCCTTCTTGAGTGTGTTGGGGCTGATAATATTTCGCACCTCGCCTATCTGAGGCTCGGTGAAGTCGGCAGCTGGAGGCGTCTCCTGAGAGCTGAACGCCAGACGGCGCCTGTTGCAACTTGGCTTCTCCGCGGTACGAGCTAGATCGCACACGTCTTTTGTTGGGTTTGGTTCTTGAGAAGGAGGCCCCATGAAGTCGCCATCGTACCCATGCTCGGCAAAGTACTGATCGACGTTGCCAAATGTATCATCGTCGTCGTCGTCGTCGTTCTGATCCTGTGCCATATGCATGTTTGGATCCAGTGGCATAGGGATGTCCGGCACCGTTACGGCGGTCTTGCCATGGGGCCGACTTGGCGCCGGCACGACTGGCGGTGTTGTCTTTGGGGTGGTGTCGCCCGCCCCCAAACGAATCTGGCTCTTCGGCCAAAGCAGGGGCCAGCTCAGGCAGGCGCTGAGGGTCATCACGTCATCATCGTCGGCCCCGACGGGTCGAATCGGAGGTAACAAGTCGTCGCAGCCTGGCAGCACCCGAACCAGTTGAACCCTAAACAAGTTGGGTGGCATCTGGGTACCGTGGAACAAGGGGTTGCCGGTTGAACGATTTTGCCCTTGGCGACATCGACCAACTCGTTGTTCACGAAGTGGAGGAGAGTGAACGGAACGTCGGCGGTGCCCTGCGAAAACATGTAGGGCGTCAGGGATGCCCAGTCAAAGGCAAGGAGATGAAGTCCTCGGCCGAGAGAGGCTTAATTAGTTACCGTGATGATGGCGTCGAGCTCGGCTAATGTCGAGGCACCGCCAACGGCGGGCGTGCAGTTGACGGAGCGGCCGCTTGCTGAAGAGGTGCCGGCCGGCGTACACCCGGGTGCATTAAGCTCTCGTGCCGGCGTCGGAGACACCAATGCCGCCTCCGCCGGAGGCACCAATGGCCCCGCCATCGCATTATGCGAGTTGCTGGCCGTGAAGCTAGGAATCGGGGGCGGCCCCTGTTGGCCGCCCGCAATCCACGCACTCAACCCCGAGATCAAGGTAGGCACAAGGGCGGTGATCGTCGCTCCGAGTCGTTGTTCCACTTGCTCTTGGACAATCTCCGGAATCCGCGCCACCTGTGCCTTGAGTTCTTGAACCTCTCGCGCCTGGCTTTCCGAGCTGGTCTTTTTCTCCTTCCGCACACCAGCGGTATAGTATGACCCCCATTTTGTCGACAAGCCTTTGCCGGCCACACGACCAGCTGACGTCGGCTTACTGAGCTTATCCTTGTTCTTCATTACATTCAACCCCCTATTTAGAGTGGTGTCCCAAGGGTTGCTCTTAGTCGACTCCGCGCTACTGCTTTCAGTCGCCTGCGGAAGGAATGTGAACCATTTAGAAATTTGGCTTCATTAATTAGAATGCAACCATATGGAGCTAATTATGCGGGGGTGTATTCCTTACCAGAACAAGCTCAAGCGCCCTGGTCTTCGGATCCGTGGTAAGCTCCTTTGTTATCGGGTCTTCCTTGTACCGGGCCCTGACATAGTTCCTAGTCTGCTTGTTACCGCTGTATTTCTCGAAGCGGGGCGGTAGGCCTTGCTCGGCACGGTCCGCGTCCTCCTTGTCCCATATAGGCTCCGCCACTCTGTAACCGCCGGGACCGAGTGTGTGTTCCCCTATGTTCAGCTCCCGCATTTGTTTCCCCCACTCACTTGATTGGGAGCTTGCGGTGCTCGAGCAATTGATCTTGAAGTCGTTGTAGTCATCTTCGGTGATCGAAGGATTTTTCTCCTTGATCTTCTAATAACTCTCACCTTTCTCGATCATTCTCTTCACATTGCTTTTCCAAGTAGACAGGGCCTTGCTCATCTTCGTGAGGGCAGCATTGTTCACTTTATTCCTTTGAGGCTTGTGTTTTCAAATTCAGCGGGGAACTTGTATCGTTCGTCAGCTTCGTGAAGAGGAGGTTGCGCAAATTCCCTCGGTCAGGATGCCTCAGGTTCTCGGTGTTGATCGAGACGGTGCTCCGGACAATGCACCCGAGCTGAAGCGAGTACCCCTTGACTATTCGTTCGGGCGCCGTTGGATTCCCGTTGGAGTCCACTTCAGTAACTTCCTCCTTGAGGGTGCGGAGCACGATCGGGCGCCGGTCCTTCCGTTGCCTCTTCGGTTGGCTGCCATCTGTGCGTGCGCCGCCATCATTAGTGGTGGCATCCTCGGCGGCACCATCAGTGGTGGCATCAGTGTGGTCATCCTCGGCGGCACCATCCGTGGTCTCAGGATCGGTGGGGAAGGCGGCGGCCTCATACAAGTGAGGTTGTTCCTCCATCTCCTGGGACAGCTCCCAGAATGCCTTGCCGCCCGAACCCCCGGCCTCATCGTTGTGGGCCATGTTTCTCTCTAAATAGAAACAAAGTTTGGTCAAAAAGTTGGTTATTGTCAAGGAACAAGATCATGGTCTCATCATTTAGGGTTTGTCGACACCGAGGCATCCTAAAATCTAAGCTTTTATCATTGAGGGTTTTTCGACGCCAAGGCACCCTAAAAGCCTAACTTTTCATCATTTCAGTTTTTATCGACACCGAGGCACCCTAAAAGCCATGCATTAGTCACAAGTACGCCGGGGCACTTGATCCAATGAAATACCCATGATAGTTCAAAAAGTACCCATGAAATACAATCGAGAAATGAAGGCTACGATTTAAATACAATCGATCTTAGCTAGCTATCTGTTCACAATCTTCTTGCCCTTCTTTTTCGCAAATGGAGTTCTTCTGTGGAACGGACGTCCTTTAGGTAGGGTGGTCCTGCTTCTTCTTGTGGTGTATGCTGCTACTTCATCATCGTCGTCATGTTCGATCCTCGGGTCGCCGTACTTGTCGAAGTCTTGCTCATTGGCTACTCCATCCATTCCGATGATCTTCCTTTTGCCTCTCCTCACGACAACACGACTGGGCTTTGGCGGGTCGGTAATGAAGAAGCATTGGTCCACTTGGGAAGCCAGTACCCATGGCTCATTTTTCGCGGTGACGTTTGCGCCCGCGGTCTTGGATTTGGCTTCGGGTATAACCATGGTGGTGAAATACCGGTCTTCTTTTATGACGTTCTTGGCCCATCTGACACGGAACATCGGGACCTTCTCTCCAGCGTAGCTCAGCTCCCAGATCTCCTCGATCCTTCCGTAGTATCTGTCCTTGTCGTTACCGGTGTAGGATTCCATCGTTACCCCGGAGTTCTGATAACCATCGCTCTTCATGTCCTTGGCCTCGGTGTAGAATGTGTAGACGTTGATATCGTACGCCTCATAGGTCATCAGGTTGTGCTCGGCGCCCTGTGACAAGGCGAATATGAGTTGTTCTTCCGCGGAAGAATCCTCATGTAAAGGGTACGACAGAAGCTTATGCTTGAACCAACGCGTGAAACATGAGTTGTGCTCTTTGAGTATATCTCCGTCCGTCCTCTGTTGGCCTCGGTCATTGTACGTCTTTTTAATAAAGGTTTTGTGCTCTACCAACCAAGGATCGACCACGTCTATGTGTTGTAGTGCGACTAGGTTTGCTCTTTCAAAGTCGGCGAGTCGACCCTCGAAGTCGACATGCATTTCGCGGCGACCCTCACGGTGACCCCATCCAGCGAGCCTGCCGAGGTGCCTGTTGACGGGCAGACCAACGGGGTTCTCGATGCCTAGATAATTCGTGCAGTAGGAGATGCACTCTTCGGTCAGAAAGCCCCTGGCTATGCTTCCTTCTGGACGTGACATGTTGCGAACGTATCCTTTGATGACACCATTCATCCTTTCGAACGGCATCATGCTGTGCAGGAACATCGGCCCGAGTTGGATGATATCCTCCACTATATGGACCAGCAGATGCACCATAA
>NC_041381.1:156697514-156698912 GCF_002162155.2 Triticum dicoccoides
GCTCCCAGAATGCCTTGCCGCCCGAACCCCCGGCCTCATCGTTGTGGGCCATGTTTCTCTCTAAATAGAAACAAAGTTTGGTCAAAAAGTTGGTTATTGTCAAGGAACAAGATCATGGTCTCATCATTTAGGGTTTGTCGACACCGAGGCATCCTAAAATCTAAGCTTTTATCATTGAGGGTTTTTCGACGCCAAGGCACCCTAAAAGCCTAACTTTTCATCATTTCGGTTTTTATCGACACCGAGGCACCCTAAAAGCCATGCATTAGTCACAAGTACGCCGGGGCACTTGATCCTACTTAATTAACTACTAAGATACCCCGGCCCATGCATTAGTCACAAGTACCCCATATGTCCTATTTTTAGCAAAGTCATGCTAAAATTCACGGAAAATTTCAGCATGACCTTTGCTGAAAATAGGACATATGGAGTACCCGAATTTGCTGGAACGGAAGTTAATCGACATTCCAACAAACTCAAGGGCCTCTCGGGTGGACAAGGCAAAAAAGGCCTTCATCACAACATGCAAAAAAGAGAGAGTCACGGACAGTGACATGATACATTTTCATAAAAGCTTGTGGAGCCCGGGGGATCTGAACATTAAGCCCGACTAAGGTGCGCCTGTACCACACCTTAGTATTCTGTAGGACTACACACTGTACCAAGAACTGATTGTCGCTGCTACTATTTATTGGACAGCAGTATCTTGCAGAACAAGAGATGCTAAGTTTTAAATCATATATTTGCATTCTTATAAAGTTAATAATCACTGAAATAGGCATAAAGCTGTAGCGACCTTGCCCAAGTAAATCCAGTTATCTGTTTCTAGGAAAGAACATTGGTCATTGCAGTGTGAAACCTGAGAAACATAGCACTGACCTTAATCATATATACATATTTGACCAGACACATCAATCAAAGCAGCCTTGCAATATTATGTTCCAGTGCAGTAGAAAATTTACATCAGACTAATTAGGTCCATCTTCCTTTATTTGAGATAGTTAGCTGGAACTTATGAGTAAAACACAAGTCTAATACCAGCGAAAAAATCTAGCATCTTAACCATTAATTTGAGATAGTTTGGTTTGGTGGTTTCAGTTTCCAGCCTGATTGGTGATGGTAGTTTGAGTTTGAGGTACCAGTTTAATCTCCAGATTCATCATAGCTTAAGAAAATGCTGTGCTAACTGCAAGTCAGACAGCATCTCAATCTCAATCTCAAACTCAATCTCATCTCATCCAGAGGAGAGTGACAACCAAATCAACGGAAACAATTATGGTACCCATTAAACTAGGAGACAACATTCAGACGCCAGCAGCCATTAAACCAAATCAAGCAACCAAATCAATCAGGCCCTGTTTGATAGTAAAGTATTTTCTAAGTATTCTAAGAATACTG
>NC_041381.1:156699100-156699714 GCF_002162155.2 Triticum dicoccoides
GTCGGGTTAGGTTTGGGCGGACGGCGCGGGCTCGAGGGGGAGGCGGCGGGGGCGCGTGGGCGGCTTCGGCGCAGTGGGTCAGGGCAGCGGCGGCGGCGGCGGTGGATCGAGGGAGAGGGAACTGGCGAGGGGGAGAGGGAAGGGGGGATCGGGCGAAGGGGGAGAGGGAAGGGGGGATCGGGCACAATACAAATGGCGCACCACCCCTCGGTGCGCCATAAGTACATCCATACTAATGGCGCACCTCACCGTGGTGCGCCATTAGTATTTTTTTTATTTCAACTCGAGCCAACAGGTTATGTACCACCAGAACTGATCCACATCAAGTCCCCTCTACTAGCTCGACTGGTCAGCAGCCAGTTCTCACACCAGGAGGTCCTGGGTTCGACTCCGAGGCTCCACAAATTTTTTTAGCATTTAAAAAGCTGTTTGATACTTATTTGTGTTTAAATATGTTCAAACTTGTTTAAATAATAACAGTAATATTTTTTTATAAGGCAGTAGCATTAAAAAAGCTGTTTGATACTTATTTTTTTTATAAGACGGTGCGCGGGGTGCGGGGGGTCGGCGGCGGCGGTTGAGTAGGGGAATCGAGGGTGCGGGGGGTCGGCGGC
>NC_041381.1:156699724-156701491 GCF_002162155.2 Triticum dicoccoides
CTGAGTTATATAACCAAACCTCTTAAGAATAAACGAAACAGTAGGTGATAACATCAATGGTTGTTCTCTAGCGGTGGGCATCTTGCAATAAGAAATTCTAATTATTTGAAAACTAGCAGATAACATCGACGCTACTAATTGTGAGTTTCCATGGTGTGGGGTTCTTTTAGGTGCTTCTGAATGTTTGAATGGAGTTGAAACCTACTCCAGAAACTAAACTACACATAACATTTTGTGCAGCTGTAGGTATATCTTGATGCAAGGTAGTCGACTTAGTCACTTGCAAATATCATTCTCAAGATGACTGATGAGACATAACAAATGTGAAAAGCCCCCGCAAAAAGGAAAAAAGGTATGTGACAATTGATTACTGCAAAATCTCATGATAAACCAAAATATTACACATGGTGCATTGTGAAACTAATATAAAGTTATCAAGCAGCAGACCGGTTTCTTCCATGACATGAAACAAGCGAACAATTCGATGGTGTAAGAAACAAACAATTCGGATACAGGTAAAACTTGCCCTGCACTCCATTAAACTCCAGAATGATGCCTGCAGTCTGCAGATCACAACAACTAAATTACAACTAGGTTTGGGAATTTCAAGCAGCTGGTGGTGCTGGCAGCGGTAAAACTTGCCCTGCACTCCATATCAAGCAGCTGTCAATAGAGATGGTTTGGGAATTTCAACTAGGTTGCTATATTTGACCAATTGTCTGGCTGCCAACAAACATGAAAAACCAACAACATAGATCCGAGGTGGGGCAAAATGGCAACTGGTGGTGGTGGTGCTGGTGACAAGAAGAAATAGAGATGGGGGCTCACGGGGGATGCGAGGGGGATAGGGGGAGAGGAGGAGGGGGAGCTCACGGGGGCGACGAGGTCCGGGTGGTGGTGTGGGTGCTCCGGCGACGGTGGTGTGGACGGGGCGGCGTTCGGGCCACCGGCGACGAGGGCGGCGGGGCGATGGCGAGTCGGCCTGGCCACCGGAGTCGGCCGGGCGAGGTCAACGGCGAGCGCCCCCTCTTCCTCCTCCTTCTCCGTGGGGAAAGCGACGGGGCGGCGGCGTCGGGAGAGGAGAGGGCAGCGTCGCACAGCGTCGGGGCGGCGTCGAGGCGGCGGGGCAGCGGCGTCGGGAGAGGAGAGGAGAGGGGAGGGGAAGGGGATCGAGGGCGAGGGCGAGAAGGGGATCGAGGGCCGGGGAGGAAAAATATGGATGGGGGCACAATACTAATGGCGCACCACCCCCCGGTGCGCCATAAGTATATCCACACTAATGGCGCACCTCACCCTGGTGCGCCATTAGTACTTTTTTTTTCTGCTCGAGCCAACAGGTTATCTCCCACCTGACCTGATCCACACCAAGTCCCCTCTACTAGCTCGACTGGTCAGTAGCCAGTTCTCACACCAGGAGGTCCTGGGTTCGAATCCCAGGCTCCACAATTTTTTTTTATCATTTAAAAAGCTGTTTGATACTTATTTGTGTTTAAATATGTTCAAACTTGTTTAAATAATAACAGTAATATTTTTTTATAAGACAGTAGCATTTAAAAAGCTGTTTGATACTTATTTTTTTTATAAGACGGTGCGCGGGGTGCGGGGGGTCGGCGGCGGCGGTTGGGTAGGGGAATCGAGGGTGCGGTGGGTCGGCGGCGGCGGCCGGTGGACTTGGGGGGTGCTCGGCGCCGAGGGGGACCGGATCTGGCGAGGTGGGATAGCGGTCGAGATGGAGGGGGATCGAGGTGGGCTCCACAAATTTTTTTT
>NC_041381.1:156705976-156715859 GCF_002162155.2 Triticum dicoccoides
TTCCCTAAAAATAGGACCAAAAAGAATGCTTAATGCCAAAATTCTCGCCGAAACGGAAATGAATCAACATTCCGGCAAAATATTGGCAACTATCACATATCAAATACCGGTACACCTCCAAACACAAACACATATGCAACACCACAAACATATGCAACACCACGAACATACATAGATCTAGCTAGGCCGTAAAAAGTGCATGTGCACATTGTTGTAAGGAGAACAACCTAAATATAGCTTCCCCCCTTACTTACCTATTAAAACAAGGTAATTTAACCACTTAATTTGAATGAATCTATGGTGGAAATGAGGTGAAAAAGAGGAGGCACCCGAGACAAGGAGGAGGTGGAGAGAATGAAGTGGGGAGAAAGTGAGTGTGTGGGTAGGAGAGGCTGTCCCAAATATCTTGTTGCTGCCCACTTACTAATGGCGCACCTCTTGCATGGTGCGCCATTAGTACTTACAACTACTAATGGCGCACTTGGGCAGGATACACCATTAGTATGTTTGGATAGGCGCACTAGTTCAAAAAAAAACTATACTAATGGCGCACCCACTGCCAGGTGCGCCATTAGTAGTTACAACTACTAATGGCGCACTTAGGCAGGATGCGCCATTAGTATGTTTGGATAGGCGCACTAGTTCAAAAAAAAAGTTTCTATACTAATGGCGCACCTGCTGCCTAGTGCGCCATTAGTAGTTACAACTACTAATGGCGCACTTTGCCGGGATGCGCCATTAGTATGTTTGGACAGGCGCACTAGTTAAAAAAAATTTGATACTAATGGCGCACCCGTAGCATGGTGCGCCATTAGTTGTTTAAACTCTAATGGCGCATCAGATTGTGGTGCGCCATTAGTATATACTAATGGCGCACCATCTTTCTGGTGCGCCATTAGTGTCAATCCCATCTATAGCCATTTTCCTAGTAGTGTTTGGAAGAACTACGAGGTTCTGTAGTAACTTAATTTGAAGTTTCATGATCATGATCATTAGCTTCCTCACTAATTGGTGTAGGAATCACTGGAACTAATTTCTGTGATGAACTACTTTCCAATTCGGGAGAAGGTACATTTACCTTATCAAGCTCTACTTTCCTCCCACTCACTTCTTTCGAGAGAAACTCCTTCTCTAGAAAGGATCCATCTTAGCAACAAATAACTTGCCTTCGGATATGTGATAGAAGGTGTACCCAATAGTTTCCTTTGGGTATTCTATGAAGACGCACTTCTCCGATTTGGGTTCGAGCTTATCAGGTTGATAACTTTTTAACATAAGCATCATAGCCCCAAACTTTAAGAAACGACAATTTTGGTTTCTTGCCAAACCACAATTCATAAGGCGTCGTCTCAACGGATTTTGATGGTGCCCTATTTAAAGTGAATGCAGCTGTCTCTAATGCATAACCCCAAAACAATAGCGGTAAATTGGTAAGATACATCATAGATCGCACCATATCCTATAAAGTGCGGTTACGACGTTCGGACACACCATTACGCTGTGGTGTTCCATGTGGCGTGAGCTGTGAAACTATTCCACATTGTTTTAAATGAAGGCCAAACTCGTAACTCAAATATTCTCCTCCACGATCAGATCGTAGAAACTTTATTTTCTTGTTACGATGATTCTCCACTTCACTCTGAAATTCTTGAAACTTTTCAAATGTTTCAGACTTGTGCTTCATTAAGTAGATATACTCATATCTGCTCAAATCATCTGTGAAGGACAGAAAATAACGATACCCGCCACGAGCATCAACACTCATTGCACCACATACATCGGTATGATTCATAACCAAGTGATTCCAAAAGTCCATCTTTATGGAGTTTCTTCATGTGCTTTACATCGATATTTCCCAAACGGCAGTGCCGCAAATAAGTTGCACTATCATTATCAACTTTGCATCTTTTGGCATCAATATTATGAATATGTGTATCACTACGATCGAGATCCAACAAACTATTTGCATTGGGTGTATGACCATCAAAGGTTTTATTCATGTAAACAGAACAACAATTATTCTCTGACTTTAAATGAATAACCGTATTGCAATAAACATGATCAAATCATATTCATGCTCAACGCAAATGCCAAATACACATTTATTTAGGTTTAACACTAATCCCGATTGTTTAGGGAGTGTGCGATGATGATCATATCAATCTTGGAACTACTTCCAACACACATTGTCACTTCGCCCTCAACTAGTCTCAGTTTATTCTGTACCTCCTTTTTTGAGTTACTAATCTTAGCAACCGAACAAGTATCAAATACCCAGGGACTACTATAAACACTAGTAAGGTACACATCAATAACCTGTATATCAAATATACCCTTGTTCACTTTGCCATCCTACTTATCCACCAAATATTCAGGGCATTTCCGCTTCCATTGACCATTTCCTTTGCAGTAGAAGCACTTAGTTTCAGGCTTTGGTCCAGCTTTGTGCTTCTTCACGGGAGTGACAACTTGCTTGCCATTCTACTTTAAGTTCCCTTTCTTTCCCTTTGCCCTTTTCTTGAAACTAGTGGTCTTGTCAATCATCAACACTTGATGCTCTTTCTTGATTTCCACCTTCGTCGATTTCAGCATCACGAAGAGCTCGGGAATCGTTTTCGTCATCCCTTGCAAACTATAATTCATCACGAAGTTCTACTAGCATGGTGATGGTGACTTGAGAACTCTGTCAATCACTATCTTATCTGGAAGATTAACTCCCACTTGATCCAAGCGATTGTAGTACCCAGACAATCTGAGCACATGCTCAGTACTTGAGCAATTCTCCTCCATCTTTTTAGCTATAGAAGTTGTTAGAGACTTCATATCTCTCAACTCGGGTATTTGCTTGAAATATTAAATTCAACTCCTGGAACATCTCATATGGTCCATGACGTTCAAAACGTCTTTGAAGTCCCGATTCTAATCTGTTAAGCATGGTGCACTAAACTATCAAGTAGTCATCATATTGAGCTAGCCAAACGTTCATAACGCCTGCATCTGCTCCTGCAATAGGTCTGTCACCTAGTAGTGCATCAAGGACATAATTCTTCTGTGCAGCAATGAGGATAAACCTCATATCACGGACCCAATCCGCATCATTGCTACTATCATCTTTCAACTTAGTTTTCTCTAGGAACACATATAAAACATAGGGAAGCAACAACACGAGCTATTGATCTACAACATTATTTGCAAAATACTATCAGGACTAAGTTCATGATAAATTAAAGTTCAATTAATCATATTACTTAAGAACTCCCACTTAGATAGACATCCCTCTAATCATCTAAGTGATCACGTGATCCAAATCAACTAAACCATGTCCTATCATCACGTGAGATGGAGTAGTTTTCAATGGTGAACATCACTATGTTGATCATATCTACTATATGATTCACGCTCGAACTTTCGGTCTCAGTGTTCCGAGGCCATATCTGCATATGCTAGGCTCATGCGTGTGCAAAACTGGCTTGCACCCATTGTAGATGAACGTAGAGCTTATCACACCCGATCATCACGTGGTGTCTCGGCACGACGAACTTTGGCAATGGTGCATACTTAGGGAGAACACTTTTACCTTGAAATTTAGTGAGAGATCATCTTATAATGCTACTGTCAATTGATGACCCACAAGTGTAGGGGATCTATCGTAGTCCTTTTGATAAGTAAGAGTGTCGAACCCAACGAGGAGTAGAAGGAAATGATAAGCGGTTTTCAGTAAGGTTTTCTCTGCAAGCACTGAAATTGTAGGTAATAGATAGTTTTGTGATAAAATAAATAGTAACGAGTAACAAGTAAATGAAGTAAACAAAGTGCAGCAAGGTGGCCCAATCCTTTATGTAGCAAAGGATAAGCCTGGACAATTTCTAATATTGAGGAAGGAGCTCCCGAGGACACATTGGGAATTATCGTCAAGCTAGTTTTC
The DNA here is from genome assembly GCF_002162155.2 of Triticum dicoccoides. Classification (NCBI taxonomy): domain Eukaryota; kingdom Viridiplantae; phylum Streptophyta; class Magnoliopsida; order Poales; family Poaceae; genus Triticum; species Triticum dicoccoides. The sequence continues at coordinate 156,709,902 of NC_041381.1, forward strand.
AACACGTTCATATGATTCGCGTTGGGTACTTTGATAATTTGATATGTGGGTGGACTGGTACTTGGGTACTGCCCTAACTTGGACAAACATCCCACTTATGATTGACCCCTATTGCAAGCATCCGCAACTACAAAAGAAGTATTAAGGTAAACCTAACCACATCATTAAACATATGGATCCATATCAGCCCCTAACGAAGCAACACATAAACTAGGGTTTAAGCTTCTGTCACTCTATTAACCCATCATCTACTTATTACTTCCCAATGCCTTCCTCTAGGCCCATATAATGGTGAAGTGTCATGTAGTCGACGTTCACATAAGATCACTAGAGGAAAAGACAACATACATCTCATCAAAATATCGAACGAATACCAAATTCACATGACTACTAATAGCAAGACTTCACCCATGTCCTCAGGAACAAACGTAACTACTCACAAAGCATATTCATGTTCATAATCAGAGGAGTAATAATATGCATAAAGGATATGAATATATGATCTTCCACCAAGTAAACCAATTAGCATCAACTACAAGGAGTAATCAACACTACTAGCAACCCACAGGTACCAATTTGTGGTTTTGATACAAGATTGGATACAAGAGATGAACTAGGGTTTTGAGAGGAGATGGTGCTGGTGAAGATGTTGATGGAGATTGACCCCCTCCCGATGAGAGGATCATTGGTGATGATTTCCCCTCCCGGAGGGAACTGTCCCCGGCAGAACAGCTCTGCCAGAGCCCTAGATTGATTCCGCCAAGGTTCCGCCTCGTGGCGGCGGAGTTTCGTCCCCTAAGCTTGCCCATGATTTTTTCCAGGGTAAAAGTGATGATATAGAAGAAGATGGATGCCGGAGGCCCACCAGGGGGGCTAGGAGATAGGAGAGCGCGCCCCCTGTCTCCTGGACAGGGTGTGGGCCCCCTGGCGTATTTCTTTTGCTCAGAAATTCTTATTAATTCCAAAAGGTTGTTTCGTGGAGTATCAGGACTTTTGGAGCTGTGCAGAATAGGTTTCCAACGTTTGCTCCTTTTCCCGCGAGAACTCCAGCTACCGGTATTCCCCCTCTTCATGGTAAACCTTGTAAAATAAGAGAGAATAGCCATAAGTATTGAGATATAATGTGTAATAATAGCCCATAATGCAATAAATATTGATATAAAAGCATGATGCAAAATGGACGTATCAACTCCCCCAAGCTTAGACCTCGCTTGTCCTCAAGCGGAAGCCGAAGTCGAAAAATATGTCCACATGTTTAGAGATAGAGGTGTCGATAAAAATAAAATACGGACATGAGGGCATCATGATCATTCTAATAACAGCAACATATATAGATTTTTGTCATATGATTTCCCATGCTCAAGTGACAAGCAATTCACAATGTCAAGTATGGTTCAAAAACTTCATTGGGAACTAACAAACTATAGTCTCAGTCATTGAAGCAATTGCAATTTATCGTAACATCAGAAAGAGTCAATAATAGAGCTTTTCAGCAACCTCACATACTCAACTATCTCATAGTGTTCTACAATTGCTAACACTCACGCAGTACTTGTGGTTATAGAGTTTCAGCCGGACACTGAGAAAGATAGGGGCTTATTGTGTTGCCTCCCAACGTATTCACCTTTAGGTGATGTCGACAATAATAGCCCATGCTAACTTACATCCAATTGGATATATATATCATGATCTTTCAAACACGAGGAGCTTGCCAAAGGATAAAATGAAAAAGGAAAGGTGAGGGTCACCTTGACTCAAGCATAAAGTAAAAACATAAAGTAAAAGATAGGCCCTTTGCAGAGGGAAGCAGAGGTTGTCATGCGCGTTTAGGGTTGATGCACAAAATCTCAATCCAAAATAACATCACTTTATATTGCCCCTTGTATGTGGACCTTTATTATGCAGTCTTTCGCTTTTATTACTTCCACAACAAGTTCGTACAAAGCTTATTTTCTCTGCACTAATAAGTCATACATATTCAGAGAGCAATTTTTATTGCTTGCATCGATGACAACTTACTTGAAGGATCTTACTCAATCCATAGGTAGGTATGGTGGACTCTCATGGCAAAACTGGGTTTAAGGATATTTGGAAGCACAAGTAGTATCTCTACTTGGTGCAAGGAATTTGGCTAGCATGAGGGGGAAAGGCAAGCTCAACATGTTTGGAAGGTCAATGACAATATACTTTAACTGAGATGTCGGGAAACATAAACCATTACGTTGTCTTCTTTGTCCAACGTCAACTCTTTTAGCATGTCATACTTAATGAGTGCTTCACAATCATAAAAGATGTCCAAGATAATATATTTATATGTGAACTCCTCCTTCCTTATCACTTCCTATTAATTGCAACGATGACCAAGGCTACGTTCATCAACTCTCAACAACTTTTATGCCTCATACTTTCTATGTGTGAAGTTATCACTATCCATAAGATCAATATGAACTCTTTTATTCTTTCTACTTTATCAAGATCATAGCAACATAGCAAGGCCCTTGACTCAACACTAATCTTTATTATAAATAGCACACGTACTCGATTACATAAAGAGATCACAATGCAAAACTCAAAACTACTTGATATCAAAACTTCAAACTACTAGATCAAGATGCTGCTAAAAGGATCGAACTAAATAAAGCGGTAAAGATAGGAGTGTGATGGTGATACGACACCGGGGCACCTCCCCCAAGCTTGGCAGTTGCCAAGGGGAGTGCCCATACCCATGTGATTATTTCCTCAGAGGTGGTGAAGTATGAGTTGTTGATGATGTGGGCTTGCCGTCCGTCTTCCAAGGCATAGGCTCTCCATCATAAAAGGATGATCGAGTCTCCGGGATCCTTAAATCTGCAGCCAAACTCATTCGCTTGAATTTATATTCATACTCACAGTTCTGGTTTTGCAGGTCATATATCTGGGCTTGGAGGTGCCCGATTTTCTCTTGAAGCTTGAAGATGGTCTCCTGTGACGCCCCCGATTCAGTCGTACACTAATCATGCACGCAAATGTGTACGATCAAGATCAGGGACTCACGGGAAGATATCACAACACAACTCTACAAATAAAAATAAGTCATACAAGCATCATAATACAAGCCAGGGGCCTCGAGGGCTCGAATACAAGTGCTCGATCATAGACGAGTCAGCGGAAGCAACAATATCTGAGTACAGACATAAGTTAAACAAGTTTGCCTTAAGAAGGCTAGCACAAACTGGGATACAGATCGAAAGAGGCGCAGGCCTCCTGCCTGGGATCCTCCTAAACTACTCCAGGTCGTCGTCAGCGGGCAGCACGTAGTAGTAGGCACCTCCGGTGTAGTAGGGGTCGTCGTCGACGGTGGCGTCTGGCTCCTGGACTCCAGCATCTGGTTGCGACAACCAGAAAGAAGGGAAAGGGGAAAAAAGGGGGGAGAAAGCAACCGTGAGTACTCATCCAAAGTACTCGCAAGCAAGGAACTACACTACATATGCATGGGTATATGTGTAAGGAGGCCATATCAGTGGGCTGAACTGCAGAATGCCAGAATAAGAGGGGGATAGCTAATCCTGTCGAAGACTACGCTTCTCGCAGCCACCGTCTTGCATCAAGTAGAAGAGAGTAGATTGAAGTCCTCCAAGTAGCATCTCCAAGTAGCATCTCCAAGTAGCATCTCATAGCATAATCCTACCCGGCGATCCCCTCCTCATATCCCTGAGGTAGAGCGACCACCAGTTGTATCTGGCACTCGGAAGGGTGTGTTTTATTAAGTATCCGGTTCTAGTTGTCATAAGGTCAAGGTACAACTCCAAGTCGTCCTGTTACCGAAGATCACGGCTATTCGAATAGATTAACTTCCCTGCAGGGGTGCACCACATAACCCAACACGCTCGATCCCATTTGGCCGGACACACTTTCCTGGGTCATGCCCGGCCTCGGAAGATCAACACGTCGCAGCCCCACCTAGGCTCAACAGAGAGGCCAGCACGCCGGTCTAAACCTAAGCGCACAGGGGTCTGGGCCCATCGCCCATAGCACACCTTCACGTTGCGTACGCGGCCGAAAGCAGACCTAGCCTAGTGGCGTTCCAGTCCAATTCGGCGCGCGCCGCTCCGTCGCTGACGTCTGAAGTGCTTCGGCTGATACCACGACGTCGGGATACCCATAACTACTCCCACGTAGATGGTTAGTGCGTATAGGCTCGTAGCCAGACTCAGATCAAATACCAAGATCTCGTTAAGCGTGTTAAGTGTCCGCGAACGCCGAACAGGGCCAGGCCCACCTCTCTCCTAGGCGGTCTCAACCTGCCCTATCGCTTCGCCACAAAGATCCACACAGAGGGCCGTCGGGACAAAGGTCCTTTTAGCCCCCAATCCGTGAATCACTCGCGGGTACTCTTCGAGCTGACCCGACTTTAGTCATCATCTGTATAGTATGTATGTATGTATAGTGTATACCCGTGATCACCTCCCGAGTGATCACGGCCCAATAGTATAGCAAGGCAGACTGACAAGAATGTAGGGCCAATGATGATAAACTAGCATCCTATACTAAGCATTTAGGATTGCAGGTAAGGTATCAACAGATGTAGCAACAATGTCAGGCTATGCATCAGAATAGGATCAACGGAAAGCAGTAACAGGCTTCACTACTCTAATGCAAGCAGTATAGAAGAGAATAGGCGATATCTGGTGATCAAGGGGGGGCTTGCCTGGTTGCTCTGGCAAGAGAGAGGGGTCGTCAACTCCGTAGTCGTACTGGGTAGCAGCGGCGTCGGTCTCGGTGTCTAGCGAGAGAAGAGGGGGAAGAAACAATAAATATAATGCAAACAAATGCAAGACGATGCATGACATGACAAAGCGTGGTGCTAGGTGTGCCCTAACGTAGGGATAGGCGATACCGATGAAGGGGGAAACATCCGGGAAAATATCCCCGGTGTTTCGTGTTTTCGGGCAGAGGAGCCGGAGGGGGAAAGTTGCGAGTTCGATATGTTAGAGGTGCGTGGCGGACGAACGGACTGCGTATCCGGATTCGTCTCGTCGTTCTGAGCAACTTTCATGTATAAAGTATTTTCATCTGAATTACGGATTATTTTATATTAATTTCTAAATTTTAATTCATTTTCTAAATTATTTTAATTCAATTTAAGTAGTAAAAAGCTATGTGTACACAACATAAGCCAGCCACAGCCTATGACCTGTGGGGCCAGGAGACCCAGTTGACCAAGTCAATGGTTGACTGGTCAATGGTGTGAATAGTGCATGTGAGACCCACATGTCATTGTCACAATTTAATTAAAATAGGATTAAACACCTAAGCTAGTTAATTAGGTCAAATTAAGCAAGGTTAATTAATTAATTCACTTTACTATTTCCTTTTATTTTCCATTTTCATTTTTCTCTACTCTTATCCTTTTATCTGATTTACAGGGGGAGGGCCCCACCTGTAAGTGGCTCAGGCCACCTCCCTCCTGTGCACGAACGCGCACAGGGAAGGGCAGGGGCGCGGTGGCCGAACCCGGCTCCGGCGAGGCCATGGTCGAGGCCGGCAGGACGGAGACGTGGGGCGGCGGGTGCACGCCTGCAGTGGAGCGTTGCCGAGGGTGCTCGGTCATGAGCAGCAGAGGATGCGGCCGGGGATGCAGCAGCTGCGGTCGCCGGTGACAGCGGCACAGGAGGAGAAGCAGGGCGACCGCGGGCGTCGCCGGGTGTGGCGTGGACGTGTTCGGACAAGGCGCGGGCGAGCACGGCCATAGCGCGGGGCTGCGGACACGCGCGGGCGGCGTGTGCAGGGCTCAGCCAGGCACGGCCGGAGCACAGCAGGGGCGCGGTGAGGTCGCGGTGAATCGGTACGGCGCGGGCGCGTTCGATCTATAGGGAAGAGGAGAGGAATGGAGGACGGTGGCTCACAGGGGAGCAAGAGGGGCATGGCAGCGGGCTCGTGGAGGAGTCGGGGAGGTCCGGCGATGCGGCACCGGCGACG
>NC_041381.1:156716364-156724045 GCF_002162155.2 Triticum dicoccoides
GAAAGAGGGGACGGGGGCGCGAGGATGCGGGAGGGGGCCAGCGAGGCGGCGTCAGGGTTCACTCCCCTCGATCCGATCTGGATCGGGGAGGAGGGGGAGAGCGAGTGGGGGGGGGCGAGTGGGGGGACGGGGTGGGATTAGGGTTTCGGGGGGTGTGGGGTGGCCTATAGGCCAGGGGGCGGCCGGCTGGGCCATGGCCCAGTTGGGCCAAGGGGTCCAGGGGGGTCTCTTTTGTTTTATTTTAGTTTTCTGTTAGTTTGTTTCTTTATTTTATTTCTTTTCTTCTTTTCTGTTTTAATTAAATTTCGGTGTTTATGAAAAACCCAAGTTGCACCTAAAATATTTTTAATACTTATGCCGCTACCGCAATTAACTTGGCACCTAATATAAAATCATTTGTAATTGTTTATTATTTTATAATCATTTAACTAATTGTTTTTGCTACTATTTTATTCACTTTGAGTATTTACATATTTTATACAAGTGTGGTTTTTTCACCATAATTACCTACGCATTATTTGGCACAACCAGAACATTTTAGTTTTATTATTTGAAAACTTTTGTCGTTTGCCTATATTTTAAATTTGAATTTGAATCGGTTTCGAACTAACTCGATATTAGCAACTACAAACGAGGTGACGTGGCATCATTAGCAAAGGATCACTGTAGCTTAATTACCCGGGCGTCACAATTCTCCTCCACTACAAGAAATCTCGTCCCGAGATTTAAGAGGTGGTGTAAGGGGGAAATTTGTGGTTGTGAAATTCTAACGGATCTTCTCGGTCTCGGTTGCTCTTCTCGAAGAGGTCGATCCCTTACATGGACGTCTTCATTTCTCTGCTTCATCGCATCATGATGAAATTGTCGTCCTTTCTTCAGGATCTCCATCGTTCTTACGAAAGAATAAGGATGGTTATTCCGAGAGAGCAGACCTCTACAAGGTTGACTACCTGGTCGATAACACCAGGGAAGGTGGTAGAAAGTAACTCTCGAATTGAACAAATGAAACACATCGAGAGCAAAGTAAGAAAGCACCATAGGAAGTTTCAAGCGGATAGAAAATCGTCGTTGCCTGAAACAATGCGTGTAAGGGGTTCAGAGCAACGAGAATTCGTATTGTGTCTGATACCAGAATAGATCACTTGGCAGGTGGCCCGTGAATTACATAAGAAGTCAAGCGCGAGGAATAACTTTGACAACAGGGTGTACAGGAGAGTCAGGTTTCGATCCTGTGTAACTATGGGTTATGGGCCCACCATATGGTTAAAAGTATGAAGGCCGCTGACATCTTGTACGATCATGGAAGCCAGGCATGTCAGAGGGTAGTCTATCGGTTATGTCGACGACAACATCGGTACTAAGGGCGAGGGACGAAGAGATCCATTTTCCTGCTCGTTGAACGAGGCGGACCAATAGGCAAAGTTCTCGTCCATCGGTGGTTACTGAAATGTCATCATCAGTAGCAACAGGGTCTTACTGACAGAGTGGTACAACAAGGTGTTTACATAAGCAGTGAATTATTACTGCTTAGATCATATAGATCACAAGAAACGTTAAACCAAACAATAGAAAGGATAATATGATTATCAAATTAATCAGAACAACGGAAAGGAAAATGTGTTTAAACACATATATCAGGGGTATATCCTCCCCAAGTCAAGCAGAGGATCATATCCAATACAGGATATAAAGTAGAAAACCTTTTAGGTAAGGGGGGAAGGAATATCATGATATTACCCATACAACGGTGTTAGGATAAATGATAAATAAAATTTAGCATCGTGCTTCAAATGTTCCTGTTGAAAATCGGAGTACCATTGACATGCTTCGAGATAGCATTGACATGGTCATCAGGTGAAGATCAGACTCTAGAAACACAAAGGATCCATCAGGAATAACTTGTAGAATAAGTCTTACAATTTCCTCAGGGAAGAATGGATAACCTTGTTAAAAAGGAAACATTAACACTAGGTCCTCCGGCCAGGTGTACTGGGCAAGACATCACCTTACCGGGTCATAAAAGAACATTGTTATTACCCTTGGAAATATATTCCAACCATCATATCTGACTGGGATTCAGATCTGATCGGTGTTAGGATACCTCAGACTCAGGGTACCTGAGAAGAAAAGGTGTAACACACATTGACTAGATGATAATGTAAGATCCTTGGAAATGAACTATGGAAGCGAGTTCCAAAACAAGAGTTCATCATTTAACCAATAAGAGGACGAGGAGGTGGCTGATGGACTCAGCGTCAATTCCTCGAGATTTCCAAAAGGATGGATTTCCGCAACTATGTGAATAAGGAGATAACATTTCTTAGATCAGATGACATAAGGAGGTATGCACGAGGAAAACATACACAATTAAACATTTGTTGAAAGGTGCACCCAAAATATGGGTTGGGTTGCACGACCAATGTCAGAATGGTGATTCAATAATCAATAGTCTAAGAACGAACGGCCGACCATTAACTTCAAAGCAATAGGGTTGCTAGAAGGGCAGAATCCAAACAACACCGTTCACCTGTTGGTATCCTGGTTAGATCCAACACGGGGACCAAGAAAGAATGGTGATGGTGATAAGTATTACCTGTATCAAGAATTCTTAGGAGGTGGTGAAATTCTCACGACATTCTTGACATAAAGGATGGTATTTCTCATCAGGAATTCAATTGATATCCTTGAGGAGCTCGAAATGTTGATGATGATCATGACAATTTCTGTCGAGAGGTTTCATGGAGATGTAATCGGTCGGCAATGACATCAAGTCAAACGAATGATGAAGCGAAAGGTTATTGGAACCTTGGGTACGACACAAACTTGAAATCAAGTTTGTTGTTTGAGGTGAAACGATAAGACAAGGAAGATCGACGTAATCTTAGCCCATCGTCGAAATTGTGCTCCGGAAAGAAGGACCAGGTAGCACAGTTAAAATTTGGCACGATAATGATATAGCCGAGTAGGCTCGGAATGACGTGATCGAGTTCAGACTCGTAAGTAATGAAGGTTACCAAGAGTTGTTGAATCGTAGTGCGGACTCAATACAATTGTCGATGTCCTTGAGGGGTTCTAACAACTGAGAACCCGTTGGAAAAATGGAATCGGCAAGAATATTAGTTGATGAAGAACTCATAAGAAGTTATGTATCCCGTGGTATCCTCGAGATACCAGGGGTAATACTTGACGACAGATCAAAGTAGAGGTTGGACTAGGGTATTGCTCTGCAGAAGACAAGTGCTTAAACTTGCACGAGAAACGGTACCTAAAAGAGAACATGGTCGAAACCACGATTGCAAAAGGCCAGATCCAGATATAATATGAACTTATACCAAGGGAGTAATTAATTTAAGAGAAGCTTTAATAATAAGATCTACATCGTGTCCATGGGCATGAACACAAAGTTCAAGGTTGACTCCCACTTCTTCAATGCATAACCTTACATTTACCTCCCCTTTTCGAAGTTGTAGTGCTGAAAAGTTATCTAACGAAGCGTCAGCAGGGTATAACCCGCATAAATTTCGAGGTCACACAAATTAAGGAAGGCATAGGTTCAACCCATCAGGGTATCGTGGAAACATATACCACAAGCTTTGAGAGTAAATATTACCAGCTCGAAAGCAGAGCATGGTTGGCAAAAGGAGAGGATACAAATTACCAAAGGCATTATGTATCGGAGAAAGAACTCACAAGGTGATTAATTATGAAGGACATTGTCGGATAATAATCCAGCAGTGGATATGGTGATCCACAATGGAGCTGATGTGAGTAACGATACCCAATCAGAGGGAGAAAGAATGCAAATGCATCATTTTACAGAACATCTGAATAATTCAACGTTTAAATAACAAAGGAACTATGATTTTCAAATCAAGGGATCAGGAGCAAACGCTCTGATCAAGGACGAACAAGTTGAATAGACTTAGGGGTATAATCGATGGCAATCTGATTGGCCGAGGACCAGCTCACGTTTTAAATGACATCTGAGCTGGAAGGATGAATTCTATGATCTGAGTGAGGATTGCGAGAATTCGCAACATATTGAGTCAATGGACTCAAAATGATATTGACAAAGGTTGCCAATAAGATTACTATACTTATGGGATTAACCGTAACACAAGCAAGCAAGAATTTCAGGAGCAATAGGTTGCTCAGGATTTTCGGAAGACCGAATGGTATTTCGAAGAATTTTCTGAACTGCATGAATATCTGGGGATGAGCGGATACTCGATAAATGCGAGTAATTATCCGTAGTGGTATGCATGTAGCAAAGAACTGCAAGGCAGTAGGCACAAGTATTCTCGGGGTATCTTATAATAACAAGATCGTCTGGGAATAAAAGTAAGCACGACAGGTGTAAGTATTTATCCATAGGGATATTTCGGTGGAAGGGAATTGCAAAAGCAATGGCATAAGGTTTCGGGAGAACATCGGAGAGTATTGTCAGAATCTTCTGTTGAAGCAATCGATCATCTGTAATGAAGGGGCTCTTCGACAGGAAGTGGTAACGAGAACCTAGAGTTAGATTTTAGCAAAATCATTTAACCCGAGTAGGAGAGAGTCAGAATCCCAGAGTATAGACGAGGAATAAAAGATCCTAATACCACCCAATGGCGACGTGGGCCCGTAAGGCACACAGCCATGTTAGTAAAAGTTTTGTAATGACTAGACTCAACTTCGGCCAAGGAGTGTGGAAGGGGAATTCCTACAGGCAGTCGGCTCTGATACCAACTTGTGACGCCCCCGATTCAGTCGTACACTAATCATGCACGCAAATGTGTACGATCAAGATCAGGGACTCACGGGAAGATATCACAACACAACTCTACAAATAAAAATAAGTCATACAAGCATCATAATACAAGCCAGGGGTCTCGAGGGCTCGAATACAAGTGCTCGATCATAGACGAGTCAGCGGAAGCAACAATATCTGAGTACAGACATAAGTTAAACAAGTTTGCCTTAAGAAGGCTAGCACAAACTGGGATACAGATCGAAAGAGGCGCAGGCCTCCTGCCTGGGATCCTCCTAAACTACTCCAGGTCATCGTCAGCGGGCAGCACGTAGTAGTAGGCACCTCCGGTGTAGTAGGGGTCGTCGTCGACGGTGGCGTTTGGCTCCTGGACTCCAGCATCTGGTTGCGACAACCAGAAAGAAGGGAAAGGGGAAAAAGGGGGGAGAAAGCAACCGTGAGTACTCATCCAAAGTACTCGCAAGCAAGTAACTACACGACATATGCATGGGTATATGTGTAAGGAGGCCATATCAGTGGGCTGAACTGCAGATGCCAGAATAAGAGGGGGATAGCTAATCCTGTCGAAGACTACGCTTCTCGCAGCCACCGTCTTGCATCAAGTAGAAGAGAGTAGATTGAAGTCCTCCAAGTAGCATCTGCAAGTAGCATCTCCAAGTAGCATCTCATAGCATAATCCTACCCGGCGATCCCCTCCTCATATCCCTGAGGTAGAGCGACCACCGGTTGTATCTGGCACTTGGAAGGGTGTGTTTTATTAAGTATCCGGTTCTAGTTGTCATAAGGTCAAGGTACAACTCCAAGTCGTCCTGTTACCGAAGATCACGGCTATTCGAATAGATTAACTTCCCTGCAGGGGTGCACCACATAACCCAACACGCTCGATCCCATTTGGCCGGACACACTTTCCTGGGTCATGCCCGGCCTCGGAAGATCAACACGTCGCAGCCCCACCTAGGCTCAACAAAGAGGCCAGCACGCCGGTCTAAACCTAAGCGCACAGGGGTCTGGGCCCATCGCCCATAGCACACCTGCACGTTGCGTACGCGGCCGAAAGCAGACCTAGGCTAGTGGCGTTCCAGTCCAATTCGGCGCGCGTCGCTCCGTCACTGACGTCTGAAGTGCTTCGGCTGATACCACGACGTCGGGATACCCATAACTACTCCCACGTAGATGGTTAGTGCGTATAGGCTCGTAGCAAGACTCAGATCAAATACCAAGATCTCGTTAAGCGTGTTAAGTGTCCGCGAACGCCGAACAGGGCCAGGCCCACCTCTCTCCTAGGCGGTCTCAGCCTGCCCTGTCGCTCCGCCACAAAGATCCACACAGAGGGCCGTCGGGACAAAGGTCCTTTCAGCCCCCAATCCGTGAATCACTCGCGGGTACTCTTCGAGCTGACCCGACTTTAGTCATCATCTGTATAGTATGTATGTATGCATAGTATATACCCGTGATCACCTCCCGAGTGATCACGGCCCAATAGTATAGCAAGGCAGACTGACAAGAATGTAGGGCCAATGATGATAAACTAGCATCCTATACTAAGCATTTAGGATTGCAGGTAAGGTATCAACAGATGTAGCAACAATGTGAGGCTATGCATCAGAATAGGATCAACGGAAAGCAGTAACAGGCTTCACTACTCTAATGCAAGCAGTATAGAAGAGAATAGGCGATATCTGGTGATCAAGGGGGGGCTTGCCTGGTTGCTCTGGCAAGAGAGAGGGGTTGTCAACTCCGTAGTCGTACTGGGTAGCAGCGGCGTCGGTCTCGGTGTCTAGCGAGAGAAGAGGGGGAAGAAACAATAAATATAATGCAAAGAAATGCAAGACGATGCATGACATGACAAAGCGTGGTGCTAGGTGTGCCCTAACGTAGGGATAGGCGATACCGGTAAAGGGGGAAACATCCGAGAAAATATCCCCGGTGTTTCGTGTTTTCGGGCAGAGGAGCCGGAGGGGGAAAGTTGCGAGTTCGATATGTTAGAGGTGCGTGGCGGACAAACGGACTGCGTATCCGGATTCGTCTCGTCGTTCTGAGCAACTTTCATGTATAAAGTATTTCCATCTGAATTACGGATTATTTTATATTAATTTCTAAAGTTTTAATTCATTTTCTAAATTATTTTAATTCAATTTAAGTAGTAAAAAGCTATGTGTACACAACAGAAGCCAGCCACAGCCTATGACCTGTGGGGCCAGGAGACCCAGTTGACCAAGTCAATGGTTGACTGGTCAATGGTGTGAATAGTGCATGTGAGACCCACATGTCATTGTCACAATTTAATTAAAATAGGATTAAACACCTAAGCTAGTTAATTAGGTCAAATTAAGCAAGGTTAATTAATTAATTCACTTTACTATTTCCTTTTATTTTCCATTTTCATTTTTCTCTACTCTTATCCTTTTATCTGATTTACAGGGGGAGGGCCCCACCTGTAAGTGGCTCAGGCCACCTCCCTCCTGTGCACGAACGCGCACAGGGAAGGGCAGGGGCGCGGTGGCCGAACCCGGCTCCGGCGAGGCCATGGTCGAGGCCGGCAGGACGGAGACGTGGGGCGGCGGGTGCGCGCCTGCAGTGGAGCGTTGCCGAGGGTGCTCGGTCATGAGCAGCAGAGGGTGCGGCCGGGGACGCAGCAGCTGCGGTCGCCGGTGACAGCGGCACAGGAGGAGAAGCAGGGCGACCGCGGGCGTCGCCGGGTGTGGCGTGGACGTGTTCGGACAAGGCGCGGGCGAGCACGGCCATAGCGCGGGGCTGCGGACACGCGCGGGCGGCGTGTGCAGGGCTCAGCCAGGCACGGCCGGAGCGCAGCAAGGGCGCGGTGAGGTCGCGGTGAATCGGTACGGCGCGGGCGCGTTCGATCTATAGGGAAGAGGAGAGGAATGGAGGACGGTGGCTCACAGGGGAGCAGGAGGGGCATGGCAGTGG
>NC_041381.1:156724799-156766554 GCF_002162155.2 Triticum dicoccoides
GGATTAGGGTTTCGGGGGGTGTGGGGTGGCCTATAGGCCAGGGGGCGGCCGGCTGGGCCATGGCCCAGTTGGGCCAAGGGGTCCAGGGGGGTCTCTTTTGTTTTATTTTAGTTTTCTGTTAGTTTGTTTCTTTATTTTATTTCTTTTCTTCTTTTCCGTTTTAATTAAATTTCGGTGTTTATGAAAAACCCAAGTTGCACCTAAAATATTTTTAATACTTATGCCGCTACCGCAATTAACTTGGCACCTAATATAAAATCATTTGTAATTGTTTATTATTTTATAATCATTTAACTAATTGTTTTTGCTACTATTTTATTCACTTTGAGTATTTACATATTTTATACAAGTGTGGTTTCTTCACCATAATTACCTACGCATTATTTGGCACAACCAGAACATTTTAGTTTTATTATTTGAAAACTTTTGTCGTTTGCCTATATTTTAAATTTGAATTTGAATCGGTTTCGAACTAACTCGAGATTAGCAACTACAAACGAGGTGACGTGGCATCATTAGCAAAGGATCACTGTAGCTTAATTACCCGGGCGTCACATCTCCCCAATGACTTTAGCATCTAGCTTGTGGTTGTTGGTGAACTCCGTGATCATCATCTTGTTGGCGTTGAGTCCACGCTCCACCATCCCTTGACACTTAAAAACTTCCTGGTCCACAGCTTCGATCTTTGTCTCCATGCTCCCGGTATGCCTTGGTCCCTCCACATCGCGGATGTGCAGCACCCCCTCACGCATCTCAATGGTTTGAGGGTGTTGCAGCACCTCCGCGAGATAGGGGTTGATAACCCTCTTGAAAAACTTGTCCTTGGGAGCGCTTGGAGACGCCATGATGCTCTAGATCTGAAACAGAAACAGCTCGAAACGGAAACAGAGGATATTTGCGTGATACGGTGGTCAAAACCTTCGGGAGTATATATAATGAATTTTTACCGACCAAAATACGTAATGTGCAAGAAAACGGAGTCCGGGAGGCACACGAGGTTCCCACAAGATAGGGGGCGCGCCCTATAGGGGGGGGGCGCCCTCCACTCTCGTGGGGGCCTCGTGTCCCTTTCGGACTACTTCTTTCTTCCTAGAATTCTTAAATATTCTAAAACTGATAAAAATTGCCCTTGGAGTTGTTTTGGGGTCGGTTTACTTACCGTACCACATACCTATACCTTTTCGGAGTCTGGAACGTTCTGGAAAGTGTCCCTTATGTATTTCCTCGGGGGTTACGGTTTCAATAATATTAGTTTCAACATTGATAGGATTACCTGAAATATAATGTTTAATTCTTTGACCGTTTACCACCCTCGGATTTGTGCCGTCGAAGTTGTTGATTTTTATAGCACCAGAACGATAGACCTCCTCGATAACGTAGGGACCTTCCCATTTTGAGAGGAGTTTCCCTGCAAAAAATCTTAAACGAGAGTTGAATAATAACACATAATCTCCTACGTTAAACTCACACTTTTGTATCCTCTTATCATGCCGGCGTTTGACTTTTTCTTTGAATAGCTTGGCATTCTCATATGCTTGGGTTCTCCATTCATCAAGTGAGCTAACATCAAACAACCTCTTCTCACTGGCAAGTTTGAAGTCATAATTGAGCTCTTTAATAGCCCAATATGCCTTATGTTCAAGTTCAAGAGGTAAATGACACGCTTTTCCATAAACCATCTTATATGGAGACATACCCATAGGATTTTTGTATGAAGTTCTATAGGCCCATAGTGCATCATCAAGTTTTTTGGACCAATTCTTTCTAGATCTATTCACAGCCTTTTGCAATATTAATTTGAGCTCTCTATTGCTCAACTCTACTTGACCACTAGACTGCGGATGATAAGGAGATGCTATTCTATGATTGACATCATACTTAGCGAGCATCTTACGGAAAGCACCATGAATAAAATGTGAACCATCATTAGTCATAAGATATCTAGGGACTCCAAACCTCGGAAAAATAACTTCTTTAAGCATTTTAATAGAAGTGTTATGATCAGCACTACTAGTTGGAATAGCTTCTACCCACTTAGTAACATAATCAACAGCAACTAAAATATGTGTATAACCATTAGAGGCGGGAAAAGGTCCCATATAATCAAAGCCCCAAACATTAAACGGTTCAATAACAAGAGAATAATTCATAGGCATTTCTTGACGTCTACTAATGTTACCTATTCTTTGACATTCTCACAGGATAAGACAAACTTACGAGCATCTTTGAAGAGAGTAGGCCAATAAAAACCAGATTGTAGTACCTTGTGTGCAGTTCTATCTCCAGCGTGGTGTCCTCCATAAGATTCAGAGTGACACTTACATAGAATCTATTCCTGTTCATGCTCAGGCACACAACGTCTAATAACACCATCTACTCCTTCTTTATAAAGGTGTGGATCATCCCACAAGTAATATCTTAAATCATAAAAGAACTTTTTCTTTTGCTGGTATGTGAAACTAGGTGGTAAATATTTAGCAACAATGTAATTAGCATACCAAGGAGCAGTACGAGAAGCATTGACGACCGCTAATTGTTCATCAGGAAAGCTATCATTAATAGGAAGTGGGTCATCAAGAACATTCTCTAACCTAGACAAGTTATCTGCAACGGGGTTCTCAGCTCCCTTTCTATCAATAATATGCAAGTCAAATTCTTGGAGCAAGAGAACCCATCTAATGAGTCTAGGCTTAGCATCTTTCTTTTCCATAAGGTATTTAATAGCAGCATGATCAGTGTGAATAGTAACTTTGGAATCAACAATATAAGGTCTACACTTATCACATGCAAACACAACTGCTAAGAACTCTTTTTCAGTAGTAGCATAATTTCTCTGGGCAGTATCAAGAGTCTTACTAGCATACTAGATAACATCAATTTCTTATCGACTCTTTGCCCTAAAACAGCACCTACAGCATAATCACTAGCATCGCACATAATTTCAAAAGGTAAATTCCAATCAGGCGGCTGAACAATAGGTGCAGTGATCAAAGCTTTCTTAAGTATTTAAAATGCTTCTACACAATCATCATCAAAGACAAAAGGAATATCTTTTTGCAATAAATTAGTCAGAGGCCTAGAGATTTTAGAAAAGTCCTTAATGAACCTACTATAAAAACCGGCATGACCAAGGAAACTTCTTATACCTTTTATGTCCTTGGGACATGGCATCTTTTCAATAGCATAAACTTTGGCTTTATCAACTTCAATACATCTCTCAGAGATCTTGTGCCCCAAGACAATGCCTTCATTAACCATAAAGTGACACTTTTCCCAATTCAAGACGAGACTAGTGTCTTCGCATCTCTGCAAAACTCGATCAAGGTTGCTCAAACAATCATCAAAAGAGGATCCATAGACTGAGAAGTCATCCATGAATACCTCACAAATCATTTCACAAAAATCAGAGAATATAGCCATCATGCATCTTTCAAAGGTAGCAGGTGCATTACATAAACCAAAAGGCATACGTCTATAAGCAAAAGTACCAAAAGGGCAAGTAAAAGTAGTTTTAGATTGATCCTTCGCTGACACATGTATCTGAGAGAAACCAGAATAACCATCTAGGAAGCAAAAATGTGTGTGTTTGGATAGTCTTTCTAGCATTTGATCAATAAAAGGTAAAGGGTAATGATCTTTCTTAGTAGCTTTATTTAACTTACGGAAATCAATTACCATCCTATAACCTGTAATAATTCTTTGCGGGATCAATTCATCTTTATCATTAGGAACAACGGTAATACCTCCCTTTTTAGGAACACAATGGACAGGGCTTACCCATTCACTATCAGCAACGGGACAAATAATACCTGCCTCAAGGAGCTTTAGTATCTCCTTTCTTACCACTTCCTTCATCTCGGGATTTAATCGTCTTTGAGGATCTCTAACTGGTTTGGCATCGTCCTTCAATGTAATCTTGTGTTGACATAACGTGGGACTAACGCCCTTAAGATCATCCAGAGTATATCCAATAGCTGCTCGGTGCTTCTTCAGAGTTTTCAATAATCTTTCTTCTTCTTTCTCTGAAAGGTTAGCATTAATAATAACAGGATATATTTATTTTTCATCAAGATAAGTATACTTAAGATTATCAGGCAATGGTTTGAGTTCAAACACGGGATCACCCTTGGGTGGAGGAGGATCCCCAAGAATTTCAACGGGAAGGTTATGTTTCAACATAGGTTCCTGTTTAAGGAACACTTCATCTATTTCTTCCCTTTCCTTCATAAACATATCGTTTTCATGGTCTAACAAATATTCTTCTAACGGATCAGTTGGAGGTACAGCAATGGAAGCAAGACCAATGATTTCATCCTTACTAGGTGGTTCCCTTTCACGAGGTTGTCTACTAAACTTAGCGAAATTAAACTCATGAGACACACCATCTATGCCAACAGTGACAATATTCTTTTCACAATTCATCTTAGCACTAGCAGTATTCAAGAAAGGTCTACCAAAAATAATGGGACAAAAATCATCTTGTGGGGAACCAAGAACAAGAAAATCAGAAGGGTATTTAACCTTTCCACACAAAACTTCAACATCTCTAACAATCCCAATAGGTTTAATGGTATCCCTATTAGCAAGCTTAATAGTAACATCAATGTCTTCTAATTCAATGGGTGCAATGTCGTGCACAATTTCTTTATAAAGATCATAAGGTATCGCACTAGCACTAGCACCCATATCACATAAGCCATGATAACAATGATCTCCTATTTTAAAAGAAATAACTGGCATGCCTACGACAGGTCTACGTGTCTTAGTATCAGGTCTAGCAATATTAGCAGTCTCACCCAAAAAAGAAATAACATGCCCATCTAAGTCCTCGTCCAAGAGATCTTTAACCATAGCAATACTAGGTTCAACATTAATTTGCTCAGGAGGTGTATAAGTCCTAGTATTACTCTTACGAACAACAGTCGAAGCTTTAGCATGATCCTTTATCCTAATAAGAAAAGGAGGTTTTTCAACATAAGCAGTAGGAACAATAGGATTGATAACCCACAAGTATAGGGGATCACAACAGCTTTCGAGGGTAGAGTATTCAACCCAAATTTATTGATTCGACGCAAGGGGAGCCAAAGAATATTCTTGAGTATTAGCAGTTGAGTTGTCAATTCTACCACACCTGGATAACTTAGTATCTACAGCAAAGTGTTTAGTAGCAAAAGTGGTATGATAATAAAGGTAACGGTAGCAAAAGTAAAGATAAATGTTTTGGGGTTTCTGTAGTAGTTGGAACAGTAGCAACAGAGAAGTCAATAAACGAAGAACAATATGTGAAAAGCTCGTAGGAAATGGATCAATGATGGATAATTATGCCGGATGCAATTCCTCATGCAATAGTTATAACATAGGGTGATATAGAACTAGCTCCAATTCATTAATGTAATGTAGGCATGTATTTCGTAAATAGTCACACGTGCTTATGGAAAAGAACTTGCATGACGTATTTTGTCCTACCCGCTCGTTGCAGCGGAGTCCTTACGGAAACTAAGGGATATTAAGGTCTCCTTTTAATAGAGAACCGAAACAAAGCATTAGCACATAGTGAATACATGAACTCCTCAAACTATGGTCATCACCGAGAAGTATCCCGATTATTGTCACTTCGGGGTTGTCGGATCATAACACATAATAGGTGACTATGGACTTGCAAGATAGGATCAAGAACACACATATATTCATGAAAATATAATAGGTTCAGGTCTGAAATCATGGCACTCGGGCCCTAGTGACAAGCATTAAGCATACCAAAGTCATAGCAACATCAATCTCAGAACATAATGGATACTAGGGATCAAACCCTAACAAAACTAACTTGATTACATGGTAAATCTCATCCAACCCATACCCGTCCAGCAAGCCTACGATGGAATTACTCACGCACGGTGGTGAGCATCATGAAATTGGTGATGGAGGATGGTTGATGATGACGACGGCGACGAATCCCCCTCTCCGGAGCCCCGAACGACTCCAGATCAGCCCTCCCGAGAGAGATTAGGGCTTGGCGGCGGCTCCGTGTCGTGAAACGTGATGAAACTTTCTCTCTCGATTTTTTTCTCCCCGAGACGGAATATATGGAGTTGGAGTTGAGGTCGGAGGAGGTCCAGGGGGCCACGAGATAGGGGGTCACGCCCTAGGGGCGGCGTGCCCCCTGTCTTGTGGACAGGCCATGGGCCCCCTGGCATTAATTCTTTCGCCAAAAATTCTTATTAATTCCGAAAAGTGCCTCCATGGATTTCCAGGACATTCCGAGAACTTTTCTTTTCTACACATAAAACAACATCATGGCAATTCTGCTGAAAACAGCGTTAGTCCGAGTTAGTTTCATTCAAATCATGCAAGTTAGAGTCCAAAACAAGGGCAAAAGTGTTTGGAAAAGTAGATACGTTGGAGACGTATCAACTCCCCCAAGCTTAAACCTTTGCTTGTCCTCAAGCAATTCAGTTGATAAACTGAAAGTGATAAAGAAAAACTTTTACAAACTCTGTTGCTCTTGTTGTTGTAACATGAAAAGCTAGCATTCAAGTTTCAGCAAATATTACGAACTAACCATACTCACAATAACACATAGGTCTCACAATTACTCATATCAATAGCATAATCAGCTAAATAGCCATAATAATAAAACTCGGATGACAACACTTCCTCAAAATAATCATAACATGATATAACAAAATGGTATCTCGCTAGCCCTTTCTGAGACCGCAAAACATAAATGCAGAGCACCTTTAAAGATCAAGGACTGACTAAACATTGTAATTCATGGTAAAAGAGATCCAATCAAGTCATACCCAATATAAACCAATAATAATGAATGCAAATGACAGTGTGCTCTCCAGCGGGTGCTTTTAATAAGAAGGGTGACGACTCAACATAAAAGTAAATAGATAGGCCCTTCGCAGAGGGAAGCAGGGATTTGTAGAGGTGCCAGAGCTCGATTTTAAAATAGAGATTGAATAACATTTTGAGCGGCATACTTTCGCTGTCAACGCAACAACTATGAGATGGTTGTATCTTCCATACTTCATGCATTATAGGCAGTTCCCAAATAGAATGGTAAAGGTTTATACTCCCCCAACCACCAACAAGCATCAATCCATGGCTTGCTCGAAACAACGAGTGCCTCCAACATACAACAGCCCTGGGGGAGTTTTGTTTAATTATTTTGATTTGCTTTGATCTTTTTGGATCATGGGACTGGGCATCCCGGTTACCGTCCCTTTCTCGTGAATGAGGAGCGGAGTCCACTCCTCTTGAGAATAACCCACCTAGCATGGAAGATATATGCAGCCCTAGTTGAAACATGAGTTGCTCGAGCATACAAAACAGAATTTCATTTGAAGGTTTGGAGTTTGGCACTTACAAATTTACTTGGAACGGCAGGTAAATACCGCATATAGGTAGGTATGGTGGACTCATATGGAACAACTTTGTGGTTTATGGAGTTTGGATGCACAAGCAGTATTCCCGCTTAGTACAGGGGAAGGCTAGCAAAAGACTGGGAAGCGACCAACTGAGAGAGCGACAACAGTCGTAAACATGCATTAAAATTAATTCACACCGAGTACAAGCATGAGTAGGATATAATCCACCATGAACATAAATATCATGAAGGTTATGTTGATTTCATTCAACTACATGTGTGAAACATGTGCCAAGTCGAGTCACTCAATTCATTTAAAGGAGGATACCATCCCATCATACCACATCATAATCATTCTAATAGCATGTTGGCATGCAAGGTAAACCATTATAACTCATAGCTAATCAAGCATGGCACAAGCAACTATAATCTCTAAATGTCATTGCAAATATGTTTACTTCATAATAGCTGACTCAGGAACGATGAACTCATCATATTTACAAAAACAAGAGAGGTCGAGTTCATACCAGCTTTTCTCATCCCAATAAGTCCATCATATATCGTCATTATTGCCTTTCACTCGCACGACCGAACGATGTGTATAATAATAAGAGTGCACGTGCATTGGACTAAGCTGGAATCTGCAAGCATTCAACTCAGGAGAGAAGACAAGTAATATGGGCTCTAAGTTAAATAAACAATCATGCATATAAGAGCCACTAAGCATTTTCAATATGGTCTTCTCGACCCCCAAAAGAAAGAAAAGAAAATAAAACTATTTACAAGGGAAAGCTCCCAACAAGTAAGAAGAAGAACTAGAAATCTTTTTGGGTTTTCATTTTAATTTCTACTACAAGCAAGGAAATTAAACTAACTAATTTTTTTGGTTTTTTTCTCAAGGTTTATCAAACACACAAGAAGAAAGCTGGAAAAAGAAATTTAAACTAGCATGGATAATATAATGAAAGAGTATGAGCACCGACGACTAGTGTGTGAACATTAATATAAAGTCGGTGAGAAATACGTACTCCCCCAAGCTTAGGCCTTTGGCCTAAGTTGGTGTAATACCAATGACCGCCTGGCTGATATCCATAAGTGAAACTGGGGTAGTACTGAGATGCAGAGGTGACTGCCTCCTGACCAGCAGCGTGTTGGCGAGCTGCCTCCATTCCCCTCTCATATTCAGTTGCTTCTTCCCTGGTGACAACATATCTTCCTTTTGCCTGATAATCAAAAAGGTAGGGAGCAGGAAGAGTAACAGGGACGACGTTCCGTCTGTCATAGATTAGTCGATAATGGAGGAATTGTTCATTCCTCTCAAGAAAATGATGATCAAACATAGCTTCTTTATCCAAATAAATAGGAGGTACAATCATATCCCCCTCTTGTGGAGCTATATTAAGAAAATTAGCCACACGGGTTGCATAAATTCCTCCAAAGAAATCACCCCTTCTACTATTATTCTGCAACCTACGTGCAACTATTGCCCCCAAGTGATAACCTTTATAACCTGACACAGCACTCTTGAGGACACAAAGATCAGGGGCACACATGTGACATACCTCGTCCTTACCGTTAATGCATCTACCAATAAAGAGAGCAAAGTAATGTATAGCAGGAAAATGAATGCTCCCTATGGTAGATTGTGCTACGTCCCTTGATTCTCCCACAGTAATACTAGCAAGAAAATCTCTAAATTCAGATTTGGGAGGATTATTAATATTACCCCACTGCGGGAGTTTGCAAGCAGTTGTGAAATCCTCTATATCCATGGTATAAGATGTATCATAAATATCAAACATGACACTAGGAGAATTACGCGCAGAAATATATTCGAACCTCCGCACAAAGGAATTAGTCAATTGATAATATTGAGGACACTTATCTTGTAAGAAGTCCTCCAGCTCGGCATTACGCACATACGCGTCAAATTCTTCCTTGAAGCCTTCTTCGACCATAAAATCATCGGATGGCCACTCACAAGCCCACACATTTGCGTCCCTTGGCAAATTAACATCTTGTTCTTGTATAGCAATCCTTGGCCCTTTCTTTGCCGAGGAACCTCCTTGGTACATTCTTCTAAGCATATTTCTTTTTCTGAAAATTTCTGAAATTTTAGTAACTTCAAAATAAAAGTGAATAAAACTAAACAAGATTGATAGCAACTACTCCTACAAGTGCCTAGAGCCTATATCATGCATTGGAATTGATTTGGACCTCAAAAATTTAACATGCAAGCTCAAGAACATGGTCACCTATGCAGCAAAAATTTGCAATGAATAAAGCACTAGAATAAAAACTAATTGGACCAATGGAAGAGTCACATACCAAGCAACAACCTCCCAAAGCAGTTTTGTGAATGGAGCTTTGAGCTAAGAGATCGAAAATCGCAGCAAAACGAGCTAGAACTCGTGCTTGAGCTGGATGGGGATTTTTTTGGGTAGAAGATGAAGTGTGTGGGTGCTGGCATAAGTGGAGGGGAGCCACCAGGGGCCCACGAGATAGGGGGCGCGCCCTACAGGGGGGGCGCCCTCCTCTCTCATGTCCTGGTGCTTGCCCCTCCTGCAGTGTTTTCAGTGCCTAAAATCCTCAAATATTCCAGAAAAACTCATACTAATTTTGCAGGGAATTTGGAGCACTTTTATTTTCGGACTATTTTTTAATGCACGGATAATTCAGAACACAAACAAATAATACTATTTTTGCTTTATTTATTCTAAATAACATAAAGTAAAAGGAGGGTACGGAGGGTTGTGCCTTCTAGTTTCATCCATCTCGTGATCATCAAAATGAACCCACTAACAAGGTTGATCAAGTCTTGTTAACAAACTCATTCTGAATTAGACGGAACCAGAGAAATTTCGAATAACACTAAGTTACCTCAACGGGGATATGAAAATCCCCAACAATAAGAATATCATACTTTTTCTTGACAGTAGAGAGAGGAAATTCAAAACCTCCAAAAATGATAGTTGGAACTTTTTCAATAGAATTTATGGTATGAACTTGAGGTTGTTTCCTCGGAAAGTGTACCGTATGCTCATTACCATTAACATGAAAAGTGACATTGCCTTTGTTGCAATCAATAACAGCCCCTGCAGTATTAAGAAAAGGTCTACCAAGGATAATAGATGTACTATCGTCCTCAGGAATATCAAGAATAACAAAATCCGTTAAAATAGTGACATTTGCAACCACAACAGGGACATCCTCACAAATACCGACAGGTATAGCAGTTGATTTATCAGCCATTTGCAAAGATATTTCAGTAGGTGTCAACTTATTCAATTCAAGTCTACGATATAAAGAGAGAGGCATAACACTAACACCGGCTCCAAGATCACATAAAGCAGTTCTAACATAATTTCTTTTAATGGAACATGGTATAGTTGGTACACCCGGATCTCCAAGTTTCTTTGGTATTCCACCCTTAAAAGTGTAATTAGCAAGCATGGTGGAAATTTCAGCTTCCGGTATCTTTCTTTTATTTGTGATGATATCCTTCATATACTTAGCATAAGGATTTACTTTAAGCATATCAGTCAAGCGCATATGTAAGAAAATAGGTCTAATAATTTCAGCAAAGCGCTCAAAATCCTCATCATCCTTTGACTTGGATGGTTTAGGAGGAAAGGGCATGGGTTTCTGAACCCATGGTTCTCGTTCTTTACCGTGCTTCCTAGCAACAAAATCTCTCTTATCATAACGTTGATTCTTTGATTGTGGGTTGTCAAGATCAACAACAGGTTCAATTTCTACATCATTGTCTTTGCTAGGTTGAGCATCAACATGAACATTATCATTAACATTATCACTAGGTTCATGTTCATCACCTGATTGTGTTTCAGCATCAGAAATAGAAATATCATTGGGATTCTCAGGTGTGTCTACATTAGGTTCACTAGAAGCATGCAAAGTTCTATCGTTTTTCTTCTTCTTCTTTTTAGAAGAACTAGGTGCCTCTAAATTATTTCTCTGAGAATCTTGCTCGATTCTCTTAGGGTAGCCATCAGGATACAAAGGTTCCTGAGTCATTCTACCAGTTCTAGTAGCCACTCTAACCGCAAAGTCATTTTTATTATTTAATTCATCAAGCAAATCATTTTGAACTTTAAGTACTTGCTCAGCTTGAGTAGCAACCATAGAAATATATTTGCTAATGCGGTGAAGTTCATCTTTAACTCTAGCCAGATTATAACCAATGCGTCCTATCTCGAAAGCATTATTCTTTAACTCTCTACCAACATAAGCATTAAAACTTTCTTGTCTAGCCATAAAGTCATCAAATCCATCTAAGCATGGGCTATGAAATTTAATAGAGGGTATTTCAACTTTATCATATCTATAGAGAGAATTTACCTTTACTACCTGTGTTGGGTTATCAAGACAATGTGGTTCTTCAGGCGGTAAATTAAGACCATGTATTTCTTCAATAGGAGGTAAATTCTTAACATCTTCAGCTTTAATACCTTTTTCTTTCATTGATTTCTTTGCTTCTTGCATATCTTCAGGACTGAGAAATAAAACACCTCTCTTCTTCGGAGTGGGTTTAGGAATAGGCTCAGGAGTTGGCTCAATTGGTTCAGGAATTACTTCAGGAACTGGCTCGGGAAGAGTCCAATTATTTTCATTAGTCAACAATTATTCAATAGTATTTCAGCTTCGTCGACTGTTCTTTCCCTGAAAACACAACCAGCACAACTATCCAAGTAATCCTTGGAAGCATCGGTTAGTCCATTATAAAAGATATCAAGTATTTCATTTTTCTTAAGAGGATGATCAGGCAAAGCATTAAGTAACCAGAGAAGCCTCCCCCAAGCTTGTGGGAGACTCTCTTCTTTAATTTGCACAAAATTATATATTTCCCGCAAGGCAGCTTGTTTCTTATGAGCAGGGAAATACTTAGCAGAGAAGTAATAAATCATATCCTGGGGACTACGCACACAACCAGGAGCAAGAGAATTATACCAAGTCTTAGCATCACCCTTTAATGAGAACGGAAATATCTTAAGGATATATAAATAGCGAGACTTCTCATCATTAGTAAATAGGGTGGCTATATCATTCAACTTGGTAAGATGTGCCACAACAGTTTCAGATTCAAGGCCATAAAAAGGATCAGATTCTACTAAAGTAATAATATCAGGATCAACAGAGAATTCATAATCCTTATCAGTAACACAGATAGGTGAAGTAGCAAAAGCAGGATCGGGTTTCATTCTAGCATTAAGAGACTGCTGCTTCCATTTAGCTAATAATTTCTTAAGATCATTTCTATCATTGCAAGCAACAATTTCCATAGCAGCTGCTTCATTCATAACATAACCCTTAGGAACAACAGGTAATACATAATCATTGGGGGGACCTTCATCATCACTATCATCAGTAATAGGTTCTTCAATATTTTCATTCCCCCTAACTCTAGCAAGTTGTTCATCTAGAAATTCACCTAATAGCAAAGTAGTATTATGCATAGAAGTAGTTTCATCATGCATAGCAGAAGTGGCCCCATCAATAACATGCGGCATATCAGAATTCATTGCAGTAGCAGGTTTAGGTGTCGCAAGCCTACTAATAACGGAATGAGAATCTAGTGCAGAGCTAGATGGCAGTTCCTTACCTCCCCTCGTAGTAAAGGGCAAAATAGTAGTTCGATCGTCTTTCAAGTTCTTCGTAGTGATCAACAGATATAAATCCCAAGTGACTCAGAGAATAGAGCTATGCTCCCCGGCAATGGCGCCAAAAATTAGTCTTGATAACCCACAAGTATAGGGGATCGCAACAGCTTTCGAGGGTAGGGTATTCAACCCAAATTTATTGATTCGACACAAGGGGAGCCAAAGAATATTCTTTAGTATTAGCAGTTGAGTTATCAATTCAACCACACCTGGATAACTTAGTATCTACAGCAAAGTGTTTAGTAGCAAAAGTGATATGATAATAAAGGTAACGGTAGCAAAAGTAAAGATAAATGTTTTTGGGTTTTTGTAGTAGTTGTAACAGTAGGAACGGAAAAGTCAATAAACGAAGAACAATATGTGAAAATCTCGTAGGCAATGGATCAATGATGGATAATTATGCAGGATGCGATTCCTCATGCAATAGTTATAACATAGGGTGATATAGAACTAGCTCCAATTCATCAATGTAATGTAGGCACGTATTCCGTAAATGGTCACACGTGCTTATGGAAAAGAACTTGCATGACGTGTTTTGGCCTACCCTCCCGTTGCAGAGGGGTCCTTACGGAAACTAAGGGATATTAAGATCTCCTTTTAATAGAGAACCGGAACAAAGCATTAGCACATAGTGAATACATGAACTCCTTAAACTACGGTCATCACCGAGAAGTATCCCGATTATTGTCACTTCGGGGTTGTCGGATCATAACACATAATAGGTGACTATAGACTTGCAAGATAGGATCAAGAACACACATATATTCATGAAAACATAATAGGTTCAGATCTGAAATCATGGCACTCGGGCCCTAGTGACAAGCATTAAGAATAGCAAAGTCATAGCAACATCAATCTCAGAACATAGTGGGTACTAGGGATCAAACCCTAACAAAACTAACTTGATTACATGGTAAATCTCATCGAACCCATCACCATACAGCAAGCCTAAGATGGAATTACTCACGCACGGCGGTGAGCTTCATGAAATTGGTGATGGAGGATGGTTGATGATGATGACAGCGACGAATCCCCCTCTCCGGAGTCCCGAACGGACTCCAGATCAACCCTCCCGAGAGAGATTAGGGCTTGGCGGCGGCTCCGTGTCGTGAAACGCGATGAAACTTTCTCTCTCGATTTTTTTCTCCCCGAGACAGAATATATGGAGTTGGAGTTGAGGTCGGAGGAGGTCCAGGGGGCCCACGAGATAGGGGGTCGCGCCCTAGGGGGCGCCCCCTGTCTCGTGGACAGGCCGTGGGCCCCCTGGCATTAATTCTTTTGCCAAAAATTCTTATTAATTCCAAAAAGTGCCTCCGTGAATTTCCAGGACATTCCGAGAACTTTTCTTTTCTACACATAAAACAACATCATAGCAGTTCTATTGAAAACAGTGTCAGTCCGGGTTAGTTTCATTCAAGTCATGCAAGTTAGAGTCCAAAAGAAGGGCAAAAGTGTTTGGAAAAGTAGATACGTTGGAGACGTATCAAGGATCACTATAGGTAATAGTCTTTTCTTCGACTGTAATAGGTGCAACTACTTTCACTTCAACAGGAGGATTATATTTAAACCACTTCTCTTTAGGGAGATCAACGTGAGTAGCAAAAGATTCATAGAAAGTAGCTACTATCTCAGAGTCAAGTCCATACTTAGAGCTAAATCCACGGAAATCATCGGTATCCATAAAAGATTTAACACAATCGAACTTAGGTGTCATACCTGACTCCTTACCATCGTCGGAACCCCAATCTTCAGAGTTGCGTTTAATTCTTTCCAATAAGTGCCATTTGAAATCAATAGTCTTCAGCATATAAGAGCCAGCACAGGAAGTATCGAGCAGGTTGCGATTATCAAGAGAAAGCCGAGCATAAAAATTTTGAATAATCATTTCCCGAGAGAGCTCATGATTGGGGCATGAATATAACATTGACTTAAGCCTCCCCCAAGCTTGAGTGATGCTTTCTCCTTCGCGAGGCCAGAAATTATATATGTAATTACGATCACGATGAACAAGATGCATAGGATAGAACTTCTGGTGAAATTCCAACTTCAATCGCTTATAATTCTAAGATCCCGTATCATCACATAGCCTATACCATGTCAATGCATCTCCCTTCAAAGATAAAGGGAAGACCTTCCTTTTGACAACATCATCGGGAATACCTGCAAGCTTAAATAATCCAAAAACTTCGTCCACAAAGATAAGGTGTAAATCTGGATGCAATGTTCCATCTCCTGCAAATGGATTAGCTAGCAGTTTTTCTATAATACCCGAAGGAATCTCAAAGTAAATATTTTCATAAAGTTCAGTAGGTTGAGGAGCGACTCTTTGCTCTTATGGTTGGGGTGAGGATACCCCAAACAAGCCCCTCAAAGGATTAGTTTCCATAGTGACAAGTAACAGAAAATTTCAGCACACTATATAAATGTTTCCTTACCAAGTTCCACTCACCAAAAGCGCTACACTCCCCGGCAACGGCGCCAGAAAAGAGTCTTGATGACCCACAAGTGTAGGGGATCTATCGTAGTCCTTCCGATAAGTAAGAGTGTCGAACCCAACAAGGAGCAGAAGGAAATGATAAGCGGTTTTCAGTAAGGTTTTCTCTGCAAGCACTGAAATTGTAGGTAATAGATAGTTTTGTGATAAAATAAATAGTAACGAGTAACAAGTAAATAAAGTAAACAAAGTGCAGAAAGGTGGCCCAATCCTTTATGTAGCAAAGGATAAGCCTGGACAATTTCTAATAATGAGTGTTGGTGTCAAAACCGGCGGATCTCGGGTAGGGGGTCCCGAATTGTGCGTCTAGGCGGATGGTAACAGGAGACGAGGGACACGATGTTTTTACCCAGGTTCGGGCCCTCTCGATGGAGGTAAAACCCTACGTCCTGCTTGATTAATATTGATGATATGGGTAGTACAAGAGTGGATCTACCACGAGATCAAGGAGGCTAAACCCTAGAAGTTAGCCTATGGTATGATTGTTGTAATGTATGTTGTCCTATGGAGTAGAGCCCTCCGGTTTATATAGACACCGGAGAGGGCTAGGGTTACACAGAGTCGGTTACAATGGTAGGAGATCTACATATCCGTATTGCCAAGCTTGCCTTCCACGCCAAGGAAAGTCCCATCCGGACACGAGCCGGAGTCTTCAATCTTGTATCTTCGTAGTCTTGGAGTCCGGCGGATAATGATAGTCCGGCTGTCCGGACACCCCCTAGTCCAGGACTCCCTCAGTAGCCCCCGAACCAGGCTTCAATGACGATAAGTCCAGCGCGTTTATAGTCTTCGGTGTTGCAAGGCGGGTTCTCCCTTCAAATTCCATGTACCTACCGAATAGTGTCCGGCTTCATCTTGAATACTGTGTTCCTCGGCTTCTACGCCAAATAATGGCCCTCTTCCACGCGTCGCACGAATGCGAAAAGCTAGGGTGTCTTTTACATTCCACCCCCTAGTTTTGTGAGTCGTTCGCCCATAAAAGATGCAAGAATCCAGATCCAAACTGCACCGTCTTCCTCCCGCGAATACTCCATCGAAGCGCCTTTGACCTAAAAATCCATTCCACCATGGATTGTCGACGCGGCTCTTCTTCACGCGCTCTCAGCCCACCGCCGGGGAATTGGAGGAGGTGCTCTGTTTCGCACAACGAGCTAGTGAAGCTCCAAACGGGGGGATTTCTCCCTCCGGCCTTCATGGTCCCAGTCCGGGCCGGACTGGTTACTTATCAAGGTGGGAGGCAGGCGGAGGACACTCCAAGCCCCAATAAGGGGGAGCGTGTATGCTTCGTCCCCTACCTGATAAGGGGACTCGGATTCCCGATACATCCATTCCTCCGCGGGCTCTTGGAGTTCTACGGACTCCAGCTCCACCACCTTACGCCCGCCTCTGTCCTGCATATCGCGGGCTACGTAGCTCTTTGTGAGCTATTCCTGGGCATCGAGCCCCATTTCGCATTGTGGAAGAGGCTGTTCTGCCTCGTACCCCGTTCTCACGAGGGGTCTATATATCAAGTAGGCGCCGCCGAAATATGGCGCATCGTCGGGACCGGATACCTATCCGGTACTCCCAAGAAGGCGTCGAAGACTGGCCCTCAGAGTGGTTTTATATAGGAGACGCTCCGCTACCAGACCCAGTCCGGATCGGCCTCCCGGAGTTTAGTGCCGCTCCCTTGAAGAAACGCCTCACCTGGCGCCCGCGGAGCCCCCGATTGGAGGAAGACAAGAGCGTCCATTACTTGATGGGCCGAATAGGATTATTGGCCCATTCGGGCTTGACCATGATCGGAGTTATGGCGACATGCATCAAGCGGGGGGTACAGCCATTGCAATACAGAGGCCACCCCATGTGGGATTTCAACGGGGAGGACGATGCCACCCGGCATGGCCGCAAAGGGCCGGATTCGACCGAGGATCTCGTGGAGATCCTGTCCGGCCTGTACAAGGGGGAGAAGGAGGACTTCCTTCAGACGAACCCTTTGAATGGGTTTTCCATGACCAACCCTAGGGGATGGGTAAGTGAACACCTTGAAGGGCTCAACCCGTGCTTTCGAAGTTTAAGCTTCTTACATTATGTCTTCGGCGCAGGATCTACGCCGGACTGTGGAGGACATGGTGAGTCCTGCTCCGCAACCTGAGGATCCAGAAAGATCCCTGGACCCGGCCTCCGAAGAGGACCCGGACATCGAGGTGGAGCTGATCGACGGGGTGTTTCACCAGCTCAGCATAGACAATGCTTTGGTCGCCATTATGGCGGACTACCCCGGACTAAGTTCGGCTTCCCAGGTGACCGCGACCGAAGTCTGGACACCATTATCTCTTCCCTGCCCATTTCTAACCTTTGCGAACGATGGTATTTTGCAGGAAGCGCCTTTATGGCAGGAAGCCGAGCCCGCGGTGGCTGACCAACAGAGGCCAGTCCGGACCAGCAGGCGGAAAAGGAGCGCGGGGCGAACGGAAACGTCACCGCAAAGGTATAGCTCGTATTTGAATTTTCAGAGCAACGTTCCAAGAAAACGCCTGAGTGCTCATAATCTTTGTAGGAGAAAAAGCGCTCGCCAGACTGCGGGCGTAGAAGTTGCCGATCCAACCTATACCGGCCAGGCCCCAGCGCCCGGCCTAGAGGGGGAGGCAAGCGCAAGACGCGGGCCGGATCCTCCTCCAACGGAGGACACCGACAGACTGTCCGCCACCAAGTCTGAGGTGGAGAGCGCCATGAACCATAGGCGCCGCCGGATAGTATTTCGTGAAGCGTGCTTTTCCCCGGAGGCATTGGATGCCTTTAACGCAGGGGACGCGCATCTCCGTGCCGCTCAAGATGGTTTTACCAGAGCCACGGAGCAGTATGTGAAAGACATACGGGTAAGGGAATTTTAATGGTTGTATATACCAGTAGCCCCCGAGACTTAAAGTAGTTATGCTAACTGATTTAAGGATCATTTGGAAATGCAGGCTCTTACCAAGAAGAACTCCCAGCTGTCTCGGGAGCTGCAAGACTGCAAGGCCCAACTGGAGGCCGCACTTGCTGCCGCAGGAGGAGATGCAAAGACCCCTCCTGGTAACACATTTTTATTAATAAATATAAGCGCTGTGCGGCGTGCGCGCAAGTCTAATAATGACATTGCAGGTACCGCCGGACAAGATCCGGACAGGCAAGCATTGCTGCGCTAGCTAAAGGCCGGCGAGAGTGTGCTGAATAGGGTTCAGCAGGAAAGGAACAAGCTCCAGGATGCCAACGCCAAGCTCGGACAGGAGCTGAAAGGCGCTCGGGCCGAGCTGTCCGGCTCCGTTAAGGAGAATCATCGGCTTCGTCGTGGCATTTATAGTAAGTGCTTGAGCGGACTCTTTTGAAAAGAAGAGTTCGGCGAGGAAGTATTTTGACATGATATGTCTTGTAGGTATACTCACAGGTCGTCCTGCAGAGGAGATGCCCGTATCAACGGGTGATCAACTTCCCGAACTGTTGCAACTGCTCGAACGAGTTCGGCAGGCAATGAGTGGCGTCGTCCGGGCTTTATGGCCAGCCCTCTCCCTACCCGAGGGCCTTGGGGAGCTTGCGGAGAAGCTTCAGGGAGTGCGGCAGCGCTTCCGTTTGTGGAAGATTTCGGCTTGCCGTCAAGGTGCCAAGGAGGCTTGGGCCATGGTGAAGACACGGTATAAAAAGGCGGATCCCAACCACATGGCCGAAGTTGGACCGGTGGGGCCCGATGGGAAGGAGATCCCTGTGAGTTTGGTGTATAGCCAAGTAGAGCTAGCTGCTAAGCTTTCCCAACGGGACTGTAAGTTAGACAGCCTGTTAGACGGGATTGAGGAGGAATACAATCAATGAATTTGACAATGTATGTTTTCCTTTAAAGTGACATGTGAAATGCCTTCTAGCCGGATTGTAGATCGTTTGTCTTTGCCGACCTTTTCGCTTCAACCTCTGGACCCTAGAGTCCGGAGTGTGTCCGAATACCTTTTTGGTTAGGAGACAACCGTGGTATGCATGGAGACCAGGCGTAGGGGTCATTAGTGCTTTATCAGACAAGTGCCCAACTAGTTATGTTATATTACATGGTTAGTAAGAAACATCTTCCAGGGAGAATAGTTCCGTTAAGGGTTCCTTTCGCTGGGAGGCATGCCCTAAAGTGCATGTCCGGACTGCAAAGAAAGCAGTAAAACATCTGGGGGCAGATAGATAAAATAGGTAAAAAGTCATCTTTTAAGTCACCGACCGAATATTCCCTTAAGAACGCTAGCTTTCGGCTTCACCCAGTCTGAGGTACACATCCGGCTGACCCGGCAATAGCAATCGCAGAGGTGCTCCCTTTACCTCCTAGCCGAACAATCGGGAATGTAGGGGTAAGCACAGGAGCCAGGCAACCCAGCTTGGCCAAAACTTAAGTCATATCAATGCATATAATGGCGAGTAAAAGGTACATGTGGAAACTTGACACATGTGCTGGGTATGAGACCCGTATAATTGAGCTTCTGTAAAAGAAGCCCCCAGGAATAATGAGTGCGGATGGCACATCATGCGTATGCAAAAATGCGAAAATAGGCCCGTAAGGGCTTTTAAATAAAAAAGGATAAAAAGAGAAACAAAAGACAACCGAAATGTAAAAGTTTGGACGGGGGAGGGGGACGAACTCTTAGTCCGGCACTAGGCATAGAATCGTCGGAGGCGTGCTGTGTTCCATGGGTTCGGCTCGAGTCGGTTATCCGACGCATTTCGTAGACGGTATGCTCCGCCGGTCAGGACTTGATCGATTATGAAGGGGCCCTCCCATTTGGGCTTGAGCTTGTCCTTTTTCTTGTCCGGCAGGCGTAGAACTAGTTCGCCAACGTTGTAAGTCTTGGCCCGTACTTCTCTGCTTTGATATCTTCGGGCCTGCTGCTGATAAAATGCGGAACGAGCCTTCGCGACGTCACGTTCTTCCTCCAATGTGTCCAAGCTGTCCTGCCGATCAAGCTCGGCTTCTCTTTCCTCGTACATGCGCACTCGAGGTGAGTCATGAATAATGTCACAGGGCAAGACTGCTTCTGCGCCGTATACCATAAAAAATGGTGTGAATCCGGTAGTACGGTTAGGCATTGTCCGCAGCCCCCAGAGTACGGAGTCGAGCTCCTCGACCCATTGTGTGTCGGATTTAGTAAGTGACCTTACTAGTCTGGGTTTAATGCCGCTCATTATTAGACCATTTGCTCTTTCCACTTGACCGTTGGTTTGAGGGTGATAGACTGAAGCGTAGTCGAGTTTGATGCCCATATTTTTGCACCATGACTTAACCTCGTCGGTTGTGAAGTTCGTGCCGTTGTCGGTGATGATGTTGTGGGGGACTCCGTAACGGTGTACCACCCCGGATATAAAGTCTATCACTGGTCCGAACTCTACCATTTTGACCGGTTTGGCCTCTATCCATTTGGTGAATTTATCCACCATGACCAATAGGTACCTTTGCTTGTGGGTTCCCCCTTTAAGGGGTCCAACCATGTCAAGCCCCCAGACCGCGAACGGCCAGGTAATGGGTATGGTTTTGAGGGCGGTGGGTGGCATATGGCTCTGATTAGCAAAGAGCTGACAACCAACGCATCGCTGGACCAAGTCCTGCGCATCTGCCCGAGCCGTCGGCCAATAAAATCCTGTATGGAATGCCTTTCCTACAACGGCCCGGGCTGCTGCGTGGTGTCCGCCTAGTCCGGCATGAATTTCAGCCAGGAGGTTTCGCCCTTCCTCTTCGGAGATACACCTCTGAAGGACTCCGGTTGTACTTTTCTTATAAAGTTCTCCCTCATGGACCTTGTAGGCTTTCGATCGCCGGACTATGCAGCGGGCCTCGTTTTGGTCTTCGGGGAGTTCCTGCCTAAGTAAGTAGGCAAGGAAAGGCTCTGTCCACGCGGCGATTACTGCCATTATGACGTGGGCTGAAGGTGTTATGTCATCTGCCGAATCACCGGTTGGTGCGGTTTTCTCCGGTTTGTTACTACCGGGCTCCTCTTCCCATAGTACGGATGGCTTGAAGAGCCGTTCCAGGAAGATATTTGGAGGGACAGCATCACGTTTCGCACCGATGCGTGCCAGTACGTCGGCCGCTTGGTTATTATCTCGGGCTATGTGATGGAATTCATGTCCTTCAAACCGAGCTGACATTTTTAGGACAGCGTTGCGATATGCTGCCATTTTCGGATCCTTGGTGTCAAAGTCTCCATTTATTTGTGATATTGCAAGGTTTGAATCCCCGCGCACCTCTAGGCGTTGAATGCCCATGGAGACTGCCATCCGGAGACCATGTAACAGGGCCTCGTATTCGGCTGCGTTGTTGGAGTCCGTGTACATTATTTGAAGTACATACTGGACTGTATCTCCGGTTGGGGATGTCAGTACGACGCCAGCCCCCAGTCCAGCCAACATTTTGGAACCGTCGAAATGCATAGTCCAGTTGGAGTATGCGCCGTACTCCTTAGGGAGTTCGGCTTCGGTCCATTCGGCGACGAAGTCAGCTAAAACTTGTGACTTTATAGCTCGTCGGGGTTTGTAAGTTATGTCGAATGGTAAGAGCTCAATGGCCCATTTTGCAATCCTGCCCGTTGCGTCGCGGTTATTTATAATGTCATTTAGTGGTACTTCAGAGGCCACTGTTATCGAACACTCTTGAAAGTAGTGCCGGAGCTTTCGGGACGCCATGAACACCGCGTATGCTATCTTCTGATAGTGCGGGTAATGGGATTTGCAGGGGGTTAACACAGTGGACATAATACACTGGTTTTTGAAGAGGGAATTTATGCCCTTCTGCCACTCGTTCGACGACGAGGACCGCGCTTACAACTTGATGCGTTGCTGCGATGTATAACAGCATTGGTTCGCCCAGAGTGGGCGCAGCCAGGACCGGATTTGTTGCCAATATGGCCTTTATTTCTTCGAGTCCGGCAGTGGCGGCATCCGTCCACTCAAAGTGTTCGGTGCGCCTAAGGAGGCGATAGAGGGGCAACGCCTTTTCTCCTAGACGGGAGATAAAGCGGCTTAAGGCTGCCACCGCATCCTGTTAATTTTTGTATTTGCTTGAGGTCTTTTGGAATATCCAACTGTGACAGAGCTCAGATTTTAGCCGGATTTGCTTCAATTCCTCTACCGGATACAATGAAACCCAGCAGCTTTCCGGCTGGTATGCCGAAAACGCATTTTTCCGGATTCAGCTTGATGTCGTATGCTCTGAGGTTGTCGAATGTGAACCTCAAATCATCTACTAGAGTTTCGACGTGTTTTGTTTTGACGACTACATCGTCTACGTATGCCTCGACTATTTTGCCGATCTGGGTGGCCAGACATGTTTGAATCATGCGCTGATATGTTGCGCCGGCATTTTTCAGTCCGAAGGGCATCGTGTTGAAGCAGAATGGTCCATATGGAGTGATGAATGCCGTTGCGGCTTGGTCTGCTTCCGCCATCTTGATTTGATGATAGCCAGAGTATGCGTCCAGGAAGCACAACGAATCGTGCCTTGCTGTAGCATCGATTATTTGATCGATGCGGGGGAGAGGGAAGGGATCCTTTGGGCAAGCCTTGTTGAGGTCTTTAAAATCGACACAAAGGCGCCAGGATTTATCCTTCTTTGGTACCATCACCAGATTTGCTAGCCAGTCCGGATGTTTGATATCTCTAATGAATCCGGCTTCCAGTAGTTTGGCTAGCTCTTCTCCCATTGCCTGTCTTTTGGGTTCGGAAAATCGTCGAAGAGCCTGTTTGACTGGCTTAAATCCTTTTAGGATGTTTAGGCTGTGTTCTGCCAACCTGCGTGGGATTCCGGGCATGTCCGAAGGATGCCAGGCAAAGATATCCCAATTTTCCCGAAGGAATTCGCGCAGTGCGGCGTCTACTTCGGGGTTCAATTGTGCCCCAATGGAGGCCGTCTTTGTTGGGTCCGTTGGATGGACCTGGAATTTTATTATTTCATCTGCTGGTTTGAAGGAGGTTGACTTGGATCTTTTATCGAGTATCACGTCGTCCCTGTTCACCGTAGAGCGCAGTGCGGTGAG
Organism: Triticum dicoccoides; assembly: GCF_002162155.2. Lineage (NCBI taxonomy): Eukaryota > Viridiplantae > Streptophyta > Magnoliopsida > Poales > Poaceae > Triticum > Triticum dicoccoides. Next base: position 156,748,356 of record NC_041381.1, read on the forward strand.
TTCTTCTGCCGCTAAGGCTTCGGATAGTGCCTCGAGGGCTAGTGCGGCTGTCTTGTTTTCGGCGCGGAGTGCAATGTCCGGATCACTAGCGAGAGTGATTATTCCGCTGGGCCCAGGCATTTTGAGCTTCATGTACCCGTAATGAGGTACTGCTTGAAAAATTGTAAATGCCTCTCGTCCTAATATGGCATGATACCCGCTGCTGAACGGGGCCACCTGGAATGTGATTTCTTCGGATCTGTAATTGTCCGGAGAGCCGAACACCACATCGAGTGTGATTTTTCCGGTGCAGCGCGCTTCCCGGCTAGGGATTATTCCTCTAAAGGTTGTGCTGCTTCGCTCAATACGGCTCCAATCGATTTCCATTTTTCGCAGAGTTTCCTCGTAAATGAGGTTTAGTCCGCTGCCGCCATCCATGAGGACTTTTGTCAGTCGAAAGCCGTCCACTATGGGACTAAGTACCAGTGCAGCTGGTGCTCTGGTTGTTTGGAATTTAGGCTCGTCGCTGGCGTTGAAAGTAATAGCTGTGTCGCTCCATGGATGTGCTGTTGCTACTTGGTAGACTTCGGCGAGTCCGCGGATTGTTCGCTTTCGCATGTTGTTTGATGCGAAGGTCTCAAAGACTGTTGATACCGTGCTGGTATTGTTGGAGTGGTTTCCCGGAGCTAGAAGTTCCTCACCACTTTTGGCCACCTGCCGTAATATCCGACATGCTCGAAGGCTATGTGTTGGGACGGCTCCCTCTGTACTATGAAGTTTACAGGGTCCATTGAGCCATCCCTCCAGTACGGTTCCATTTCCCTTATTGGGTTTCTGTTTTTTCGTTTTTGCATCTGGGGCCTGAGTGTAAGGCGCCCTTTTGCTGCGGACTGGGTTTGGGGCCGGATTATCCCAAAATTGATTTTCAGTTTTCCGGAAACTCTCCATCGCACAGTACTTTCGTACTATGGACGCCAGATCGGTGAAGCGCGTAATTCTGCAACGATCAATGGCGTTTAGGATTCCCTTGTCCGTGCAGTTATTGCAGAAGATTGAGATTGTGTTTTCCTCTCGGCAGTCCTTTATCCTGTCCATAACCAGGAGGAATCTGGCCCAGTAATGATGTACTGTTTCTGAAGGCTCTTGCCGTATTAGAGATAGATCACATATTTCTGGGCGGGTGGGTGGACTAAAATCTGGATTCCTGCCCATCTTGGGGCTCGAAGGCCGAGGGGTTTCCGAATTCGGAAGCTTGGTTTGCTGGACGCAATCCTGAGAGTCCGGGGCGATACATGATTTTAAGTTCAATGCTCGATCGAAGTCCATCCCTCCGCGGGAATCCGGCATGGAGGGTCCGGGAATCCGGACATGGATTGCTTTTAACATAGGCGGAGAGTTGCCGCATTGCTCCTCTACCACTGTGATGTGGTGGGTGGCCTGGGGAGAGTTAATCTCTCTCAGATCGGTTTTAAGCCTGATCTGGTTGTAGTCCGTAGTGACTCCCAGGGCGGCGATGCGATCCAAGAGATCGTTAACAGACAAGAGCTCTATTGGATCCAACTGTTCGGCATCTTTAGGGCTGACGCGAAGATTGCTTCTGATGACTTGCGAAGTCGTTGTCGAAGCGGCAGCCGGACAAGTGGTCATAAGAAAACCACCAAGCCGGATAGTTTGGCCGGCGGCCAAGGCCCCTCCGGCGAAAACACCGTCTTTGAAGACAGGTGGAGGCATCCGCTCTATCGGTGACGACATAGAGGAACTCTCAATGAAAGCAACAATGTCGGTGTCAAAACCGGCGGATCTCGGGTAGGGGGTCCCGAACTGTGCGTCTAGGCGGATGGTAACAGGAGACGAGGGACACGATGTTTTTACCCAGGTTCGGGCCCTCTCGATGGAGGTAAAACCCTACGTCCTGCTTGATTAATATTGATGATATGGGTAGTACAAGAGTGGATCTACCACGAGATCAAGGAGGCTAAACCCTAGAAGCTAGCCTATGGTATGATTGTTGTAATGTATGTTGTCCTACGGACTAGAGCCCTCCGGTTTATATAGACACCGGAGAGGGCTAGGGTTACACAGAGTCGTTTACAATGGTAGGAGATCTACATATCCGTATTGCCAAGCTTGCCTTCCACGCCAAGGAAAGTCCCATCCGGACACCAGCCGGAGTCTTCAATCTTGTATCTTCGTAGTCTTGGAGTCCGGCGGATAATGATAGTCCGGCTGTCCGGACACCCCCTAGTCCAGGACTCCCTCAATGAGGAAGGAGCTCCCGAGGACACATTGGGAATTATCGTCAAGCTAGTTTTCATCATGTTCATATGATTCGCGTTCGGTACTTTGATAATTTGATATGTGGGTGGACCGGTACTTGGGTACTGCCCTAACTTGGACAAGCATCCCACTTATGATTAACCCCTATTGCAAGCATCCACAACTGCAAAAGAAGTATTAAGGTAAACCTAACCACAACATTAAACATATGGATCCATATCAGCCCCTAACGAAGCAACGCATAAACTAGGGTTTAAGCTTCTGTCACTCTAGCAACCCATCATCTACTTATTACTTCCCCATGCCTTCCTCTAGGCCCATATAATGGTGAAGTGTCATGTAGTCGACGTTCACATAACACCACTAGAGGAAAAGACAACATACATCTCATCAAAATATCGAATGAATACCAAATTAACATGACTACTAATAGCAAGACTTCACCCATGTCCTCAGGAACAAACGTAACTACTCACAAAGCATATTCATGTTCATAATCAGAGGAGTAATAATATGCATAAAGGATCTGAACATATGATCTTCCACCAAGTAAACAAATTAGCATCAACTACAAGGAGTAATCAACACTACTAACAACCCACATGTACCAATTTGTGGTTTTGATACAAGATTGGATACAAGAGATGAACTAGGGTTTTGAGAGGAGATGGTGTTGGTGAAGATGTTGATGGAGATTGAACCCCTCCCGATGAGAGGATCGTTGGTGATGACGTTGGTGATGATTTCCCCCTCCCGGAGGGAAGTGTCCCCGGCAGAACACCTCTGCCAGAGCCCTAGATTGATTCTGCCAAGGTTCCGCCTCGTGGCGGCGGAGTTTCGTCCTTTAAGCTTGCCCACGATTTTTTCCAGGGTAAAAGTGATGATATAGAAGAAGATGGACGCCGGAGGCCCACCAGGGGGGCCAGGAGATAGGAGGGCGCGCCCTATAGGGGGGCGCGCCCCCTGTCTCCTAGACAGGGTGTGGGCCCCCTGGCGTATTTCTTTTGCTCAGAAATTCTTATTAATTCCAAAAGGTTGTTTCGTGGAGTTTCAGGACTTTTGGAGCTGTGCAGAATAGGTTTCCAACGTTTGCTCCTTTTCCAGCCAGAATTCCAACTGCCGGCATTCCCCCTCTTCATGGTAAACCTTGTAAAATAAGAGAGAATAGCCATAAGTATTGAGATATAATGTGTAATAACATCCCATAATGCAATAAATATTGATATAAAAGCATGATGCAAAATGGACGTATCATCAATCAAAGCAAAATAAGATGCATAAAAGATAAACATCACATGCAATCAATATAAGTGATATGATATGGCCATCATCATCTTGTGCTTGTGATCTCCATCTCCGAAGCATCGTCATGATCTCCATCATTACCGGCATGACACCATGATGTCCATCATCTTGATCTATATCAATGTGTCATCACATGGTTGTCTCGCCAACTATTGCTCTTGCAACTATTGCTATCGCATAGTGATAAAGTAAAGCAATTATTTGGCGCTTGCATCTTATGAAATAAAGAGACAACCATAAGGCTTCTGCCAGTTGCCGATAACTTCAACAAAACATGATCATCTCATACAACAACTTATATCTCATCACGTCTTGACCATATCACATCAGAACATGCCCTGCAAAAACAAGTTAGACGTCCTCTACTTTGTTGTTGCAAGTTTTACATGGCTGCTACGGGCTGAGCAAGAACTGTTCTTACCTACGCATGAAAACCACAACGATATTTCGTCAAGTCAGTGTTGTTTTAACCATCACAAGGACCGGACGCAGCCACACTCGGTTCAACTAAAGTTGGAGACACAGACACCCGCCAGCCACCTGTGTGCAAAGCACGTCGGTAGAACTAGTCTCGCGTAAGTGTACGCGGAATGTTGGTCCGGGCCGCTTAATCCAACAATACCGCCGAACCAAAGTATGACATGCTGGTAAGCAGTATGACTTGTATCGCCCACAACTCACTTGTGTTCTACTTGTGCATATAACATCTACGCATAAACCAGGTTCTAATACCACAGTTGGGGAACGTAGTAATTTCAAAATTTTCCTACGCACATGCAAGATCGTGGTGATGCATAGCAACGAGCGGGGAGAGTGAGTCCATGTACCCTCGTAGACCGAAAGCGTAAGCGTTAGCACAATGCGGTTGATGTAGTCGTACGTCTTCACGATCCGACCGATCCAAGTACCGAACGTACGGCACCTCTGAGTTCAGCACATATTCAGCTCGATGATGTCCCACGAACTCCGATCCAGCAGAGCTTTGCGGGAGAGTTCCGTCAGCACGACGGCGTGATGACGGTGTCGATGATGCTACCGACGCAGGGCTTCGCCTAAGCACCGCTATGATATTACCGAGGTGGAATATGGTGGAGGGGGGCATCGCACATGGCTGGGAGAGATCAACAGATCAACTTGTGTGTCTATGGGGTGCCCCTTGGCCACGTATATAAAGGATGGAGGGAGGAGGAGGCCGGACCTCATAGAGCGCGCCCAAGTGTGGAGTCCTACCAGGACTCCCTAGTCCTAGTAGGATTCCAACTCCCACATGGAATCGGAAAAAGGGAAGGGAGAAGGAGAAGAAAGGAAGGGGACGCCCCCCCCCCCTCCCTAGTACAATCCCGACCAGTCCACGGGGAGGGGTGCGGCCACCCTTTGAGGCCTTTCTCTCCTTTCCCGTATGGCCCATTAAGGCCCAATACGAATTCCCGTAACTCTCCGGTACTCCGAAAAATACCCGAATCACTCGGAACCTTTACGATGTCTGAATATCGTCGTCCAATATATCGATCTTTACGTCTCGACCATTTCGAGACTCCTCGTCATGTCCTCGATCTCATTCAGGACTCTGAACTACCTTCGGTACATCAAAACACAAAACTCATAACATAAATCGTCACCGAACGTTAAGCGTGCGGACCCTACGGGTTTGAGAACTATGTAGACATGACCGAGACACGTCTCCGGTCAATAACCAATAGCGGAACCTGGATGCTCATATTGGCTCCCACATATTCTATGAAGATCTTTATCGGTCAAACCGCATAACAACATACGTTGTTCCCTTCCTCATCGGTATGTTACTTGCCCGAGATTCGATCGTCAGTATCTCGATACCTAGCTCAATCTCATTACCGGCAAGTCTCTTTACTCGTTCCATAATACATAATCCCGCAACTAACTCATTAGTCACATTGCTTGCAAGGCTTATAGTGATGTGCATTACCGAGAGGGCCTAGAGATACCTCTCCGACAATCGGAGTGACAAATCCTAATCTCGAAATACGCCAACTCAACAAGTACCATCGAAGACACCTGTAGAGCACCTTTATAATCACCCAGTTACGTTTGTGACGTTTGGTAGCACACAAAGTGTTCCTCCGGTATTCGGGAGTTGCATAATCTCATAGTCATAGGAACATGTATAAGTCATGAAGAAAGCAATAGCAACATACTAAACGATCAAGTGCTAAGCTAACGGAATGGGTCAAGTCAATCACATCATTCTCTAATGATGTGACCCCGTTAATCAAATGACAACTCATGTCTATGGCTAGGAAACTTAACCATCTTTGATTCAATGAGCTAGTCAAGTAGAGGCATACTAGTGACACTTTGTTTGTCTATGTATTTACACATGTACTAAGTTTCCGGTTAATACAATTCTAGCATGAATAATAAAATTTTATCATGAAATAAGGAAATAAATAATAACTTCATTATTGCCTCTAGGGCATATTTCCTTCACTTTCCTCTTTGCTAAACTACTCGTCAAGGTGCTGCAAATTAGCCAATGGAATTTCAGAGATTCCTAATTCATCCTCAAGCTGCTAGCGGTCGTGGCCACCAATAGCGAGTTGAAACTGTTCAAAAATAATTTACACCTTGTCACTATGTTCTGAGACCTCTCAATTGGCGCCAATTATTATTTTTCGAAAAGGAGGATCGCCCCCAGCCTTCGTATCGAGCGATGCATACAACCATTTTATTAATTATTCACTGAGACATTACAAAGTAATACATCAGTAAGTCTGAAGCCACCTTCCTGGCAACATCCGCCGCTACTCCTATCAATTTGATGAAGGAGGTGCACATGATCAGGGCTGCTTGCCCAGACCTCGCACCAAACCCAACATCTAAAATTGGAGGCCTCAACCAAACCGCCAACGACGTGTCGAGGGCACAAACCGGCCCAGCAGACTCTCATTGGGCACCGCATGCGCACAACATTTGGGTTTCGACAACGGTGGAGAGACATTGTGTGCATTATGCTTCATCAAGGGTGATGACCACTGGAACCCCTGGATCTCCTTTCATGCATAGGCGTGGACTCAGGCAAGGGAACCCTTATCCCCAATGATCTTCAACAATCCCTATGATGGATCCCCTGCAGCGGCTACTTCAGAAGGCCATAGAGGCCAACATCTTGTTACCCATTCCCTTACGTGCTGCTAGGCTAAGGACAAGCTTCTATGCGGACGATGCCTTCCTATTTGTGAACCCATGATTTTTGACAAGTTTTGGGCAAATATCAGGGCCGAAAGTGAACCAGATGAAGAGTGTCATATACCCAATTCAATGCCATAATTTGGATGCTCGGGGGCTAGTGCAAGGTTTTGGAGAGGTGAATGGTGTTTTCCTTTCCAATTACCTGGGGCTACCACTCTCTATACGAAAGTTGAGAAGCATTGAGGTGCAATATCTGCTAGACATGGAGCTACCAACTCTACAATACGGAGGTTTTTTGTGATGGCCCACTTGTGCCATGTAAAATCGATTTTCGTCATCAAAAATGCTCTGGTGACGGTTTTCGGCCATCACCCCCACGGTCGCTGAATTGCCATCACAAAAATAATTTCTTGACGGTACCACTTTTTCTGTCATGTAAGATCGTGTCTTAGGTGATGACCGAATTTTGCCATGAATGCCCATTTTCGGTGATGCCAGTTGAATGGCGGTCTAATAATAGGATAAGTGTTTAGTGATCTTGTCCTACTTTGCCGGTTGTGGCTTTTTTGCTTTATGATTCTATTTTGCTTATGTACCTAAGTTGAATTGCGTACTTTGCAACTTATTTGCTTAATAAAATGGATGTGTGCATCGCTTGATGCAGAGGCCGGGTGTACTCCTCCTTTTCAAAAAATGATGCATCTGTGTCCAGTGTAAGTGTGGGCCAAAGGGTGCCTGCATCTGATTCAAACATATAACACAATGTATTTATTCATCATTAGTTCACAAAATACATTCGCATACAAATCACATAAGCATAGAAAGCATACAAGTGGCATCATTGCCAAGCTAGTCAATAATCAAGTGTAGAATGAACACAAGATAGTTATCAGGTGTAGAAAGAACACAAGTTAAAGGGTAAAAATAGAGAAATATTGTTTTGCACAAGCCATCGTAAGTCTGTTGTGCTTGACTACTATTGGTGGCCGCGGAAGGGCTTCACCAATGAAGGGTCGATACTTGTGCGATGTTGAATCCACAGGTTGAAGGAATGACTTCAACATTAATGGTGTACATGAAGGAATGTTGGATGCAGGAAATGCCCTTCCAATTGTAGTTCTCTCTACCCATCGCTTAATAGAATAACTTGAAGTCAATTCTCATACTAATGTGGCTTGTGCGTTTAGAAGGACTTATCCACATGAGTGTAGGGTAGTACCCTCATGTTACATTCTATTGCTTGTTGCATGCAAGTGTACTCACAAAGGTGGGTGGGCTTTTTCTTGCATCATGTTGCTCCTCCTGAATTTTTTGTATTAAAAAATATGGAATTTAAAAATCGCCACATAAGCAAGTAGTTAGGAATCACCGGAAAATATCATGTTCTAAGAAATAACCAGCACAGTGCCTGTGCGTTGCTACAGAGCTATTAAAAAGGACGGACGTTAGGCCACCGACTTAGAAGATGATCAAAGGACGTTACTATATATCTTGCACGATTCATGATAAAAAAAGAGCAAAAATACAGTAAGAGGGATGCGGTAGGTGTCAAAGAATTTGATGTGTCTGTAGTAGGTCTTTGAAATATTTATAGTGATACAACATTTTGAATTTGAAACATGGGAGAATGGCATTATAATTTGTTCACTCTTCTACGGTATGATCTATAACTTGGAAGTTTTGTTGGGAGGAAAAACTAAAACCAAAATCATGATTTTGAGTTGGGAGTCATATTTTTTGCAACTGTTATTTGTGTCTTCAACATGAGTGTTGGTTTCCCATTAAAGTAGTAGTTTATTTGTTTGTTTGTGTTAGGTCCCACACCTAAAATGCAATTGTTTATACATCTCTTGGTAGTTTGCTAGTTCCACATGTGAAGAGGAAGATGGGTGTATTTGTTTATTGTGAAGGTTGTTGGCTCTGCATGTAAACTCACCACCAACTCTAGATTTTATAAATAGGAAAGATTATAATGATGATACATTGGTTAGGATAATTTTGGGATAATTCCTATTTATGAGCATTCGACTTAAGTCTAGAATCATCGTTGGTTGACATCCTTTTTGTAAGGGTCGCATCTGTCAAATGCACCTACTCAGATTGTTATAGGGAACATATCTTGAGAATCCGGTGCCTACGTGTATCCCTGCATCCCTCTATTCTCATGCCCTTGATCTAAATCATTTGCTTTAGCTTAATTTGCAGTAATTTTTCATTGACACGCCTTTTTTTCAGAAAAGGAGGATGACCCCCGGCCTCTGCATCTGTATGATGCATACGACCACTTTATTAATTATTCTCACAAGACCTTACAAAGTCATACAACAGTAAGACTAAAGCCGCCATCTAAGCAACAAACTGTCGCTACACCTATCCAGTTGATGAAGGGGCGGAGATAACCTGGGCCTAATACCAAACAGACATCGCAACCAAGCCTAACATCTAAGACTTGAGACCCCAACCTAGCCACTTGCCGGGTCTGGGGCACACACTGGTCCGGCGTGCTCTCAGAGGCCGCCGCCGCCAACTGCCACCGCTCCATCTTTAAAACTGTACTGGTGCATCTACCTTGCTCGGTCTAGCTATCGTCGATGCCACGACGGCGCCCAATGGCACCTCCTTCATGCGCGCAAACAACTGAGCACGTCGCGGGCGCCACTGATACACCTCAGCGCCATTGCCACCAAGTACCACCAGCCAATACAGCTTGAAGTCCTTGGAAGATCTGTCATGCATAGCACCTGCCGACCAGGCATGACAAAGCGTAGCACCTGTCGGTCAGGCATGACTTGACATCTCCACCGACGCTCCGTGCAAGATGAAGCTGCTCCACCTCCTGCCTCTGACTTCCAGCGCTGCTCCATAAACGATGCTCCCAAGAGAGAAACGACACCGCAGTGCCTCCATCGTCCGAACTGGAACACCAGATCCTAGGGTTCCCCCGGAGCAGTGCCCATCACCAGCAACCATCAAGGACCCACACAGTGCCCACCACCACTCAGCCCTCAAGGCGACGCCTTCAGGAAGGTCACGGCGTCAAGGACGCCGCCGCTGCCCACCGGAGTTAGGGTTTTCACCCGAGAGGCAAAGAGGGGGGAAATGAAGGACCAGACATAGACCGACGTCTCCAAGAAGAAAAGCGGCGCCCTTGAGCATCGTCGTCGGCGCGGCCGACCGGGGCCGACCAAGGGGTTTCCCCCTATCTGGATCTCCTCCACCAGCTTCACCCGCGGCTAGGGTCCCGGCAAACACGCCAGCACCGTCAGGAACCCGCAGGAGAGAAGCCTACTGATCAGGGCCGGATGACTGCGGCCAGATCTGGCGCTAGAACACACCGCCGCGCGCACTGGCAGCCGAACAAGCCGACCCCGACAACGCCGGCCACAGATCTGGCCACACCCAGATCCAACGCACCCGCCGCGCCGACGACCACCTCCACTCTAGTCGTCCGACTGCATCTTGCGTGTAATTGACTGTTCTCCATACTCCTCTCTCCAGTGGTGGTTTGGAACCCTAGCTCGCATGCCCGTGTCCCTCTGCTCTCTGGTTAGCGTGACAGCATCCACCGGCAAGCGCCTGCCCATGGAAGTGTTGATCGTCCCAGTTAACATGATCTCAGCGTTCACTGGCAGCTGTCGGTGCATGCATAATGTCCTAATCGCAGTCTAAGGAACTCTTATACGCTAGATCAGCCGGTTGCTTGAATGAACAACCACGGGATCAGTAGCAATCAGCAACACTACAACATCACAAGTTTCACGTAGCACAACCAAAAAAAGTCCAGTCCTTGGTATATTAAAACATGTGCCATTGCCACGTCTGAATGCTTGATCCTATAGGTGCATATGCAGTCATATGGAGGCAACAAATTACATACAAATGCATATGAACGAGGGATAGTTTGGCACACCGAAAGAGAATGTAGCCATACCTCTAGGTGTAAGTTTGATGAGTTTGCACCTTACAATTGATCCCAATCAATTTAGTGATCTTAGTGTGAATGTGGTTATCATGATTTTATTCCTTATGTTGCAGTGTTCGTCTTCTACATCTGAATGTTATGATAATTTGAAGCCTAAAGTAAGTATGACATTTGAAGGATTTGAGACAGTGGAGAAGTTCTACAAGGCACCTACATCATCATCAAGAGAAAAGTGATTCTACCATGCACGGGATATCCCGCGCATGGCTGAGCCTTCAATCTTGGTTGGAGATCCGTGCACCCATATCATGTATTCATTCTGATATTTAAAGTCATCTGACAACTTTATGGAGAAATGCTTCGGCAGAGGACCATGCTAGGTCGATGCACTTCATTCCTCTCTCCCACCTACTAGTTTTCTCTCCTACACACTATTGCATGGATTTTATTTTCATTCTTAAACTTCAAACAACCATATATTTTAAAATAAATGTAGGATAAACAATCCGTTTGAACGTGCGGCTTTATTTCGGTGATGTCTTCAAAACAAGCTCAATATTTAATATGTTTTGACAATTTTGAGTTTTTGAAACACAGTGAAACATGAACGAATTGGAGTGCAAAATAGTGAAATATACCATAACAAGGTAAAACCAATGTAGTACGCTGATAGAAAATATTATAAAGCGCTCCAAAACACAATGAAAAAAATTGATTAGTCTAACAATCATAGTTTTTATAGTTTAATCAAGTTTCAAAATTCATATTTCAAAAATGATAAAATACATTCATGGTTACCATTGTTGAAATCATATCGTTAGCGGGAAAGAAAATATGTAAACCGATCAGAAAGCAAAAATTTTGTTTAGGAACAGCAACGGTTTTAAATTTGAGACTGAAAAAAATGCATGGGTGCATTGTGGAGAGAGAAACTAGGTAGGGGATAGACCGGAGAAGATGTGTTAGCTGTCAAAATGAAGTTGATGGTAATGCCATGGACGGTATCTCCCGTGCATGGTAGAAAAGCCGGTCTCTCATCATCAATAGTAAAAAAAAAACAATGATTCATAAAACCATTACTTTTCACTTAACAAACAGAATCCTACTGGACCGACTTTGAGCTTGACGTAGTTCACACATTAACAATTAGGAAATAAAATCGAAAAATAATATATCTTTTACAGTAGGAATCAGCTGTCGGTACAAGGAAGAATCCACGTGCATCTTTATTTGTTCTTAATTTGTACTGTACTAATTATCATAAAAATTCTTGACCCAACTTTCATAAGTACGTCCTTGGTCCTTATCCAGATTAATTAGCTCTATGGCTGAGTTAAGCCATTGGAGCCACACCTCTTGAATTCTGGTGGTGGCGGGGGCAGGCTGGTCTCTGCCGTCGGCCCGTTCTCCACGATGAACGCCGTCGCCATGCCCATGATAATGTGGAACTCGAAATGGCAGTGGAGGTACCACATTCCGGGGTTGTCGGTGACGAAGCGCACAGCAGCCCAGCCGGTCCTGGGCACCTGCACCGTGTTCCTCAGCTGTGGGTTGTGATAGTTGAACTTCTCGGGGTCTGTTTTGGGGTTGTAGTTGCCGATCCCCATGGCGAGGACGAAGAAGTCGTAGCCATGGAGGTGCATGGGGTTTGAGTCGCTCTGCAGCAGTGCCGTGCTCTGGAAGATGATCTCCACCGAGGTGTTGTACCGGAATCTCCGTAGCTTGGTCGCCTTGAACGTCGGTTCCAGCGCCTCCTCCAGTGGGCCCGGCGGGATCAGGGCGCGGTCGGTGTAGTTGTACGGGTGCGGCGGATGGTCGGGGAGGTCCTCCGTGTACAGGCCACTTGTCCGGCCGTCGTAGTACCTCTCGAGGAGGGACGTGTTGGTCGGGTGGCGGAAGGAGACATTGTTCATGGTGGCCACTACAATGGTCTCGCGACTCCGCCTACGCTGGCACGTCTTCGTGCCGTTGCGGCAGATGGAGCCGAGGCCGAGCGTGAAGTAGAGGCGCTCGTCGACGTGCATGGGAACGCGGTGGCGGTCTGGGTGGGCGAGGCCGGTGAGGGTGTTGTGGAAGTAGTAGGACGGCATGGTGTTATGCTGGCTGGGCATGAGCGGCGTCAGCACCGGCAACCCATTGTTGTTGTGGGAGGATCCGGCATAGCGGACAAGGCCGCGGGAATCGAACCCCGGGATCTGCGGGTCAGGCTCCGGCGGCTGGTTCGCGAGCGCAATCATATGGTAGTGCGCGGGCGGGGCGTCGGCGGCCATGAGCCCATGAGCACGTCGATGGCCTCCCCTGGCGCAACAGTCACCATGTCCGTCTTGTACGGCGTCAGGTACTACCCGTCGGCGCCCACCACCGTGAACGTGTGCCCAGCGACCTTGAAGTAGTACTCCGAAAAGAGGGCCGTGTTCACGATCCGCAGTAGGTATGTCTCCCCGCGCACCACGTCAAGGACAAAGCTCTCCTCCGGCTTGCCGGAGCAGTTGTTGAGGTCGCCGAGCTTACCGTTGATGGTCGCGGACAGCGGGTTGTCGGCGAAGTTACCGGCGTGCATCCTCTTATCGAGCTCGACGAGGTCGAGCTCCCACCACTCGCCGATAATGATGGGAACGTCTTTGGTGGGCGTCGAGATGGGTACCTCCCGCCTTTGGGGCGGATGATGAAGGCGCCGGCGACTGTGGCGCGAAGGCACGTGACGTGGGCATGCCACCACAGCGTGCCAACCTGGCCGGAGACGTTGAAGCGGTACACGTGCTCACCGCCGGGAGGGATAGGGCATTCGGTAACGAAGCTGGCGCCATCAGACCAGCAGCTCCTGATCTGCCGGACGCCATGCCAGTGGATGGTGAGCCCATGAGGGAGACGGTTCACGACGTGGACGACAACCGTGTCGCCGTCGGTGACGTCGATAGTGGGGCCCGGGAGCTGCCCGTTCACCACGTAAATCTTGGTCGTGTTGCACAGGTGCGTCTGGTTCATCTCGTGGACCTGAACATCATTAATCAGATAATTGATTGGTCAATAGTGGTTCATCTCGTGCACCTGAACATCATTAATCAAATAGTTGATTGGTCATTAGTCAGCTCATGAGATCTCTTAACTAATCAAGAGGTCATAGATAGGAACCGCAAAAACAAAGTTATGGATAGGTGTAGCAAAGCTATAGTGCATATATTCTATCCAACGTAGTAAGCCTAAGATTTTAGCGAGCCCAAAGCAAGATAACTGTCCTCACGACCTTCCAAAGTTAAACGAATCATGCTACAACTACGGGCAATATATACCAAACTTAAACCTACCACGAAGTGATCAACAACATGTCGTAATTAACCAGATAGATAGATACATATATACTACTATATTGTACTCACGACAAAGGTGTGCTCCACGACCGCCGCCTCGCCGCCGGCCGCCGCCGCCAGAGCCGCAAGGACAACGGCGCAGAAGATGGTGGCCGCCATGGAGAGCTTCTCCATGCTTGGTTGCTCTGCAAGCTCAGTGCTCTTGATCACTAGTTGGCTACCAACTCGCTGCCCAGTGGAAGGATGATTTTGCAAAGCCTGAGCTGTGGCCTATTTATACACTCGACGGCCAAGGCGTCGGCATCCAACGGCCGTTTGCAACCGCTGACCAGGCTAATCAAACCAAGCGATCGACATGAAACATCATGATATCATCCATCACGCAAGCCCAGTAGATCACTATGTTATATACCTTTTCGTACCTCGCAACCTTGTGGCATGCATGCAATATGCAATGCATGGCTATTACTATTAGCTAGCTAGGCTGGCTAGTAGCTAGAGCCTAGAGATGAGGCTTCAAGGAAAGACCGTGATGTGAAGGGAGGTTGCAGATTAGCATCATTGGCACGTACACTATCTTTCGTTGCGCCGGTAAGAGGCCACCTAACCCTTCGCCTTGAGGGTAAATTAGTTTAGCAGTACTTGATAATCCAGAGGCAATGACAAAGTCAATCGCGGCTATGAATTAAGCGACGAGACTTCCTCTAGCCGGCGTGAGAAGGTGCAGTGCGCACTGAGTTAACGCGGGATCAAAAGAGGGAGGGACGGACAGAGTACTGTCTTTCAGTAATCTAAATTGGCGTTCATGAATGGGCATCAGCACGAAAATCGGTCGGCACCGTAGTACTTAGCGCAACTCTAACCGATCCCCAATGAATAAAAGGCTTAGTGGTGTATATATATTCCATTAAGTTTTGACCGGACCTAGCCTATCCCTTAAATTTAGAGGACTAACAATGCATTTCAATTTCAGCCATTGAAACACATTTCTTTGCTTCTTTATTTTATTTAACGACATTGAATTACATAACAATTCACCAATTATTTGTTAGAAGGACAAGACCAAAGAAAAACCACAATTAGACATTTTAGAAGATATCCAACTTTCATAACTACTCCCACTAGTTGGATTAATATATCTTCTTGATGCCTTCACTGTTGATCTGCGAATTCTCGATCTTGCATACTTCATTCTTCTTCTTTGGTTCTAAAGAAGTAGACATTGTTTCCCCTCTAATTTCTTCTCTAATCTCATATCTAGTCTCATCTTTAGCCTCAATTCTAGCAATGAGTGCACGGACATCTATTAGTTTATGTGCTATTAATAGATCGATGTATTCTTCTTCCCAATACCAAAACGAGCCTCCGTCATCCTACACACATAGATGAGCATCAATAAGCTACCGAAATTGAACCGAATCTGGTGAAAACTGAATCTAAACAAGCACATATCTCATCGTTTGTGCATTTGAAGAACACCCATTTGGGATGTTGCGGCGTGGTAGAAACTCGGCGCACCCTTGTCATGTGCAGTCGTCGCACTGTATGACCGGCAACTGCGAGCCGACGAGCCCGGGTGCCGATTGGCCATGTATTTGCTGGCGAACCGACGACGGGAGCAATTGAAGTGACTAGAGGAAGAGTCGGTACCTGCATGCGGCGCGGAGGCTTTGTCGGGGCTTTGTGGGCCGCTTCCCGGCGAATCCATGGCAAGGCGCAGCCGCCGCCGGCCGGAAACACCAAATCTGGCGGTGGCGACAGCAGCCGCAGATCCTCTCAATTTTTGGCCAGGAACGGGACAAAGAGGTGGTGGAGGACAGCGGTGAAGGCCTACCAGGCTTCCCCAGCGGCGGGTCGGTGGCAGCGGGGAGGAGGGAGGGGTAGGAGGGGCGGCTTGAGCGAAGATGCAGCGTGGTAACGAAGGGAAAGGCAACAGAGGAGAACCGCGCCGTTTTACTCGGCGAAGGAGAGAGTGAATATAAATAGGAAAATGTTTAGGGATAAGAGTAAAATTAACTACATTAGGCCGGATTGGGGATCGGCTAGATGCCAGTTACTGGAGTAAAAAGCTAAACATTCTTCACTAACCGGTTATAGTGAATCGGTTAGAAACGTCCTTATTCCCTAAAAGATCTTATAAAAGTTTACAGAGGTAGTACTAGGAGTATACAGTTAGCCACAAGACTGAGGTTGCGCAATGTGAGTATTAATGGTTTTTCTTCCTTAAGAAAACTAAAATAAATCCACTCCTTCACACACTACAGTCTACAGTACTACTTCAGTTAACTCCTCAGCCCGATCAAGTATGTTGGAAGCTTACTAGATCTGGAGAGTTCACAGTTAAATCGATGTATATCGATATCATTAACTCTACTGTGATTCCCAGTTCCAAAGAGGTTTGGAAAGTTAAGGTGCCTTTGAAGATTAAAGTGTTTATGTGGTTTGTGCATAAACAAGTAGTTTTAACAAAGGACAATCTAGTTAAGCGCAACTGGACAGGTTCTACTAGGTGTAGTTTCTGTGATCGGGATGAGACTATCAAGCATCTATTTTTTGACTGTTCGTTGGCACGAGGGTTGTGGCGCTCCATGTAAATTGCCTTTAACATTACTCCTCCAACTTCGGTCAACACGTTATTTGGGGCGTGGCTTGCTGGGATAGAGTCCGAAACAGCTAGACACATTCGTGTAGGAGTATGCGCGTTGTTATGGGCAATTTGGAATTGCAAAAATGATTTGGCTTTTAACAGTATACAACAACTATTCATTTTTTGCAGGTTTTATTCCGGGCTACTGCACTGATCCGTATGTGGTCCTTACTCACTTCGACGGAGGCCAGAGAGCGTTTGGTTACTGGATCTGTCCGGTGGGTGATGGTAGCGCGGGATATCTTCAACCGGTATGGATGGCGGTCATGTAATAGGATAGACAATTGGTTTACCTATCTTTTATTGTGCCAGCCGGTTGTGGCTTTTGGGCTTTTTGTTTTGCAGTTGACGCTCTGTGTGAGCTCGCTGTTGCTTATGTTTGCAGACGTTAAGACCTTCTTGAGACCTATTTACTATTTAATAAATATGGCCGTATGTATCGTTTTGATGCAGAGGCCGGTGAGTCCCCCTTTTCGAAAAAAAAAACCCAGTGATATGCAAAGACTGTGTCCACCTACCTCTACCGACCCAGCATCGATCATAGTCTGACCGCGATGCTCTGTTGGGTAACGGATACTGCACGGCGAAGGATGTTCCACGCTGCAGGCAAGGTGTAGTATTTTAATGACTCGGATACGTACATCTCTTGTTGCTTCAGCAGCCTTGACTTATGACTATCATAGAGGCTAACGTGAGCTTCATCGCGCCGATTCTTTTCACCTGGGATCAATGCGGCGATTCTTTACATGTGAGATTAATTCCTTTTTCCCAAGCATGTTATTGTAGTTAGTTGTTTTGTTTTTATATCATTTGTGTTGGCTTGAATTCTAATTATTTTCTGATGATGTTTTTTATTTATTTATATATCTTGTTGAGCTGTTGTTAGAGATTGTAGTTTTTCCGAGTGTACAATTGACCTGTTCAATGTGTGATTGTGGTGTGCATACATGTTGGCATGAGTGTTTCCCGGTGGTACTTGTATGAGTCCTGTAGGAGCTCCTTTTCCATGCTAAATTGCTGCTATAACGCTCACATGGGGCGGCCATGAAGCTCTCCCTCACTCAGCTTGGCTCCTTGCTCCACCCGCTTGCTTAGTTTTCTTTTTGTTCGCTCCACTGCTAGCTCAGAAGAAACTAATTATCATCTTTTGTTCACTAATTTTGAAAAAGTAAATCCTGGATTCTAAAAAACATTTGAAATTGGAAAAACCTTAAATTTTAGAAAAATGATGGCAAATTTTAAAAGTATTCATGGACTTCAAACAATGTTTTTTGAATTTTAAAAAGATTCACAAATTTAAAAATGTTCATGAAATTTTGAAATAATTGTAAATTTAATAATTATTCATGGATTTTAAAAATGTACACAGTTCTTAATATTATTTTTATAATCTAAAGTGTGATAAAATAAAATAAAATATCAAATAGTAAAATAAAAAAATATACCAAAATATTTTATTATAACCGATAAAGAAAACATAGAGAAGAAAGAAAAAGAAAATTCCCTTTTCGAACCTTCTCAAAGCTGAGAAAATTGGCTAGTGTATTATGGCTCAACCAGGGACACACACACACACACATCCCTCGCAAAAAA
>NC_041381.1:156766810-156768691 GCF_002162155.2 Triticum dicoccoides
CACACACACACACACACACACACACACACACACACCTTACAAATCGGCTAGATGAGAAATATTTATTGAACCTAGATTCAGCTACACAAGAAAACTGTGCTATATATAGTATAACAGCTGGGTAAATCTTGTTTTCCCTCATGTGTCCAGAGGGAACAAAAATAAGATGTGGATACATTTGTTTTCAGTGTGCAAAGGTCAGAATTCGTCAAATTTACAACGAACTGGTCTGAATGCAGCTGAACTTGGGCTTTATGGAAAAGAACTCTTCATGTTTATACGACAGAATTTTTCCTGCTTACTGGTTAATTTTGACATTTAACCTGGTCACGACCGTCCGGTCTTGCCTTACAAAGGGCGAGCATTGTTCGAAGATAAGATGTGTGCAAAGGAAAAAAAACATGCAGAAAGTACTCCTGGATTTACTTCGCGATACAACTAGATCGTTGACATACTCTCAAAGTAGCGCGAATAAGTCAGACGATGGTTTCTCAAAAGAAAAAGAAAAGGATCGAAACGATGGGTTGTAACTAAAAGTCTAAAACTCTCGGTAGTCAAAAGACTCATAGTCATTAGTTGCAGGTCAAGTTACAGCTGCTCTTGGTTTTTCATGTACAATATGTACGCAAATAGAAATGTACTGGCCACGTCATGATTTATACCGTGAACAATTAATTTTCACCATATATGCTGAAGTTCTTGAGAGTGATCACGCTTCGGCGTCGCCCCGAGTGGGCGACTCGGGGGCGACCAAACCCTAGCCTCCCGAGCCCCCTCTCTCATTTGTCTCCCCTTCCCCGCTGCCACCTGAGGGCGCCGACGGGCGCCGTGCGGCACCAGTGAAGGTGGTGGCGAGGCCCTGCTGCCCTGCATCCGCGCAGGGAGCTCTGGTTGCCGGGGCGGCGGCCCTGGATCTGGTGGGCGGCGCCGCTCTCTCCGGTGGAGGGCGCTGTGGGTGCTGGCCGTCCCTCCGGCCGTGCGGGCGGCGATTGGACGGCGGAGGTGCCTCGTTGCTGCGGGCTGCTCCGGTGGGTCCGCCAGATCGGATCTCCGGCCCCTTCCGTCAGCTGTGCATCCCCTCATCGGTCTGGATTCAGCGCGTTCGTGCTGCAGGATCTGGCCCCTGAGGTGCGGTGGAGGAAGCTTGGAATGGGGGAATCCCCTGGTAGATTCCGCATCGACCTCGACGACAGCGGTGCATCGGCTCCGAATCCCCTCCTGAGCTTGTTTTTCCCCAGGTGAAAATCTAGGCTTTGGCCGGCCGTCGACGGTGCTCCATCGTCGTGGTCCTCCTTGGAGGCATCGGCTAGGGGTAGGGGTTGGGTTGGGCGCCTGCAGTTCTTGGTTGGTGGCGGCTACGGTGCAGTGCTTGTTCGGGTTTCCGGCGGTGGTGGAGATGAGGTGTTGTGCCCTGCTATCCTTCAGTGGTTGCTGCCCTGCCACGCTCGTGCTCCGCTGGCCGGTTTATGGCATCCCCGTGTTGTGGCACGGCTTGGATGTAGAGGAAATTGGTTCTCCTCTCTAGCATTTGCACTTTCGGGTTGTGGCACATCCAATGTTTTCCTCCCTGCAGGCGCGATCCTCCTCTACACTTGTGACGCCCGGATAATCATTCTACAGTAACCCCACGCTAATCATGCCACGTCACCTCGGTTACCGTTGCTAACCTCTTAATGATTCGAAACCGTTTTGAAATTTAAATTCTAAATATGTCAAACAACAAAAGTTGAAACAAAATTGTTCGGTGGGTGCCGAATATTACAAGGGTAATTATATTAAAGAAAACATATTTTTAGAAAGTGTCTGAATATTTTAAAATGAATTAAAACAGAGAAGAGAAATAATAAAAGAAAATGCAAAACAGAAAAAAAAAAAAGGAAG
>NC_041381.1:156769670-156776266 GCF_002162155.2 Triticum dicoccoides
CTGGCGCCGCCGCCCCGCACCTCTACTTCGCCCCGCTGCCGTCGCCTCGTCTCCCTCCTGCGCCTCCCCCTCTTCACCGATCTGGATGCGCCACCGCCCGAGTACCTCGCCGGAGGCCACGACGCCGCGACCACCCCACCGGCCTGCTTCCGCCTCCGCCGACGTCGTCCTCGTCCTCTTCCTCGTCGGACTTCCCCGACCTCCGCCGAGCCCGCTGCCCCGAACCCTACTCCGCACCGTGAGCAACCCCCGCGCCCCTCCTCTCTCTCCCTCGTTCCCTGCTCGCCGCTCGGGGCCGCGCCACGCGCCGTCCCGCAGTCGTGCACGCGCCGCCAGGTTCTCGTGCTCGCGGTGAGCACGCGCGCACCCGCGCGTTATCCGCGCGCTCCGTCGCTCCCGTCGCCGCTCGTGCCACCTACGGCTGATGCCCGCCCGGCCACCACTGCCTCCTTCCCGCGGCTCCTGGCCGCGCCCGCTAGGGCCGTCGCCGTCCGGGGCCTCCCCTGCTCCCCGCCCCCTGCCGCTGTCGAGCGAGGCCGCCGACGCAGCTGGGCCTCGCGCCCTCGCTGCGGTGGCCTCGGGCACGGGTGCCCAGTGCCCAGTCGGGCTCACGCCCGCACCCGCACCCGCACCCGCACCGCCCTGTGCCCGCTAAGGCCCCCGGGCCACTGACTAGGGGGCCCCGCCCCAGAACGTTAAAAAAAGGGATTAAAAAATAATAAAAAATAAAAAAATAAAATTAATAAATACAAATAAAAATGATTTAATAAAATTATTAACTAATTGATTAATTATCTAATGAATTAATTAAGTTAATTAATCCGGTTTAATTAATTTAATTAACTAGTTAGGTTATTTAAATAATAATTTAATTAACTAATCTGTAATTAACCTAAACAGAGAATGACAATTGGGTCCCACTGGACCCACACGTTAGGTTGACCAGGTCAATGGTCAACGTTGACTGCTGACATCACTCTGATGTCATGCTGACGTCATCATTTACTATTCTGGATAATGTTGGATTAAATAATTAATTAAATTCCAGAAATTAATAAAATCTTTAGAAAATCATATCTTTTAATCCGTAACTCGGATTAAAATATTTTCAACATGAAAGTTGCTCACAACGACGAGACGAATCCGGATACGCAACCCGTTCGTCCGCCACACACCCCTAACATATCAAACTCGCAACTTTCCCCCTCCGGCTCCTCTGCCCGAAAACACGGAACACCGGGAATACTTTCCCGGATGATTTCCCCCTTCGCCAGCATCACCTCATACTACGTTAGGACACACCTAGCACCGCTCTTTGTCATGTCTTGCGTCGTCTTGCTTATGTTTGCACTGTATTTATTGTTTCTTCCCCCTCTTCTCTTCGGTAGACTACGAGACCGACGCTGCTGCTGCCCAGTTCGACTACGGAGTTGACGACCCCTCTCTTTTGCCAGAGCAACCAGGCAAGCCCCTTTCCCTTCTACCTGGTTGTCGCAACCAGATGCTGGAGCCCTGGAGCCAGACGCCACCGTCGACGACGACCCCTACTACACCGGAGGTGCCTACTACTACGTGCAGCCCGCTGACGACGACCTGGAGTAGTTTAGGAGGATCCCAGGCAGGAGGCCTGCGCCTCTTTCGATCTGTATCCTAGTTTGTGCTAGCCTTCTTAAGGCAAACTTGTTTAACTTATGTCTGTACTCAGATATTGTGGCTTCCGCTGACTCGTCTATGATCGAGCACTTGTATTCGAGCCCTCGAGGCCCCTGGCTTGTATTATGATGCTTGTATGACTTATTTATGTTTTTAGAGTTGTGTTGTGATATCTTCCCGTGAGTCCCTGATCTTGATCGTACACATTTGCGTTCATGATTAGTGTACGATTGAATCGGGGGCGTCACAAGTTGGTATCAGAGCAACGGCTGCCTGTAGGAATCCCCTTTCCAACTCCTTGGCCGAAGTTGAGTCTAGCCATTGCAAAACTTTTACTAACTTGGCTGTGTGCCTTACGGGCCCACGTCGCCATTGGGTGGTATTAGGATCTTTTATTCCTCGACCTATACTCTGGGACTCTTATTTCTCTTCTATTCGGGTTAAATGATTTTTGCTAAATCTAACATTAGGATCTCGTTATCACTTTCACCCGGAGAGCCCCTTATTAATGATGATCGTCTGCGGCACGTGAAGACCCTGAAGATACTCTTCGTTGTTAACCCGAGAACTTATGTTCATCGCATTTGCAATTCCCCTTCCACCGTCAACCCTTATGGATAACTACTTGCAGTTGTTATTCTTACATTCATCCCCAGTTGGTCTTGTTATTACCAGATACCTCGAAACACTCGTCGTTGTCTCGATAATCCTTTGAGCTTATCGCCTTGCTGTTCCTTGTCACCTGAATACCCGTATGGATAATTCTCGCACTTATCGAGTATCCGCTCATCCCCCAGTTGTTCATGTGTTTCACAATGGTCTTCAAAATACTATTTGATCCTCCAAAAATCCTTAATAGCTTATTGCTCTGCAATACTTGTCTGCTTGCATTATGGATGCTTTCCATATGTCTGGCAATATTCGTTAGTATCCTTAGGCATCGTCATTTTGATCCTATTGATTCAGCATGTGTGCGAATGCACACAATCATCTATCAACCCTTCTAAATTATCCTTCCGGCTCAGACATCATTTTTGAACATGAGCTGGTTCTCGACCAAACTATTTGTCGTCAATTGTGCCTCTGGTATATCCAACTTATCCATCCTTGATCAGAGCGACTGCTTCTGATCCTTTGTTTTGGAAATCGAAATTCCTTTATTATCTAAGCATCGAATCATTCCGATGTTCTATAATATGATGCCCATGCATTCTTATTCCTCTGGTTGAGTACCGGTGCTCACCTCAGATCCCTTGTGGACCATCGGTTCCTTTGTTGGATTTTATCCGACAGTGTCCTTCATATTGAATAACCTTGAGAGCCTTTCCATGGGTATATAATGCCTTGGTAAATTGTATCATCTGCTTTTGAACAATGCTCTACTTTCGAGCTTGTATTATTTACCCCGACGTTTGTGGTATATGTTCGTAAGACGCCCTGATGGGTTGAACCTATGCCTTCCTTACTATGTGTGAACTCGGAAGTTTTCACGGGTCATACTCATCTGGTATTTCACCAGGTATAACTTTCAACACTAATGCCATTATCGAAACGAGAAGTGAATGTAAGGTTATGCTTTGGAGAAGTGGGAGTCGACCTCGAACCTTGTGTTCATGCCCATAGACGCGATGTATATCCTATCATGGAAGCTTCTTGTAATAATAACTATTTCCTTGATAACTAACATATGGTATCTGTGAATTGATCCCTTGCAACCGTGGTTCCGACCATGATTGTTCTTCCTTGATTCCATTTCTCGGACAAGTTAAAACAATTGTCTTCTATGGATTAATACACCCGTCCAATCTTTACTTTGATCTTGTGTCGAGTATTACCCCCTGGTATCTCAAGATTATCATGGAACTGCATAACTTCTTATGAGTTCTTCATCAAGTGCTACCTTTCCACTGCTTCCAATTTTTCACGGGCTCTGAGTTATTATACACTCAAAGACACCGATAACTGAATCGAGTTCGCATTGCGATTCAACAAGTATTTGAACCCATCACTGCTTACAAATTTATTAATCCTTCAAGTCATTCCTAGCCTGATCGGCTATATCATTATCGAGCTAATTTTAACTGTGCTACCCGGTCCTTCTTCCCGGAGCACAATTTTCGACGATGAACTAACCTTACGTCGATCATCATCGTCATATCATTTCGCCTTGAACAACAAGCTTGGTTTCGAGTTTGTGTCGTACCCTTGGTTCCAATAACCTTTCACTTTATCATTACTTTGACTTGATGTCATCACCGATCGATTACATCTTCATGAACTCTCGCGACAAATGTGTCGTGAATATCATCAACATTCTGAGCTCTTCCAAGAGATCTATTGAAATCATGATGAGAAATACCATCCTTGCCCTCGATGATTGGTGTTATCAGCGACAACATTATTGCATTCCCTCCAACACAAAACTTGTTCCTGTATTGTGTTGTACCTTGACTTCCTTGCTATCCAACTTATGTTATATTCTACCGCGGAGTATTACCATCTTTGATGTTAAGAATGTTGTGAGGATTGCTCCACCTCTTAAGAATTCTTGCTATAATGATACTTCTCACCATCACCATTCTTTCTTGGTCCTCGTGTTGATTCCAACCGGGGTACCCACAAGTGAACGGTGTTGTTTGGATTATGCACTTCTAGCAACCCTATTGCTTTGAAGTTAATGATCGATAGTTCATTCTAAGTCCTTCGCTAATTGAATCACCATTCTGACATTGGTCGTGCAACCCAATCCACATTTCGGGCGCACCTTTCAACCAATGTTTAATTGTGTATGTTTTCCTCGAGCATACTTCCTTATATCATTTGATCTGACAAATGTTATCTCCTTGTTCACCTAATGGTGGAAATCCATCTTTTGGGAATCTCGGTGAATTGTCGTTGAGTTCACCAGACACCTCCTTGTCCTCTCCTTGGTTTAATGATGAACTGTTGTTTCAGGAACCCGCTACCATAATTCATTTCCCGAGAATCTTACAATGTCATTTCGTTGATATGTGCCGCAGCTTTTCTTCTCGGACATCCTGAGTCTGAGGTATCCTGACACCAATCGGATCTGAATCTCGGTCAGATATGATGGTTGGGACATTTTCCAAGAGTTATGATGTTGATCCTTTGATGACCCGGTAACATGATTTCATGCCTAGCCCCCCCCCCTCGGCTGGAGGACCTATCACTATAGATTCCTTTTCAGCAAGGTTATCCGTTCATCCATGGGGAAATTGTAAGACTTATTCTACAAGTTATTCCTGATGGATCCTTCGTGTTTCCAAAGTTTGATCTTCACCTAAAGACCATGTCAATTCTATCTCGAAGCATGTCTATGGTACTCCGATGTTTCAACAAGAACATTTGAAGCCCAATGCTAAACGTTTCTTGCTCAATTATCCAAACACCGCTGTATGGATAATGTCATGAAAATTTCTCTCCCCTCACCTAGAGGCTTTTCTACTTAATATCATGTCATGGTTATCATGTTCTGCTTGTCCTTGGGAAGGATATACCCCTGAAATATGTGTATAAACACATTTTCCATTCCGTTGTTCTATTTGATCTGATGATCACCTTTTCCTTTCCATTGTTTTGTTTAACCTTTCCTGTGATCTATATGATCTAAGCAGTAATGTTCTCCTGCTTATGTAAACACCTCGGTGTACAACTCTGTCAGCAAGACCCTGTTACTATTGTTGAAAACATTCCGGTAACCACCGATGGAAGAGAACTTTGCCTATTGGCCCGCCTCGTTAAACGAGCAGGAAAATGGTTCTCTTCGTCCCTCGCCCTTGGTATCGATGTTGTTGCCGACATATCTGACAGGCTACCCTTTGACACACCTTACTATCATGACCGGGCAAAATGTCGGCCCCCTTCCTACTTTCAACCACATGGTGGGCCCATAACCCACAGTTCCACAGGATCGAAACCTGACTCTCCTGCACCCCTGTTCCTAAAGCTAATCCTCACGCTTGGCTTCGTATGAAAGATCACGAGCCACCTTCCTAGTGATCTATTCTGGTATCAGACGCAATGCTTATTCCCGTCGCTCTGAACCCCTTTCACGCCTTGTAACAGGCATCGAACGATTGCCTACCCACTTGGAACTTCTCGTGGTACTTACTTACTTTGCTCTCGATAATTCGTTAAGTTTCAATTCGAGAGTTACTTTCCGCCACCTTCCCCGATCTTATCGACCAGATAGTTAACCTTGCAGAGGTTCGTTCTCCCTGTATGCCCACCCTTTATTCCTTCGTAAGTACGATGGAGTTCCGGAAGAAAGGACGCCGACTTCATCTTGATGACCTAAAGCAGCGAAATGAAGACATCAATGTATTGGACCGGCCTCTTCGAGAAGAGCAAGCCAGGATGAGAAGACCCGCTAGATTCGTTACCAAACTTCCCCCCTTACACCCCTCTTAAATCTCGGGACGAGATTTCTTGTAGTGGAGGAGAATTGTGACGCCTGGATAATCATTCTACAGTAACCCCACGCTAATCATGCCACGTCACCTCCGTTACCGTTGCTAACCTCTTAATGATTCGAAACCGTTTTGAAATTTAAATTCTAAATATGTCAAACAACAAACGTTTTCAAAAGTTGAAACAAAATTGTTCGGTGGGTGCCGAATATTACAAGGGTAATTATATTAAAGAAAACATATTTTTAGAAAGTGTCTGAATATTTTAAAATGAATTAAAACAGAGAAGAGAAATAATAAAAGAAAATGCAAAACAGAAAAAAAAAGGAAGAACCCCCCCCCCTCACCTGGGCTGACTGGCCCAACTGACCACCGCGCCCCCCTTAGGCCTCAACCCATCTGGCCTACCCTGGCCGGCCCAGCCGGACCGGCCCACCCCACCCCACCTCACCTACTAGCCCACCCAGGTGACACCGAACCCTAACCCACTCCTCCCACTCCCCACGTCTCTCC
>NC_041381.1:156777434-156789679 GCF_002162155.2 Triticum dicoccoides
GTCGCCGTCCGGGGCCTCCCCTGCTCCCCGCCCCCTGCCGCTGTCGAGCGAGGCCGCCGACGCAGCTGGGCCTCGCGCCCTCGCTGCGGTGGCCTCGGGCACGGGTCCCCAGTGCCCAGTCGGGCTCACGCCCGCACCCGCACCCGCACCGCCCTGTGCCCGCTAAGGCCCCCGGGCCACTGACTAGGGGGCCCCGCCCCAGAACGTTAAAAAAAAGGGATTAAAAAAATAATAAAAAATAAAAAAAATAAAATTAATAAATAAAAATAAAAATGATTTAATAAAATTATTAACTAATTAATTAATTATCTAATGAATTAATTAAGTTAATTAATCCGGTTTAATTAATTTAATTAACTAGTTAGGTTATTTAAATAATAATTTAATTAACTAATCTGTAATTAACCTAAACAGAGAATGACAATTGGGTCCCACTGGACACACACATCAGGTTGACCAGGTCAATGGTCAACGTTGACTGCTGACATCACTCTGATGTCATGCTGACGTCATCATTTACTATTCTGGATAATGTTGGATTAAATAATTAATTAAATTCCAGAAATTAATAAAATCTTTAGAAAATCATATCTTTTAATCCGTAACTCGGATTAAAATATTTTCAACATGAAAGTTGCTCAGAACGACGAGACGAATCCGGATACGCAACCCGTTCGTCCGCCACACACCCCTAACATATCAAACTGGCAACTTTCCCCCTCCGGCTTCTCTGCCCGAAAACACGGAACACCGGGAATACTTTTCCGGATGATTTCCCCCTTCGCCAGCATCACCTCATACTGTGTTAGGACACACCTAGCACCGCTCTTTGTCATGTCTTGCATCGTCTTGCTTATGTTTGCACTGTATTTATTGTTTCTTCCCCCTCTTCTCTTCGGTAGACTACGAGACCGACGCTGCTGCTGCCCAGTTCGACTACGGAGTTGACGACCCCTCTCTTTTGCCAGAGCAACCAGGCAAGGCCCCCCCCCCTTGATCACCAGATATCGCCTATTCTACTCTATACTGCTTGCATTAGAGTAGTGTAGCATGTTACTGCTTTCCGTTGATCCTATTCTGATGCATAGCCTGACATTGTTGCTACATCTGTTGATACCTTACTTGCAATCCTAAATACTTAGTATAGGATGCTAGTTTATCATCATTGGCCCTACATTCTTGTCAGTCTGCCTTGCTATACTATTGGGCCGTGATCACTCGGGAGGTGATCACGGGTATATACTATACATACATACATACTATACAGATGGTGACTAAAGTCGGGTCAGCTCGAAGAGTACCCGCGAGTGATTCACGGATTGGGGGCTGAAAGGACCTTTGTCCCGACGGCCCTCTGTGTGGATCTTTGTGGCGGAGCGACAGGGCAGGTTGAGACCACCTAGGAGAGAGGTGGGCCTGGCCCTGTTCGGTGTTCGCGGATACTTAACACGCTTAACGAGATCTTGGTATTTGATCTGAGTTGGCTACGAGCTTATACGCACTAACCATCTACGCGGGAGTAGTTATGGGTATCCCGACGTCGTGGTATCAGCCGAAGCACTTCAGACGTCAGCGACGGAGCGGCGCGCGCCGAATTGGACTGGAACGCCACTAGGCTAGGTCTGCTTTCGGCCGCCCTCGCAACGTGCAGGTGTGCTATGGGCGATGGGCCCAGACCCCTGTGCGCTTAGGTTTAGACCGGCGTGCTGGCCTCTTTGTTGTGCCTAGGTGGGGCTGCGACGTGTTGATCTTCCGCGGCCGGGCATGACCCAGGAAAGTGTGTCCGGCCAAATGGGATCAAGCGTGCTGGGTAAGTTGGTGCAGCCCTGCAGGGAAGTTAATCTATTCGAATAGCCGTGATCTTCGGTAACAGGACGACTTGGAGTTGTACCTTGACCTTATGACAACTAGAACCGGATACTTAATAAAACACACCCTTCCAAGTTCCACAGACAACCCGGTGATCGCTTTTCTACAGGGCGACGAGAGGAGGATCGCCGGGTAGGATTATGCTATGCGATGCGACTGGAGATGCGCTTGGAGATGCTACCTGGATATGCTACTTGGAGATACTACTTGGAGGACTTCAATCTACTCTCTTCTACATGCAGCAAGACGGAGGCTGCCAGAAGCGTAGTCTTCGACAGGATTAGCTATCCCCCCTCTTATTCTGGCATTCTGCAGTTCAGTCCACCGATATGGCCCTTTACACATATACCCATGCATATGTAGTGTAGCTCCTTGCTTGCGAGTACTTTGGATGAGTACTCACGGTTGCTTTTCTCCCCCTTTTCCCCTTTCCCTTCTACCTGGTTGTCGCAACCAGATGCTGGAGCCCTGGAGCCAGACGCCACCGTCGACGACGACCCCTACTACACCGGAGGTGCCTACTACTACGTGCAGCCCGCTGACGACGACCTGGAGTAGTTTAGGAGGATCCCATGCAGGAGGCATGCGCCTCTTTCAATCTGTATCCCAGTTTGTGCTAGCCTTCTTAAGGCAAACTTGTTTAACTTATGTCTGTACTCAGATATTGTTGCTTCCGCTGACTCGTCTATGATCGAGCACTTGTATTCGAGCCCTCGAGGCCCCTGGCTTGTATTATGATGCTTGTATGACTTATTTATGTTTTTAGAGTTGTGTTGTGATATCTTCCCGTGAGTCCCTGATCTTGATCGTACACGTTTGCGTGCATGATTAGTGTACGATTGAATCGGGGGCGTCACAACACTGCTTGCTCAGTGCCCCGTGGATGTCTCTGTACTCGTTGTTCTGGTCTGCGAAGTACCTTCGGCGGCTTGGTCTTGTTTGCTTTGCACTAGGAAGTTTGCACTTTGGTTTGTCGAAGTGTGATTTCACTTGTAATCTTTCATTTTTCTCCAAGCTTTACCTTGTAATAATTAGCACCATGCAGCCTTCACGGTCAAAAAATAATAATTAGCACCATGTATCCTAACCGGTTGATGGCTTCATTAATTTGAAGTCAGGCTTTATGCCTTTCATCTAAAAAAGTGATCACGCTTCTGCGGCTCCAAGTTGCCTGCGACCTCCAGGCAAAACAGCCTACTGACTGGCCTTCTTTTGCCCCTACTTCGTCCGTTATTTTTATTTCGCATTTTTTTTTGAAATTAAACTATATAAAGTTAATCATTTTATATTAAAAAATATGAATATCTTCAATACTAGAGTTATATTGTACAATTTCTTTTAAGAGAAATTATGAATTGTTTTTATTACGCATCTAATGATATTGATTTCGTATTGTAAATGTTCATAGTTTTTTCACTTCCTAAAGTTTGACTTAAGACAAATTTTATATGCATACAAAGCAAAAACAGGAGAAGTATCGACCAGTTTTTGCCTTCAAGCCCTCCTGGAGTCTTTGGTCTGTTATTCATTTTTCTACTTTATTTAGTTTGTTCTCGGTCCGGCTTGTACGTAAACGGCCCCCTTCTTGTTAGAGTGTCAAACTTCTCAAATTGTGAGAGAGAAAAACAGAAAAATGAAGACGAATATATGCCGTCCCTCCGCTGTTGCGTAAATTCAACGGGAGAAAACGAAGCCACACTGCTTCTCCCGATCATTGTCAGTACCTGTAAATTTCAGATAAGTAATTCGCATGCAAGGCCCGGGCTACGCACGGCGTCTGCCTGACAGTTGACAAAAGTTATTTAATCCATTCAAATGCAAATACACATTCATTTATGGCATCTCGGACATCGTTTATGACACGAAAACTCCTAGCTAACTATACTTTGAGTTTACTTGATCCTGTCCTGGAGATCGAATGGGAGCTAGAACCATCAGAAGGCTGAATAATCCGGACTTGAACGCAAAAGGAAAATAAAAACGGACTTGACAATAAGGCTGCCTACAAACCTCACGTCGTACAGTAAAACATTGACTTGGTGATTTCGAGCATTAAAATGTTATTGCTGCTACGTGGTAAAGCAAAGTTGTTGCTACGCGGTTGGACGAAATTGACATAGGAGAAGACTTAGCACTCACTTTGGAATTTGGACGGCATGCAAAGTCTACCAGCTGCGTCATGTTGGTTTTCTCTGTCCCTGTTACAGGAAACGAAGACATTCTTTCATGGGCCTATATGTGATCCGAACACGCATAAACGGGCGGCAATGGACTTTTTTTAGAGAAAATGTGTTGGCCGAGCCCGAGAAAAGGCTCGAACCTAACATTTTTTAACCGGGACGGTGTAGTATTCGTACTCGCATGAGAACGTCTCCTGCAACAGGCCATAAAACGTAGTCCGTGATATAGGAAAATTATTACTCCATTCGTCTGAAAATACTTGTCGGGGAAATGGATGTATCTGGACGTATTTTAGTTCTTTATTTTTTTTACCATAAAACAGTAGAGCAATAGTTCTACGTATATATATTAATGTATAAAAAAGAATATGTACATATCGATCTTACAAGAAAGGAGTCACCCTATGCCAGTTTTATGAAACATGAGGACTATTTAAATGTTCTGTTCAATCCAGGACCGAATCTTTTCAGCTTTGGAGTGCTTCGCTTTAATCTGGGCTGCCCATAGGCCTTCTTGGAGATAAAACTTACATCCCTGGATGTGAGGTGCTACTGCTCTGAAGATTTTGTCATTTCTAATGGACCAGATAACCCAACATCCCATAGAAACGATGTCCAATGCTATGTCTTGTGGTAGTTGTGCTATGGCCAACTGAAAATCATCATATATAGAAATGCCTCTGAGTTTTGAAGGTACGATGGTATCCCAACACTGAAGTGCAAATGGACAGTTCCAGAAGAAGTGGAGCAGAGTTTCATCAGTATTGTCAGAGCAGAGTGCACAATTATAGCTGTCCAGATGCATGGTCTTTCTGTTGAGAAGATTCCTTGTGTTAATCCTGTCGTGGAGGAGTAGCCATATGAAGATCTTATGCCTCAGCCTGCATGAAGTTTTCCGGATCTGTTGAAAGATAGGGTGTACAGTGCTTGGTCCTCTCAAATGATGATACATTTTGATGGATGAGTACCCTTTGTTAGACCCTGGTATGATCCATTCATCTGTGGTGTTAGATGTAGGCCTATGTTGCAGATGCTGGAGTAGAAGATTGTATTGATGATAAGCCTGCTGTGACATGGGTGTATGCAAATGTTCTGACAAATCTTGGCGGCTCATGACTTGTTGCAAAGTCTCAAAATTGTTTTTTGCATAGGAGTGAAGCTCTGGGAATTTTGTGACTAAAGGTTGATCCCACCATCTGTCAGACCACAAAAGTGTAGCATTTCCATAATTTTCTTTGCAGATGGCAAACTGTTTGTAATTAGGCAAAAGTTTGAGCAAGGATTTCCACCAGAATGAGCCAACCAAGCTCTCTCCAGGTAGAGAACTAGAATAGTAAGTCTCCCAAATTATATTAACCCAGGGTATATATGCCTTGTTCAGACATTTATGGAGATGCTTCATGAGAAGTTCTTTGTTATGAGTCTCAATATCCAAAATTCCCAGTCCTCCATTGGCCTTAGGTTGACAAGCTTTATTCCAAGCAATGAGAGTTGATCCCCTCTCATGGGATCCAAATTTCCTCCAGAAATAGTTCTTCAGATAAACATTAAGCTTGTTGACCATAGTAGCAGGTAAGCTGAGAGAGCACATGAAGAAAATGGGCATGCTGGAGAAAACTGATTTAATGAGGGTCAATTTATCTCCAATGGAGAGTAAGGTTGAGCACCCCAGTAGTCTATTTTCCACTCTTTTCAAAAGAGGCAAGTAATCCTCAACTTTTGGCTTGTGGAAGTTGAGGGGTAGGCCCAGGTATGAATGAGGCAGGGTCCCTATTTGACATCCCAATATAGCAGACAAGCAGAGCATCTTCTGTTAAGTAGTGTTGATGGGGATCATAGTAGACTTGTGGTAGTTCACTTTTAGGCCAGTGAATGCTGCAAACTGAAGCAGAAGATTTTTGATATGGATCAGTTGAGAAGCCTCAGCTTTAACAACTAGAATGGTGTCATCAGCATATTGAATGATAGGAAAGTCTGGGCTTGATTGATGGATCATAGGTGCTTCCACCAGTGAATTGTGCATTGCTTCATTCATCATAGATTGTAATAGATCTGCACCAATCACAAAAATGAGAGGTGATAGGGGATCACCCTATCTCACCCCACATTTGCATAAGAATTGTTTTCCAGCTACCCCATTGAGCAGAACTGATGAGAATGATGTGTTGTAAATCATCTTAATTCAATTGATCCACTTGCTCCCAAATCCTTTAGCTTTCAGAATCTCTATGGTAGTGTCATGATTAAGCATATCAAATGCTTTCTCAAAGTCTAGTTTCGGGAGGACCACTTCTCTATTTGACTGATAGCATTGATGAATGTATTCAAAGGACCAAGCTAGGCAATCTTGTATACATCTGTTAGATAGAAAGCCATATAGATTGTGATGGACCAATTCAAGAATCTTCTTTTGCAGTCTGTTTGCCAGCAACTTAGTTAAGATCTTTAGGGTACAGTTCAATAATGAGATGGGTCTAAAATCACTGGGGTGAACAGCATCATCCTTCTTGGGGATCAGTGCGATGAAAGAATAGTTAATGCACTGTATATTTACTATCCCCTTGTGAAAATCCTCAATAAGTCTATAAAAGTCTAGAGCCACAATATCCCATCAAGAGAAAAGCTGCATTAAATCCATCCGGCCCTGGAGCTTTATCAACAGGAATATTTCTAGTGACATCATCTATTTCTTTCTTAGAGAATGGGGTCTCCAGGTCTGTCAGATCCTCATGGTGCAAAAGCAGAGACTGGAGAAGAAGGGGATTCTCTGTTTTAGAGGATGTGTCCAATCTCTTTTAGTTCTAGATACATCCGTTTTATCCATTTATGCAACAAGTAATTTCGGACAGAGAGAGTACTTTTGTTTTGGGGGGTAAAATCCCACAGTAGAACAATAAGTGATCCAAACAAAAAACATGTTTTCATCATGAAGAAAAAAATGCCACAAGAGATGTATATTTGTGTCACCATTAGCAGCTGACTAAAAACCCAACCGTCGCCGCGCCACCTCACCCCACCTTTGCACCGGCCAATTCCGGTCGCACGCGGCCGCCACTCAGGGGCGGAATTGGGCCTGGGGCAACTGGGGCTATAGCCCAACTCTTAGTCTATACATCCAACAGAAATTTTCATGTTTGTAGAGTAATATAGGCCCAGCCCCAGGCATGCAAACCCAGCTGGATGTGCCTCGGCCCATGTGCCAACCGACATCCAGCCCAGTTAGCACGATCGCTTAAAGGAGTCGCTAGCGCCTTTGACCAGATCGCCATCACGCACAGTTTGCTTTGACTCTCCGATACTTTCCCTCGTCTCGCCAGATTGGATCTCTACTCCTAATGGAGCAGTTGGTAGTCTCGCTTCCAGGTTTTTTTTCGTCCCACCTCACCCGATTTTTTGGGTACTTCTTTGGTACTTCCTCCCACCTCCCACCCGTTTCATTTCGCTGGGTTTTTTCGTCCCTTCCCTACCCCACCGGTTTAGTTTCGCGTCACCCTCTCACACAACGAAAAAAATCTTAACGGATCATAACTTTCCATGCGTCACCCTCCCATCAATGCAATTTGATTTAGGAAACATATAATAAATTTTAAGGAAACAAATAACAGACTTTAAAGAAAAATCCAATTTTAAGGAAACAAATCAATCGATCCATCCAAATCAAACGATCCATCTCATCAATGCAATTTGCTTTAGGAAACATATAATGGATGTGAAGGAAACAAATAATAGACTATCTAAATCAATCGATCCATCCCATCAATGCAATTTGATTTAGGAAACATATAATAAATTTTAAGGAAACAAATAACAGACTTTAAAAAAATCCAATTTTAAGGAAACAAATCAATCGATCCATCCAAATCAAACGATCCATCTCATCAATGCAATTTGCTTTAGGAAACATATAATGGATGTGAAGGAAACAAATAATAGACTATCCAAATCAATCGATCCATCCCATCAATGCAATTTGATTTAGGAAACATATAATAAATTTTAAGAAAACAAATAACAGACTTTAAAGAAAAATCCAATTAACTAATCTCTACTCTTAAAGGCCCCTCGATTGATTTTTGTCCCTCGCTTCCTTTCCCAGCACTTATACAATGGAAGGAATTATAATCCACCTATTTGTTCTTCTATATATCCGTGCAGGAAACACAACATAAACCGGTGAAAAAAACACTCACCTCGCACGTCCCCCTGCCTGCAATCCCGAAACGCCGCCATCGCTCCAGGCTCCAGCCTCCGCCGTCCTACATCTTGCCCCTCTCCAACCTCAGAGACCTCCGCCACCGCCGCCATCTCGGAACCCCAGTTCAGTGCAGGACTCAGAGAGGGTGTGGCTGTGGACGACGCTGCCGCCGTCGCAGAACCCTAGGGCAGGGCGTGGTCGCGTTGCGGGCAGCACAAGCGGCCGTGCGTCTCCCCCGTCAGGCTGTCCTCGGCAGGAACTCGGGACCTCCTCCTGACAGAGCTAAGGCCCTCCGAGGTCCAAGTCGCTGTGCGGCGTGCACAGTAATCTCCCCGGCCTACTCTGTCTTCACGTCAATGCTCATGTGCTCCGACCCTCCCCGACCCCTCCCAGCAAGCAGCAGAGTCTCTCGGGTTCGAGCTCCACCGGGCCGCCGGCGGCGGCGTCCATGTTCGTTGGGCGGAGCACAACGCTAGGTTTGAAATTCACCATGATGCTACTGATGAGGCTCTCCTTCTCCTTTGTTTCGTCTGGGTTTTTTCGTCCCCCCTCCCACCACCCCATCTCGTCTGGGTTTGAAATCAATAAGAGCAGCACAAAGTCTAGGTCCCTGTCTCGGTGGCAGACGGAAGGAGAAGAAGGATTGATATGTATGAGAATATTAATATTGAACTCTTAAAGTTAATGTGGCCCCGTTGCAACGCACGGGTGTTCTTCTAGTTAAAAGTAAGGGCAACGCTAGGCGCCGGTGCGCCGGCCCAACTTTGGGCCGGTCAGCCCCTAGCCGTTAGATGTATTTCACGTGAGCCGTCTGATCTTTATCTTCCTCCCATCCAATCGTCTTCTACCTTCGTCCAAATACAGAGAGACACAATGCGTTGATTTTGAGCCGCCGCCGACTGCCCCCGCTCGGCTGTGCTATAGGTGGCTCGCCGTCCGTGTCCTGCGACTCAAGGCGCCTCGCCGCGCTCCCGCGGTTGCAGCACCCCGACCAGGCCGCACCCTCGCAGTGCATCGTTCCGCCTCCCCGAGGTTGTAGCTCACTGCGGCCGCCATTGTTGCTCCATCCCGACCTGTTGGCTACAGCTCTCCCCATGCTGATTGCAACACCACGCCGCCCGTCCCGTACACACAAGATTTTCGTTGTTCGTAGTACCTCCAGCAACCTCGCCATGCTTGTCAGTTTGCTTGTAGCACCATGGCAGCTATGAAAATGGGTTGTAGCAAATTACAACGCCGGTTGTAGCAAAGAAATGAAGACATTTGAAGCAAAACGTTGTCAACGTCATCGTGGGTCACAACTAAGACATCAATGTTGAAGCTTTTTCCATTGCCGGATGTAGCTTTTGTCACAGCCGGTTGCAACTTTTCATAGTAGTCCATAGCTTCTGTCATCTATAGTTGAAACTTTTTCCATCGCTTGTTGAAGCTTTTTTCGTCACTAGATGAAGCTTTTTTGTCACCGGTTGTAACTTTTCTTCCTCGCCCATAGCTTCCGTCGTATACGGGTTGAAGCTTTTTTCATAGCGGGTTGAAGCGTTTGTCGTCACTGGTTGTAGCTTTTTTGGGCACCGGTTGTAGCACCGCGCATCTCTCTGATTCCAGCACACAAAAATTGGCTTCGCCGTCGCCGTCCCGCAGCAGCCCCAATGGCCACCAGCGCATCCGCCTGCAGCACCAACTCGAGGGCCTCCCTTGATGCAGCACCACCGGCGGAACCATGCAGCATCCGCTGGTGCGAGGGAGAGCAAGTGACATCATCTCTCCACAACGGCGATGAGCAGCTTGGCTGGGAGACAAGATGATCGTAGAAGCACAGGGGGAAGAAAGTTGCTCGCAACATCTGGTGGGCGTCCTCAACGACGGCGGCCGGTGGGCACCCTCCATGAATGAGAGAGGGAGAGGGGAAGGAGGAGGTCGCTCGGGGGAGAGAAGAAATCTCGCGTGTGGCCAGAAACTCCTGCAAGGGGATAAGGATGTGAGACGTGATGCGAGCCACTTGATCTAGTCGCATCAGACGGCGCGGGATGGACCGGCAGAGCGTTCGGCCGGTGCGCCGACGGAAAACGTTTCCCTAAAAGTAATCTCATTCACGCCGCCGTCGCCGCCGCCCCCCAACTCTCCTTGATTGCCCGACTCAACCAGACGCCCTCCCAGGTGGCTGGTACTCCGAATCTCAATCTGTAGCCTCGTTGGAGTAGCCCCCTCAAGGCCTCCTGTTCTGCTCCATCAGTTTATCTCCACAAACGGCTGCTCCATCAGGTAATGGTATAAGTTTTTCGTACTCATTAATTGATCTCCACAAACAGATGCTCCATCAGTTTATCTCCACAAACAGCTGCTCGTTCAAGTATCATCTATTTTTGCCCATTAATTCCTTCTTATCATCAGAAATCAATAAATTGGTGATGTTAAATCATACTCCCTCCGTAAAGAAATATAAGAGTGTTTAGATCACTAAAGTAGTGATTTAAACGCCTTATATTTGTTTACAGAGGGAGCATTAATTTAATTAAGTCATTGTTATTTGTTAACAGTGAGGAAGAGGGCCCAGACAATTAATTCTTTTTTTCAAGCAACATCCAACCAGCCTGGATCCAGTATGAAAGAAAATGAGGAAATGCAAAGGTCTATTATGCCGTGCACTTCGGGATAATAGTATAATATGTTCTTATTGGTATGTGTGCTATTTGACTTTTTTCAAGCTAGTAGTGGTATTTGTGTTATTTACAACTGCTTAGGTTTAGCCCTAGGCTTCAAGAAATCCTGGTTCCGCCTCTGCCGCCACTCAATGGCCGCTTCGGCCTAAACATACAAAAGAGAGACTACAGATTCTACAAGTTATGTTTGTATTGATATATGCATAGTCTCTTGATCAGTTTGAGCCTTTTAGTACTCGTGTGCATGCTCTCTCTGGTGTTGTGAATTTACATTGGTGTACACTTTTGCATGCTCGACAAGGTCTAATATGCATAATAATTAAACAATATGATTAATATGATGCATGCCGCTTCTTTCTCGGCCACGGCTTACTATTGGAGACTGATATGTACATATACGATTGGGACCAGACAGATAACATCATGCGTAGGCTTCAACCTGATGGGTCCTAGATGTCAGAATCCCGACAGGAGGAATAATTTTTTCCTCGAAAGGGTAGAGGGATGGCGTAGTAGGCAGTTTAGGGTAGGGTTGGCGTCAAGACGTCGCGGCAGTGCCATCGACCATCGGAGACTGGAGCAGACATCCGGACGGTGATGGTTTGAGAGGCTGGATTGGGAGGAGAAAGATTCGGGAGAAAGGAGGATTTTCTCTACCCTTGCGGCGGAGGGCTTCAGATAAAAGAGAAGGAAACCTAGCTTGTAGAAAATTTGCCTCCTCCACGCCCTTTCCCCACAAGGAAGGAAAAATGGGAGGGCCATCGGCCAAAATGACGCGGGAGGCTATATAGGTGGCCACAGTGGGGCATCTCCTCACTATTTTTTCCAGGCTTGATTCGCACACAGGTGGCATTCCCACAAGGGAAGATTTATTTTTCATTTTTTTTCTAAAAAATCATCATTCCCTAGGGTGTACCGATCATTGATTTTCTATCCCTAGCGGAGGTTTGTGAGCTCTAGGTAAGGGCATCTCCAAAGTGGACTCTCAAACCGTCCGCATCCATTTGGACTGTGCAGCCCGAACATGTTTCGCCATCCAATGCAGGTTTGTATCGGTCCACGGACTGGTCTGGACACGCTTTTTCTCGCAAATTAGAAGCAAAGTGGGGGAGGGGGTTACGGGAGTCCGGACAGCAACCATGTAGGACTCCGACGCCGCAAGCC
Organism: Triticum dicoccoides; assembly: GCF_002162155.2. Lineage (NCBI taxonomy): Eukaryota > Viridiplantae > Streptophyta > Magnoliopsida > Poales > Poaceae > Triticum > Triticum dicoccoides. The sequence continues at coordinate 156,789,503 of NC_041381.1, forward strand.
CATTGAAATCCCCTTCCTGGTGCCATTCCTTTCCACTCGCGCCCCTGCTCCCCCTTGCTTTGCATCCACACCCTCTTCCGTTGGTGTCATCATTGTACCTCTCCGCCCGCCACCCATGCATTGTCGGACGTCCGAAACCATCGCCCAGGCGCCTTGTACTATGATGTCGTCCACCCA
>NC_041381.1:156789903-156796260 GCF_002162155.2 Triticum dicoccoides
AACGTCCATGGCAAACACCGCGCCTAGAAGGTGTTCGGTCAAATGCCATTGAGCTTATTTTCGAACTTCATGTCATTTTTTAGTACAAAGGATGGCGGGGTACTCAAGCATGGAGTATGAGTTGTTGTGCGATGCGTGGTTGGCCGTATTCACGGATTACGTAGGTAAGAGCAGAAGGGAGCTCTTTTAGCAGTGCCTGCATGGTTTATTTCACACACGAAAGCACATTGCACCCTACGACATGCACATCATCCATGAACTAATAGTTAGTAGCATATAAATGATACACCATCCAAAACTCTGTCATGAAGTTTTGTGGCTCGGTTGATCAGCTGGAGGCAATGTGACCATTGCGTGCGGCAGCCGCGGAGATCGTAAGTTTTGCTTCATCTTGCTCAACTTGTTGATTGATTGACTGATTCATCTACTCAATGTTGCTCTACACATTGTGTATGTGTTGTGATGTACCACAGGGTAGAGGCAGACCATTTACGCACATACATTGTTGGATGAAACTTAAGAGGCAGTATGTGTGGGATGACATGATGAATTCATTTGAAACTTGTTGACCATCCGGTTATTTTCATTGAATTTGAATTATTTCGAGTTAAATTTGAACTATTGTTATACTAGACTTATTTGCATGCTATGTATGGATGATTTGTGCTATTTTCTAACCGAACTTTGATGAAGTCTGCCGTGTTTCATGAATTTCGTCCGGTTAGTTGAAATTTGGTTTGAAATGTATGTGGATAGTGTCGGATGGCCGCCTCCCACATCCGTGTCCACGGACTGATATCCCCTATTAGTGGACGGATGCGGTACCCGGTTTCCGGGTCAGCGTTGGAGATGCCCTAGAGTCATAATTTCTAGTAGTGGAACTGGTATTATAGCAACCAGACACTATACCAGATGTTTAAAAATCCGAACAATTTTTCATAAAGTGTGAACAATTTTTTAATTAATTAATTTATTTTCAATTGCAATTTAAAAAAAATGAGCATGTTTCCAAGAAAACTAAAATTTCTTTGGAAATAGAAAACAATTTAGTTCTTTTGTCAAGCATTCTTTAAAAATTGTGGGAACAATTTAAGAACTTTTTTATGATATTTTGAACAATTTTTAATATCAAAAGTGAATACTTTTTATTGTGAACAAAATTTGAATATTTGTATCATTTTTTTTGAATTCTTAGCAAAATTTAAATAATTTTTTTAGAAAAAATCTATTTTTGGAATTTTTATCCTTTTTGAAAAGTAAGAAATTTTTAAACATATTGTACAATTTTTCGAAATTTGTGAATTAAAAAAACAAAAAATGAACAATGAGCAATGAAAAACCGAGAAGAAAACTGAAAACCCGGTAAAGAAACAACTGAAAAAATCCGGTTCATAAACCTTGTAGAAGGTTAATAAAAGGATAATAACCCTGAATGAATCTTCCAGAACATTCTAAAACCCAAATCGGCCCAATGCAATCGCTAGAGAGCTTCTCCTCTGCGAAGTGGTGACAACTTGTCGCAATAAGCTTGCCTAAAAAAAAAGAACCCTTCGCAATAAGCGTTGAATAGGGATTGCACAATTTATCCCTCCATGGTGTGGCTTGATCAGCTTTGACGCTAACTTTCTCAATATGTTTCTTTTTTCTCTTTCAAAAAACTACTTAGCCAACGTGTGTTAGGCAATCTAGTGTGGTACGGTATGACCATTTGAATGGACGAGACTTGCCTGCTCCCTGCTCATGTGCCCATCCGTGCTCCCGCGTACGTGGCTTGATTTGATTGGAACAAAATAAGACCCGGTCCCACCCCCTTAAAATCAGGGGGATGATTAGATTAGAAAGGAAAAAGAAAAAAGGACAACCGTAGGATGAAGTGGGAGCACGGATGGGAGCATGGAGAGGGAGCAGGCAAGCCGGATCCCATTTGAATGGCCTTCTACGCCCATGGGTAGAGCACATGCATCCATGTAGGATCTCAAGGTGACATCATCATATTCATTACTAAATTCAGCATTTCAGAAATATTCATCTCACAAATTGTTAATCCAATTAACAGTCTTTATTTACTGGTGAGTTCCTCTGGACGAGAGATTTAAAACAAGATCCCGTGTTGTCATGTTTTCAATGTCTTTTTTTCATCCTCGCTAATTGCAGGGATTTCACCATGGTTGTCATGTTACTAGTGAATAGTTGCAACAATAATTGAGTATCATGACCATACAATAGTATTGTATGGTGAGAAGATGGTTAGGTTTCGTGTGGTAGAATCAACCCACCAGAGTTTAAGTCCTAGACTTGGCATTGGTGTCTGCATTTTGCTAGATTTATATCAGACTTTTTGGTGATATTCGTTTAGTGGGACAAGACGTTCCCGTCGACTACGAGGCACATGTGTGCGTTCATAGGGGTGAGTATACTTTTTTAACAGTAGGGACAAGTATATATGAGCACCTGCGGTTGTGCCGTGTCCTTAAAGAAAGTATTGTATGATCTAGAAATTGCCGGTTTTTTAGAGCGGGTATTTTTTTAGTTTACATCCAATTTAAGAAAAGCCTCTCCTTTCCCTTTGTCTCTCTTCATAGCAAAGCGAAAGGGAGTCACGTCACTCCATGGCGAGTCCATGGGTCCGTGCCTCCTTCACCGGCTGGCCCGACAGGGGTAGGAGGTGGGGAACAACATCAAAAGGACATGTGGGCCAACGGGACAGAGAGAAAGTGAGGCAGCGTGTAACTTAGGATGGGAACGAGTCGACCCGAACTTGGCCTTGGACCCGCCCCCTGTGGTCCCGAGGCCAATTTGAGAAGCCATGGGTTGACCCATATAAAGAATAATCAATGGCCTCGTTGGCCTGATGGGTATTTCGGGTCGATCCAGGTTTTTTTTTTTGCTTTACATTACTTTGTGGATAAATGAGATGTTAAAATTAGGCATGATTTATAATGGAGTGTAATAACTAATAAGGCTGATTGTAATGGGAAGTATCATATAGTAGTATCATGCATATGATACTAGTGTATGATACTACATCCGTAGTGCATAGTATCATATATTAGTATCATAGTAGTATCATATACTAGTATCTTTTGGGAACACTTGCCCCATGATAACCCATCTATTGTTTGTGGATGATAGCATTGTGTTTCTTGAGGGTTCTCAGAATAATCTCGAAACTCTCAAGAATATTTTGCTTGATTATGAAAAGGCCTCAGGACAAAAGGTGAATATGCAAAAATCATCTATCTTTTTTGGGAAAGGCAGCACTGATGAGAACAAGGAACAGCTAAAGGAGGTCAATGGAATTCAATCGAAGGCGTTAAGTGAAAAATATTTGGGTCTTCCTACCGTGGTAGGGAGTTCTAAAGAAGGAACCTTCAAATATGTTAAAGAGAGCGCTAAAGGCAAAGTGACGGCATGGAAAGGGCAAGGGTTATCTAAGAGATCTCGTGAGGTGTTGGTCAAGTCCGGGCTACAATCCACTCCAACTTTCACCATGAGCTGCTTTCAACTCACCAAAAAATTGTGCGGGAACCTGACTTCGATCTCTTCAAACTTTTGGTGGGGGGAAGCTAACGGTGAAAAAAAGGTCCATTGGATAGCCTAGAAAAAGATGTGTTTGAGTTAAAAAAAAAGGAAGGTATGGGCTTCAGAGACATGAAGGCTTTTAATCAAGCCCTTTTAGCAAAGCAAGCATGGCGATTATTACAGCAACCGGACTCGCTTTGTGCTCGCATTTTGAAGACGAGGTACTACCAGGACGGTTCCATTATAAATGCAACTTGCCCGAAGGGTGCTTCGTTCACTTTTCGGAGTATTTTGCATGGACGGGATCTGCTGCTAGAAGGATTGATTTGGAGAGTGGGGGATGGCTCCAGTATACGCATACACCATGATAATTGGATACCATGTACGGGATATCTCCGGCCACTGGGCCAGACGTACGTACAGGGTGTGACGCGAGTGTCCACCTAATGAACGAGGAAGGAGATGCCTGGGATCGGGCCAAGCTAGACATGATGTTTACCCAGGATGATGTGCAGGATATCCTTCAGATCACGATTGGAGGTCTCGGAGCGGAGGACTTTCTTGCATGGAATTTCACCAACAATGGACAGTTCATGGTCAGATCGGCGTATCACTTATGTCTGTTGAAGAAGAAAGCTAAAGCGGGACAGCCGGGACCCTCGTCTTCGGCGGCGGAGCACCAAGGCTGGATGGCTCTGTGGGGCGCTACTGCGCCAGGCAAAGCAATAATCCATGCATGGAGGTTGATCAAAAACGGTTTGGCTGTCGGTACGGAGCTGCTGCGTAGACATATTAAGGAAGGGGTGTTCTGTCCGGCCTGTGGACGTGAAGAATCAATACACCATCGCTTCTGGTCCTGCTATCATTCATCTTTGTACTGGAAGGAGTTAGGCTCGATATTGGGAGCAAGGGTGGCCACCCCACCTAGCTCGATGTGTTCCCAGAGCCAACTAGCGGCGTGGATGCTTCAGTGGATGTCGGAGGCGAATGATGATGCAAAATCTGTGATGATACAGGGGCTTTATGCGTTGTGGCTAGCGAGGAATGACACCCGCGAAGGGAAGAAGATTGAAGATCCGGTGATGATTGCAGGGAGAGTAGCTAGGCTTCTAGAGGAGTGGAAGAGTGTTCATGTTGCCCGAGCTCCTAAAGCGTGACAGATCATTGTGGAGAAATGGAAACCATCGGAGCTAGGCTGGGTGAAAGCTAACATTGATGGTGCCATGTCGAGGTCATGGCAGACCGGAGGTGGGGGCGTTATTTTCAGAGATGAAAACAGTGCGTTCAGAGGAGCAGCTTCCCATTTCTTCCCAGTGTGCTCTAAACCGGAGATAGCAGAGCTTCTGGCTTGCAAACAAGCGCTTCAGTAGGAAGTTCAGAGAAATATACAGAAGATACACTTGAAAACGAACTCGCAGGTGGTGGTTGGGATGCTTGCGAGGGAGGAGCGGAATCTGTCGCTCTCTGGACAAGTAGTTGAACAAATCAAAGCTTTGATCAAATCAAGAGAACATTTCAAGCTTACCTGGATTCGGAGGACGGCAAATGGTGCTGCACATGTGCTTGCTAAGTTGGGTGAGAGTTCTACTGTTTCGGTTTTTTGGACTCTGTTCCCTCAAATTATATTCTTAGTACTATTTCGGATGAGATTCCTAACTTAGTTTAATAAAGTGGGGTTTGAACTTTCAAAAAATAAATAAATTAGGATGGTTAGTTTATTGTCATGCATGACACATAGTAGCACATCATTTAATATGATATGGTATCATGATATGATACTCAACTCTCTCTTTCTTCATTTAATTATATGACACATCATTAAAATTGTCTAGTTGGCATGCATGATACTACCTATGATATTTCTATTATAAGTAGCCTAAGATTACTAATACGTGGTTAACAAAAATGATAGAATGTGCGGTGCACATGGTGCACACCCTGCATGCTAGCTAGTAGGGAGGGGGCAAACAGATTTGTAACGAGAAAAAATCAAACAGTCTACTTGTGGTTTTATACCTTTTTTGGAAAAACTTTCAATCTATTCATCTTCAATCATGGTCGTACAACGAACATTAGAAATAAAAAAATTACATCTAGATCTGTAGACCACCTAGTGACGACTATAAGAACTGGAGCGAGCCGAAGGCGCGCCGATGTCGTCGCCCCTCCCTCGCTGGAGCCAGGCAAACCTTGTTGTAGTAGACAGTCGGAAAGTCATCGTGCTAAGGCCCCGTATAACCAATGCATCAGAACAGCAACCGCCACGGGTGAAGAGTGTAGATCAAAAGGATGCAACCTAAAACACACGAACGAAGACGAACGACGAACAGATCCGAGCAAATTCACCAAAGACAGATCTGTCGGAGACACAACTCCACACGCCCACCGATGATGCAAGACACATCACCGAAATGGGGGCTAGGCGGGGAGACCTTTATTTCATCTTCAGGGAGTCGTCACCATCTTGCCTTCCTGAGGAGGACATAAACCCTAACAAAGCTTGAAAAAAGATCAAAAATGGAGCTCTCCCACCGGCAAGGGCCGAGATCCACTCCGCCTCCATGGCCATAGGGCCACCAGAGACGGGACGGACCGGCACCGGCGCCGGTGGGAGGCAGAAAGCTAGGGTTCTACTTGTGGTTTTATTCGTACGCATCTTGCTGAAACTATAAGACAATTTTGTTGTTGATACACGCGAGCGTTTACTTGAAATTATAAATACGTTCGCTTTTCTTTCTCCTGAAGAAAGAAAAGGCGATCTAGCTTCTGCCGCCAGTAGACTCGCTTCCACCGCCGGCCTCCGGCGGCTCCCCTCCGCCGGCGACTTCGATCGTC
>NC_041381.1:156796557-156831227 GCF_002162155.2 Triticum dicoccoides
CATAGTTTAGGTTTTTAGGTTGTTCGGTGTTTATGCTTCGGCGGCGGTGATAGTGGCGCTGAATAAAGTTTCTTCAGATCCTACTCTCACGAGCCGATCGATCCTGTGGTTGGGGATGGATTTGGAAATCAGTCTGTTCAAGCAAGGATCGTGACGGCGGCGACATCCTCGTGGTGGACCTGTGTCCTCGGGCTCTGCCGTTGCGACGGTGTTTGCTCCAGCGCCGGCGCGGAGCTTGGGAGGTAGTCCAGGAGCGGATGCAGATTGTGGTCTGCATTGGCGGCATCTGGAAGATGGTGGATCGTATGCCGTGTTCGTGGTTCATGGATGGCAGGTGTGGTTTTCTCCTCCGGCGTCTTAGTCGTGTGGGGGTGCCAGATCTGGAGTTCGATAGCGTGTCATGAGTATTACCCGGTCTGATTCATTCACCGGTAATGGTTTTGCTTTTGGTGAACCACCTTGGAGATCCGCAAAACTGCATATTAGCGATGGAGCCGCCTCAAGCTCGGGTGTGAAGGTGATGTATCATTGTGTCCTTTGGTGGCTGCTATGGTGGTCCCAAAGGCCTGCGACGGGCGTTGGTGTCAAGTTCAAAGGTTTCTTTGGTCTTGATTGTAATTTTACTTCTTGGCTGTTGTTCCTTTGTGCAAAGGCTAGCATTTTGCTATCTTTTTAGTTTTGCCAGATCGGTTTGTACGTGGCTTGTACTATGATCCTTATGATATAAACGAGACACGTATTACCATATAAAAAATACCTAAAATTATACGACAGACTACACGTCGCAAATTTAGGAACCGATGCGACGAAGATTGCAGCTGGCGTGAGATTACAAGACTATAAGATGGGCCGACCCGGCCGACCGAGCAGGTCACCCGGTGCCGGCCTTGTTGACCCAAATTTTGTTTGAGACCGACCCACATATGGGGAGCTCCTAATGGGCGCCTTCTGCGCCGATTACGATAAGTGGCGCCTGCAGCCACTCCTAGTTGGGTTGTTTCTCAGTCGGCCCAACTAATGTCGCGCGCTGTTTCGACTGGTTCGACTTGTTTGCGAGCGGTACCTGAACAGTTTTGCACTGTTTCTACTGTTTCAACTGTTTCTTCTATTTTTAAATGTTTCTTTTACCATTTTCTCTGCTGTTTCATTAATACAATTTGAACTGGAAATTTCTCTAAAAATATTTTTGATACAAAACATGCTTGAACCAAATATGTAATGAACATTCTTAACAATGGAAAAATCTCCATAAAACACAGAAACCTCCTGATTGAAAACTTTCAGAATTAAAATTGATACTGACAGTAGTTGTACTACTTAGAACAAGTAATCTTCTGGATTGCAGAAACAACTTATAAAAATTGTTCTTTGCAAACGACCTCTCCGAAATCAGTAGCGAACCAATTTTCTACATCAAGTGGTGCTGCAAAATTTCAAAAAGATAATATATTTAGTTAGTTAAGTTGAAGAAAAATTAGTATGTACATTTTTTGTCTAAAGATTTGTTGACTAGTTCATGGGTCCTAGTGTCATGGGAACTACTGTACTACTAATCAATCACATAATTCTTACAGAGTACACCTTTACAGCAGTACATACTTTTGGTTGTGAGAAAATCCTTTTACTTGAATGACCGGAACCCCTGTAGCATAAAAGCAATAGAGATTTTAAATAAAAAAATGTTCTATAGTTCCCTTTCTAACAATGGTAGTGTAAAACAGCATGAATTTGAGGCAGTAGTTTCTAACTTACGTGATTTTGAAGAAATGACCTCACTGCTGGTATTTGAACCTCACTATTTTGGTATGTTGCAATCTTGTACAAGAATATTTCACGCATAGCTTGCAAATCAACCTGTTTGCACAGTTGTGATTGTCATTTGATTATTTTTTCATCTATGAAATTAAACATCTGCAATAATAGTTTGTTTGTTTAGAAATAAGAAAGTCTTACAATAGAGAATCCTATAACTCCCATGCCACGATATGTTTTAAGAATTTGAAGTAGGAAGACACCTGTGTCGTACCTGCAGTGATGAAGACAGTTTATCTGGCATGTTAGATTCAAATTCAGTGTAAGAAACAAAGAATACATAACTTGAAAAATAATTTGGTCACGATTTACTTGAATTGGAGGAAAATTTGTCAGTGACATAAGAAGAAAACTGGTTAACCTGAAATGAGTTCTAGGAACTGCAATGAATCTATAGTCAAAGTCTTTGATGTTGAATGCATTGCAGTTAGGGTAGGTCAGTGCAAACAGTGACTTGAAATTATAACAGACAGTGCTTATTATAGTTGTGAATCTGTCTTGACCAGACCCATCAGGATTCATAATATCAAAGAACCTTCCACTCTGTAGGTTTGCTGTTATTAGAATCCATTGCTTATCATTGAAGCATGGCAAGTGGACCCGTGAAAGATGAAAGAAGGTTTGTTCTGTTCAGAAATTGCTAGTTGAAGAATGCAGTTAGAGAAAATATGGTTAAAGAACGGTTCTTACAAAATTTGCTATTTCCAATCTGAAGCCAACTCTTGATTCACTTAAGATGTCTCTGCATATTGGGTCTGAATGATCAAGCATAGGCCTCATGAGTAATGCCTGATAAAAAAAGTATAACAGAAAACTTTGTTTGGTGATCCTAACAGATGAAAACACAAAAGAACAATGAAGATACAGAAAAGAAAAGAAGAGAAAGTTTAGGACCATGTCTTCTCTTTGGACAATGTGTGTGATAACATCAGAGAGTAACAATCCAGAGAGTGTGGATTCATCCAGCAACCAGGTCTTAAAGAAATAGTCAAAGTTTTCTGGTCAACCCAAACTTCATTCACTTGGAATATTCTTTGGCTGTAGTTATTGTAATTATTGTTAGAAACTTTAAATTAGAAGTTAGTAAAAAAAGTGAGGAAAGAAACAAATGCTATGTATCCTAGAGGAAGATGAACAATTGAGTGAAATATACTATGAAAAAAAAAGCTTTAGAATTTTACTATAACGATTTACAGCATAGTGAAATATACTATGAAAAATACCTTGAGTCCATAATTGGAAGAGCTGCAATCATTGTCTTGTAGAATTCAATTTGCACTGGACTTGAGAAGATAACTTGTTGAAACTGCAAATAGTTGGGCTGTTGAATATTTGTTGCAGAAGAGAAATGTTGAAACTGTTTCTTTCCTGCCTGTATTTCATTCTGTCTGGATTTAGCTTCAAATTCTTCCATCATTTTGAGCAACGCTGTATTGTTAAGTGGAGTTCCGGAAGTAATGTCTGGCTTTGGAGAGTTAATCTTGAAAGGTCTAAGTGGACTATTGCTATACAGGAATGAAGTTCCAGGATTGAAGAATCTAGGATTTGAATGAATAGCAGGTTTGACAAGTTGGGACGAAGAACCCAGATGATTATATGTGCTTGTTTGATAAGAACTCATACAGGGTTGGATTGTATCTTGCAGTCCATCGGTTATTGCATTGAAACTTGGTGTCTCAGCTTCTGGTTGAGAGAGTTGACTAGATGGGAGTTGATTCTTTTCATTATTTTGTATAAGTGTTCGTTTGTAGGGATGTGAATCAATGAGTACTGAGTTGTCTTCTAATGGTTCTAGTTCAACTTGATGTGGTGCTCAATAGAAAGAATTTCCTGGCATTTAGAGTAAAAAATAAAAACTTATGTCAGTTACAAAATTTAAATTTTTTAAAAAATAGGCAATCTTTACTTTTTGATTCTATAAAAATAAATTGCAAGTACCTGTGACAGAAGAATTAGCTGAGATGAATTTCCAATGAATAGAGCTAAATTTCTCTTGTCTCCAATTATGATTTATTGTTGAATTCAAGTCTTCTCATGTTGGATTTTCTCTTAGCGAATCGAGGATAACTAGTATGTATACAATGAATGTTCACAGGAAAAAAAACTTATGGATTAATAATAAGAAATAACTATAGATATTGTAAGAAGTTTAGATTTGAAAAAAACGATGAACTGCAAATATAGGAAAAGTGTCCAGTACAACTGAACAGAAAAAGATTTTTATTGTATAAAAAGTCATATTACCTTCTTTAGGACAAGTGACTGTATAGGTATAGTTTTCATTTACTTGCTCTTTGCTGAAAACTTCTAGAACTGCTAAATCTTTGGAACTTGGTGATCCAAGAGCTAATGAAGGGGCAAAATCTTTTTCCTCATCAATAAGCAGACTTTCAGAGAAATTTACAATGATAGAATCAACTACTTCTTGAGTAATTTCTGAATCAAAGCTTGGAGGATATAAATGAGGTCCAGGAAAATCCAAGAAATCAATTGAATACATGAATGAGTCCAACTATGTATGTTTCTGCATTTGTCTAATGGGTTTGAAGGAACCAGCTGAATTAGGAATAGGTACACCAATACCCAAGTGCACTTCAGAAAGAGCTTGATCTGTAGAAGCTGGACATTCAGGTCCAACTTTTGAGGTAGAACTTGAAGATAATAAACTGAGAACATCATCAACATAAGATTCCAGTGTAGGAATGGAGTTTGTTAAAACTGTTTGCCAAAATTTCTGACAGTTATACTGAAGCTTATACTTTTCCTGTTTTAAGGAAATTTAAATTTGAGACTGTATGAAGTAAGCAACAAGCAACGTGTAAAAGTAAAAGAAACAACTACTTTGGAAATAAAATAGAAGTGTTCTTCATCTGAATTAGATTTCGGAACCTGTATGTTGTGAATCGATGGCAGCTTGGTGTTGATGTAGTTGAGAATTGATTCGGGTAATTGCATAGGCGACTCATTGAACGAATCAGCGAATGGAGTTGCTGTTATGTGCTTCATCTGTTTTCGTTGGTAAAAAGAAATGAAAGTGGTTTTTCAGGTAATAAATAATCATGAGAAAAAAACTACTATTAAACAAAGTTAATGTTTTTTCCTACTTACTTCAAGCCTTCCAAATTCAAGAATCACTCCAGGCTTTGTATCTAGAGCAACGAATGATCTGAGCATTGTCGTTGACCACAATGGAAGTCTTGGAAACATATTGTTCGAAATATTGTACTCAGAAGTGATCAAGAATTCAAAGTGTGCAACCTGCAAAAAGTTTCCGAAATAGTTGGAGCAACAAAATCCAGTTAGAATGGCTCTTTTGACACGGACTAAAATGAAATAATTTGCTGTAATTGTAATAGTTTATTACCACTAACAGAACTTTGCACCCTCCTGGCAGATTTGACCTCTTATTTCCAAGACTTGTCTGCATTTTTTTATCTCGTGAACCAAGAATGCCAGGGTGAAGAGACACCAATTGTATTTTGGAATGGACTCAATATTGACCAAGGCATTGGAGTATTTTTTGCTAGGAACTCCTTTTGAACTCGGTGCAATAAGAATGGATAGTACAAGGAGCAAGAATATCCTAGAGAAAGCTTCTTCTGACATGTTTTCAGACAACGTTGAAAGCAAATGTTCTGTAGTAGGCTTTGTTGTTCCAAGAAATGTATTCATGAAATCGACAGTTTGTTTGGTAGGCTTTGTTTGTATTGGAAACCCCCCACATGGAATGCCTAAGATTTTGTCTACAATAGATTCATTGAAATCAAACTTGAAACCATTCCTTAGTTCAATTCTACAAGAAGTTGGGTTGAACTGCATCCCTAGCCATTCAAACAAATCATCCAATATGCAGTCGCATGAGATATGAAGCAAAGAGCCGAACCCAAGTTTACGAACTATCAACTTGTGGTCCTCATTTAGTTCAGATAAAAACTTGATTAGCAGACTAATATGGTTTTTTTCAGTGACCTGGTCAACAGAAGGAATGAATTAGATTTCAGAAAAATAAGAACATGTTATAGTTGAATTGTTGTATTTAGGGGAGAAAAACCAGTTGAAATAAATTGAGTTTTGGGGGACATGTTTTTTTTTCTTACTTTTAATCTCTTTGGTGCATTTAGCTCACTTAATTGAGTGTCAAGGTGCTCCAGGTTGCTCCTCTTGTTGATGAAGCTTTCTTCTGCAAAACTCATCTGCAAGTAACAAACACAAAAAAAACTAGTATTAGTGTTGACAGAAGTATCATATCAAGGATATTCCCACGACTACCACTCTACAAAGAAACAACCATCCTAAAAACAATTTTATGATACACAAATTTGAAATTGGAAATTTAGTAGGAAGAAATTATACAAACACAATGGTAATAAGAAAAACACAATGGTATTACGATACACAATTTTTCTAATTGCTGCGAAGACACATGCATCACATACATTGGGAAAATGTTGAGCTGAAAGTGAAAAATGTTCTGTTGTGGCTGAATGACCAAATGTTGAAAATGAAAATGGTTTTGATGTGGCTGAATGCTCAGCTATTTTTCTTATTTCTTGACGATTGTTATGACTCGTGTTTTTATAAAATTGAAAATTTCACATGCTATAGTTTATCACATGCAGGAAAACTTATGTTGTAGCTGCCAAATATAACTCTTGTATGACATGAAACATCTAAATGGAATGCCCACACCTGCTGTCATGAATCAAAAAATTTGAGTGTATTATTCCTATGGGTTCACTTTTAAGGAAAAAAAGGAAACGGAAAAGATTGACTCAAGAATTGCCAGACATGGGGTCACGAGAAAATATTTTCTACACTACGAGTCATGTTGCACGGCTGTGAAGGAGGCAGGGTAGGAGATGATTGAAAACCAGTTCAGCAGGTCTTAGTACACTAAGGATAGATCTATAATTAGGCTATTATTTAGACACTTTGGTAAACAATTTAGCAGTCTGTCCAAAAACTATAATAGCAACCTAGTTGTAGAATTGAACTACTGCCTAGTTGTGTAATCAAAATAGCATGCAGGTTAACATGTGTATATGAATACAGAATGGAAAACAAAGAATTTTGAACAACTATTTGAACAACTAAATGCGCGACCATGACGATGAGCAAAAGCAGATACTCTTCCTATAGGAGATTGCCTGTGACAATTTTGTGAGGTATGATGCAGTAACAACCTTTTGGTGGTTCTCTGCATGAAAGAATTTGGCACCAGCTTGAACAAAATTCTGATGGAATCTTGCATGCACAGACGCACACAATGGAAACACCATTAAAAAAAGGAAACACAATGGCCACCCTCCATTGCTTCTCCCCTCTCAGCTGGCCTCTGCTCACTCCCAACCTCCCCAAAGTCCCAAAGAAGCAGACAAACCTCCCTCCCTCCCTCCCTATAAGCAAACGCAAAAACCCAGCCAGCCTAAGAAAAAGGTCCCAAATGCTCATGCACCCTCGCCCTTCTCCTCCGCTCCCCTTCTGTTCATCCTTTCCGCTTCCATCGCTTTCCCCTTCCATCGCTTTGACCAACACAAGGGAGGAAGACGTAGCCTGGCTTCTAAGCTTGCTAGGAAAAGAGCTTAGATTCTTTTGAATTAGTAGATCCAGCTTGTCTGACGGATTTGGGAAGAAAAACTTCGCCTAGGGTTCTAGTTTCCCCGCATATATGATCTAGACGGAAGCGAGTGGAAGAGAAACGAGTTTATGAAGAGCAAACCTGCAATTTCCTTGGCGGAGATTGAATCTCCCACACGGGATCCAGGACGGATTCGCCCATCGCCGGAGCAAGAGCTGAAGAAGAGTGGACCGAGAGAGGAGTGAAATGGGGAAATTTCCTGCCCGTGGTTTGTTTTTGCCATATAGGCCCCTCTTGTCTTGCTCGTTGTTAACACTTTTCGAAAAGACACCTTGCGGGAGCGATGAATAAACTTTTAGGTCCCTATAGAAAGCAGTGAGGGCACGCCAGTAAGTGACTTGCTAGAATAAGAAACTAAAGCGAAGAAACAGGGGAATTAATCTAGGGTTAGCTCTCGTCGAGTCCCAGAAGGGAGGAAACCGCGGGGCAGATGGCAGCAATGGAGCCGCCGCCGGCGGCGGCACAAATTTTCGGTGGTGATGCCTCCGGCGTGGATGGGAGGGCATCAAATCGAGCAATATTTTCGTCCTTGCCAATTGAAAACGTTCGTTCTTTGGGCCGATCGTCCAGATCCCAGGTACTGTTCTTCATCTACTTTGTTGATTTGTCACATATGAAGTTCTTTTATATTGGCGGCAGAGAGGCTGTGTAGATTATATTGGCAGTTGAGCTCAATTTATTCTTCTGGATATCTACTTTATTTATATACTGAATTCTGAGATTGATTTGGGAACGTGTGCCTATTTGTCTCTGCCTAGTGTGGAGTAAACCAGTGCTCAAACTTTTTTGTAATTTCATCCTGATATGGTTTTGTCAATCTATATATTCTGAGAAATAGTGAAGTGTCCAAAATTATGACAAAACAGCAGAAAAGTAGATGAAAGTAGATGTCAATCTTCATATTATGTTATGATAATATACATAGATGAAAGTAGTTCAAGAATTAGGGCAACTAGAACAATGAAGGGATTCATTTTGTCAATCTATATATTCTGAAAAGAAGTTGTTCTGTATGTCATTATGAAAAGCAGTTATGTATGACCTAATGAGGATGATTTTGTTAAATAAATGTACTGCTAGATAGGACCATTTATACACTGAAATTGAGAAATAAAGGATAAGTTGTAGTTTCACTATAAATTAGAAGAAATGAATTTATTGTTTGGTGATGTTTAGTTGAAGTAACTATGTTGTGCACTGAATATTTAAATCAGCGTTGATTTTCATTGTAGAGAAAAAATGAAGTGTTGTGAATAATCTTTTAATTGTCAAAATTAATTAAAAATAAAGTGTTGTGTACTGAATATATTTAACGTTGTTGATCTTCATTTAATAGCAACTAGTCTGCTTATTTTTATTCTAGTTGGTGCTCCCTCTTAGACAACCAATATATGATATACTTTCGTGTTAGGTGCCTTCAAGTGGAAGAACTAGAACTGCAAGTAAGAAGAAACCAGCAAAGAGCAAAGAAAAAGGAAAGATGCTAACAATGAGCGATGAAGTTGATAAAAGTTTGGGAGAAAAAATTTCATGTATGTATTTTGCACTAATATTTAAATTTAGCCAATCAAGTTGTTTCCATACAAAGTTGTTGGAAAAAAAGTTTATTAATAATATAAATGTTCTTCTTCATAAAGGTTAATGATGTTATGCTTGAATTTGACCAATACATAATGTATCATGAAATTAAGAAGAAAACAGAAGTAAGAAAGTGAATTTGGTGTGGACTAAAAAAAAATTAGTCAACTTTCTCCTTAGCGAGAAGTCGTTGCCAAATTAATTTTTAATAATTGCATCACTTTAATATTTCAGGAAGTACTTAGTAGTCAGGAAATGCTGTTAAGTTAGCACGCAGGACAGGTTGGAATCAATGGGAAACACACTTGTTACTTCAAAATCTGTTGTGGATCACATTACTGAGTAAGATGAAAATGAACAAGACAAAGTTGTGTCAAATGGTCAATATATTGAAGAGGTATTTCGAAGAAGACTACTCAATCTGTTTTGAAAATTCTGTTCTTTATATCTACATAGTGTTTAAATACATGTTTTTCTGAAAAAAATTGTAGATCCATTTTGAACAACAGCAAAAGTGTCTTGGAGTTTCTTTAGGTCCTTCCTCTAGTGTCATAAGTGGTAATCAAGATGTTGAACTTGCAGGAGATATTATATCTTCTCTTCAAAATGAAAATCCAAATATTGTGGTGCTTGGTTCTGATAAGGTATGTACTATGTAATTTTTTGATTGCTATTGTTACTTGATGAAAGGTATTGAAAAAAAGTACAGAGCCCATCTTTTTTTATTTGTTCATGTTGTATTTTTATAAAATGTGTAGGATGCACTTTCTTGTGAGAAGGATGATCAATATGCAGCGCAAGATTTTGGTTGTAGCTCTGCTGATTCTGATGAAGATGATGATGATATTGTTTCCAAAGACGAAGAGTATATGTTTCCAACGCCAGGTGAATTGGAGAAGACAAATGTACC
This sequence comes from Triticum dicoccoides, assembly GCF_002162155.2. NCBI lineage: Eukaryota > Viridiplantae > Streptophyta > Magnoliopsida > Poales > Poaceae > Triticum > Triticum dicoccoides. The sequence continues at coordinate 156,806,496 of NC_041381.1, forward strand.
TCAAGTTGGGAAGCTGTTCAGTACTCTGGATGAAGCTAAAAGGTTTATTAATGTGTATGCTCTGACAACTGGATTCGGAATAAAGAAAGGAAGAAATCACAAGAATAGAAAGATATCTTTCGTTTGCAACAAGAGTAGGAAGACTGTGTCAACATATACAGGGGCGAGAAAAAGGAGGAGAAATGTTCTTCAAAGAACAAACTGCCAAATGCACGTAACCGTCTTCTTGGAAGATTGAAAATGGCACATTCAATCCCAAGATTTGAAGCATAACCATGATTTGGTTTCATCTCCATCTCTAACACAGTTCTTCGTCAGTCATAGAAGCATGAATGATGCAGAGAAGTTGTTGTCAAAGCTGCTTCAGGAACACAGAATAAAACCTAGGAAAATAATGAGCATATTTAGGAAGCTATGTTTCGGAAAATTTGGAAATATAACTTTTGATGTGAAGAAACTTGACAATTTGAAGCAAGATGAGCGTGAGAAGAGAAGAAACGCAGACATAGAGCACACGTTGGATTATATCGAGAAGTTGCAAGTTGATAAGCCTGGTTTCATATACAAAGCACAGAGAGATTCTTATAATTCCATCCTTAATTTATTTTTCTTGATCTAGGTTTGAGATTTCATGAACTGAGATTGAATTTAATGAACTAAAATTGATGAACTAAACTTGAATATCGTGAACTAAAATTTGAATTCAAGCTCAGTAAATTTTGAATACAAGTGAACTGAAATAAGAAAGTGATGAACTGGATTTGAATATTGTGAACTAAAATTTCAATGTTGGTGAACTAGTTTTGAGTGTGAACTTATTTTTTTATGAACTAGATCTGAATTAAAATCCGATATAGTAATTGTAAATAAAGTGAACTAAAAATTCAATGTTGGTGAACTAATTTTGAATTCGAGTGAACTAGTTTCTTTTTTTGTGAACTAAAAAAATGATAAACTTAATTAGTTTTTGTTTAATTTTGAATACAAGTGAACTGGATTTGAATATTGTGAACTAAAATTTGATGTAGTAAATGCAAATTAAAAATTGATGAACTGAACTTTCAAAATGGTGAACTACAAATTTGGTGAACTTAATTTGTTTTTCCTTAGGATTTGATTAATTTTGGTTCGAATCTAGTGAACTAAAATTGATGAATTCATTTTGAATTTTGTGAACTATACTTTGAATACAAGTGAACTAAATTTTGAATCTGAGTAAAAATGGGATTAAAAAAGGGATGAACTGGATTTGAAAAAATGGTGAACTAAAATTTCAATGTTGGTGAACTAATTTTGAATGTGAGGTAAATTGTTTTTTCGTGAACTACTTTCGTATAGAAATTTGATGAAAGGACTTCAAATTTAGTTCACTAAATTTTGTGAACTAAATTTTCAATGTTGACGAACTAATTTTGAATTCAAGTGAATTTTTTTCTGTACTACAAATCTAATGAACTTCAATTATTTTTCTGGATAGAAGTTTGAGATTTGATGAACTGATATTGAATTTAGTGAACTAAAATTAATACGCTCAGTTTGAATTTTGTGAACTATAAAATGAATACAGTTTCACAAAATTTTGAATCCAAGTGAACTAAATTTTGTGATCTATGTTGGTGAAGTAATTATGAATTCAAGTGAGCTATTTTTTTGTGATCTATGTTGCTGAAGTAAAACTTTAATCTTGGTGAACTAATTTTGAATCAAGTGAACTAGTTTGTTTTTTGTGTGAATTACAAATTTGATGAACTTAATTTGTTCTTGGTGAGCTAATTTTATATTTGATGAACTGAGTTTAGATTTAGTGAATAAGAATTGATGAAGTCAATTTGAATTTTGTGAACTGAATTTTGAATACAAGTGAATTGAAATTAAAAAGTGACGACCTGGAACTATAAATGATGAACTATATTTGAAATAGTGTGGAAAAAATTCAATGTGGTGAAGTAATTTTGAATTTGAACTAATCATGAACTACTTTTGAATACAAAAATTTGATGAAGTGACTTTAAATTTAGTAACTAAAATTTGTGAACTACAATTTGTGAACTAAAATTGGTGAACTAAAATTTGTGATCTCTATTGGTGAACTAATATTGAATTCAAGTGAACTAGTTTTTTTATTTGAACTACAAATCTAATGAACTTAATTTATTTTTCTTGATCTAGGTTTGAGATTTCATGAACTGAGATTGAATTTAATGAACTAAAATTGATGAACTAAACTTGAATATCGTGAACTAAAATTTGAATTCAAGCTCAGTAAATTTTGAATACAAGTGAACTGAAATAAGAAAGTGATGAACTGGATTTGAATATTGTGAACTAAAATTTCAGTGTTAGTGAACTAGTTTTGAGTGCGAACTTATTTTTTTTGTGAACTAGATTTGAAATAAAATCCGATATAGTAAATGTAAATTAAGTGAACTAAAAATTCAATGTTGGTGAACTAATTTTGAATTCGAGTGAACTAGTTTCTTTTTTGTGAACTAAAAAAATGATAAACTTAATTAGTTTAATACAAGTGAACTGGATTTGAATATTGTGAACTAAAATTTGATGTAGTAAATGCAAATTAAAAATTGATGAACTGAACTTTCAAAATGGTGAACTACAAATTTGGTGAACTTAATTTGTTTTTCCTTAGGATTTGATTAATTTTGGTTCGAATCTAGTGAACTAAAATTGATGAATTCATTTTGAATTTTGTGAACTATACTTTGAATACAAGTGAACTAAATTTTGAATCAAAGTGAAATTGGGATTAAAAAAGGGATGAACTGGATTTGAAAAAATGGTGAACTAAAATTTCAATGCTGGTGAACTAGTTTTGAATGTGAGGTAAATTGTTTTTCGTGAACTACTTTCGTATAGAAATTTGATCAAAGGACTTCAAATTTAGTTCACTAAATTTTGTGAACTAAATTTTCAATGTTGATGAACTGATTTTGAATTCAAGTGAATTAGTTTTTTTTTTCTGTACTACAAATCTAATGAACTTCAATTATTTTTCTTGATATAAGTTTGAGATTTGATGAACTGATATTGAATTTAGTGAACTAAAATTGATACACTCAATTTGAATTTTGTGAACTATAAACTGAATACAGTTTCACAAAATTTTGAATCCAAGTGAACTAAATTTTGTGATCTATGTTGGTGAAGTAATTATGAATTCAAGTGAGCTATTTTTTTGTGATCTATGTTGCTGAAGTAAAACTTTAATCTTGGTTAACTAATTTTGAATCAAGTGAACTAGTTTGTTTTTTCTGTGAAGTACAAATTTGTTGAATTTAATTTGTTCTTGGTGAGCTAATTTTATATTTGATGAACTGAGTTTGGATTTAGTGAATAAGAATTGATGAAGTCAATTTGAATTTCGTGAACTGAATTTTGAATACAAGTGAATTGAAATTAAAAAGTCAACTCACCCTTTCTCTTTCTTCTCAGGTTGATCGCCATATGACTCGCCATCACAAGAAGTCTGGCTCTGAATGGAGCAGGTGCAAGAGGCAAGGGTGCTACGCCATGACGGTCACTCCCCAGGACATGGGGCACCACCAGATACACGCTCACTGGATGTAGATACATTTCCTGTCGTCATCTTGGTCATTTTTCGAGCAAAGCCAAGAGATTCGTAGTGAAATGCACTGCCTCTAGTGCTAGACAGATCATGTAAATGTGAGTAGCATGTTGTGCCTCTGCTACAGTTCACAGGTGTAAATTCATACATGTAGGGTATTTGATGATGCTCTTATTTTTCTTTCATACCTGTCTGTCAATTTTTCTTTACACTGAACAAAACGAAATTAGTAGCAAATGCACCTACTCCAGTGTGATGTGGAGCAGTCGGATCGATTTGCTCTTATGATGAAGATTGTTCATGTTATGTTATGCTTCTGCACCAGTTACAAGCAAGAAGGGGCTTTACAAATGTACAAAAAGCAGAGAAATGCATCCATTGCCAGCTCCTTCAAGTAGTGCCAGGGCTTCACAATGTAGGCCACCGACTAGACATCTCCTGGAGGCCACCGACTCTGACTGGCAGCTTCCAGCTCCACCTTGCTCATTTCTGACGATGAAACCCCATCCACCCGAATTCAGCGAATCAACCAAGAGCCCCGTCAGTGTTGATCTTCAGAAATACTTCTCAACATGAGTTAGGTCCATATATCTGTTTCAATATCTTGTTTACACTCTAAATGTAAAGAGTATAAGACATAAGTATTAATGGGCAAATGGTATAGTAACACCAGTCATGTGTACATACAACTTTCACTGGAAAAACTCTAGAAGCAGAAACTTAGAAGTTTCAACGGTAGCAGCGATGTTTTAGCTTGTCAATTGCTTGAGAACTTTTGAGGATGGAAAACTCGTCTTCAGCCAAACACAAGTTACCAGAAGGTTTTGTCAAGTTACCAGATATATAGTTATCACTTACAAGTCTAGCCCAGCGCGATAACAAAATTGGTTTGTTCCTGTCTTAACAAATAGCCCAATGTTTCTTAGTACTTTGTTTGTAAACAGTCAGCTTTCCCATTAGGCCTTCATATTGTACTGTAAGCTGTTCCTCTGCAGCATTGTGCTGTTCTTGACTCCTTTGTGGTTGAACCTGCCAAGGCTTCTATTCTACCTCATTGAATTGATGAGGAATGGAATGATTATGTTGTATCAAGTTACTGTAACTTGGTCTCAAGTCTGACAGTACAGTGATTGATTTGTCACCACAGCTCCTCCTTGTGCCATCTTTCCAAGGTCCCAGTCAGCCGGTGCTATGGCATCCATCTACAACAAACCCCTGGAGAGAAAAAAAAATCATTCCTCGGCTTCTAAAACAAAAACGGAAAAATCATTACAGAAAGGAAAGATATTATTATCTTCTGAATATTTCCTACACTGCATACTATAGCCAATACGTTAGTCACTGATATTATAGAAACTTAAGAAAGCAAGCCATGAATTATGTGGCATGGGAGTTAGTCCATATATCTGTTTAGAGATCTTAGGTCCATATGTCAACTGCTCTTGTTCATATTCCAAATGTAAAGGGTATAAGGCATAAGTATTACAAGGGTAAATGTATGGTAACACCAGTCGTGTGTACATACCATTTCCACTGGAAAAACTCTAGAAACGAAACTTTAGAAAGTTACAACCATAGTGATGTTTTAGATTGTGAATTTCCCGCGAACTTTTGAGGATGAAAAACTCGTCTTCAGGCAAACACAAGTTACCAGAAGGTTTTGCCAAGAAGCAGAGAGCATACTTCCAGGAGGTGGACACTGTTGAGCTGACGGAGGAGGAAACCTAAAAAACTGACTGGTGCTCAGTTTTCATCTGCTTTTCGAACTGTAGTATAGATGGTATTACTAGCTCAAGATGAGACTAACGGGTTTAGAGTCAACTTAGAGCATACCTGATATACAGTTATCACTTATCAATCTAGCTAGGATAATGCCCTTCAATTCTTGTTCCTCCATCAGTCCCATATATGTATCTTGAGCTAAATTCTCTAACGAACTTGGAAGCACATTTGCAAATCTTGGTAGAAATCATTTAGCATGTCCAAATTCCAATTTTCTTTTATTTTTATGAAACTTACAAAGTTTGTGTGGTTTGTACATGTGACACATGAGGATTGGCTATGCATTGCTATTTCAGTTTTCAGAATATCTTATTAACCTCTCCTATTTTTCAAGGAAAAAAGGAGTACAAATTGTTGAAAGAAGAAATGAAAAGATGCACACCAAAAAGATCATAATGAAATATTTACCTAAAAACATGTGGTTATGTGAAGAAAAAAACTGGGTTCTATTGTATAACTATAAATGGAGGAAGTTAGTACCATAGATATGTACTCTGAAACACAAATATATTGAGCAGTTCATGTTAGATCCTTCGGGTCGGAGTAGGCTAGATCATCCGGTGAACCTACCTTCTCCAGGTGCAGATGAGGAACTCCCGGTGCCGGCCATGGTGACGGTGGCCGGTGATGGCAGGGAGTGGATGGCGGGGGTGTGTGGGCAGTGGCGGCGGCGGAGCTTCCCGTCACTGTCAGCGCTAGACCTAGATCGGGTCGGGGTTTTCGGTGGGGAGCCTGGCAACGCAGTGAACCTCGTACTGCGTGCCGCCGGCCCCCACCTCTTTATGTAGTGCTGCGTGACAGGGGCCCGTCAACCATATTGCGGTTGGGCGCCCCCGATCAGGGCGCGGATCAGGGGTCCGGTGGGCTGTTGGGCCCACACAGGAGAGATCAACCTAACATTCTCCCCCTTGATCTCAACTTTACTTTTAACTTTATACTTTCTAGTTTATTTGTTTCATCACATATTGGTACATAGAGCATGTTTCATCGTCACAGCTCAATTGCCGATAGAATCATACATACAACATACGTTATGTTCAGAAACAAATTATGTTCCTTTTGGGCCTATCCAGGAATCATAAGGCTTTCCCTTAAACCCATGCCGGCTAAGTGTTCCTTGAACACATTGGGTGGTAAGCCTTTCGTTAGCGGATCCGCAAGCATATCTTTTGTCTTTATATGCTCGAGACTTATAGTTTGATCCTGGATTTTATCTTTCACAACATAATACTTTATCTCTATTGTTTTGGCAGCGTTACTCGACTTGTTGTTGTGAGCGTAAAATACCGCGGCCTGATTGTCGCAGTACATCTTTAGTGGTTTGTGAATACAATCTACTACTTTTAAGTCAGGTACAAATTTCTTTAGCCATATCGCCTGCCCCGTGGCTTCGAAGCATGCTATGAATTCTGCATACATCGTGGATGATGCAACTGTCGACTGTTTGGAGCTTTTCCACGAAATAGCTCCCCCAGCGAGGGTGAATACGTATCTTGACATGGATTTTCTATCATCTTTGTCCCCCGCAAAATCTGCGTCTGAATACCCTTTTATCTCTAGGGAATCAAATCTCATGTATGTTAGCATGTAGTCCTTCGTGCCTTGCGCATAACGCAATGCTTTCTTTGTCATCTTCCAGTGCTCTATGCCTGGATTCTCTTGATATCTACCGAGTACCCCGGTGATAAAGGCTAAGTCAGGGCGAGTGCACACTTGTGCATACTGCAAGCTGCCAACTGCCGAAGCATATGGTACTCCTTTCATTTGATCGATCTCGTACTGGTTTTTGGGACATTGGAATTTCCCAAAACTATCGCCCTTAACTATAGGAGCAGGTGTGGCTTTACTCGCATGCATATTATACTTTTTGAGAACCTTTTCTAAATATGCTTTCTGCGATAGTCCTAAGACTCCATTGTTTCTATCTCGGTGAATTTCTATGCCCAAAACATATGATGCTTCACCAAGATCTGTTATGTCAAAATTCGAGGATAAGAACTTCTTTGTTTCTTGTAGTAGACTAACATCACTGCTAGCAAGCAGAATGTCATCCACATACAGGATTAAAAAAATATATTTCCCATTTTTAAACTTTGCATAAATGCAGTTATCCTCAATATTTTCTTTAAATCCAAAACTTTTAATCATTTGATTAAACTTTAAATACCACTGCCTAGAGGCTTGCTTTAATCCATAAATGGATTTCTTTAGGCGGCATCCCATATTTTCCTTGCCTTCCATGATAAAACCCTTGGGTTGTTTCATGTAGACATTTTCTTTTAAATCTCCGTTGAGAAATGCCGTCTTTACATCCATTTGATGTAACTCTAAATCAAAATGAGCAACTAATGCCATTATGATTACGAAGGAATCCTTACATGAGACCGGAGAAAATGTCTCTTTGTAATCTATCCCTTCTCTTTGTGTAAATCCTTTTGCCACGAGTCGTGCTTTATATTTTTCTATATTCCCTTTAGAGTCATACTTTATTTTGTAGACCCATTTGCAGCCTACTGATTTGGCTCCTTTAGGAATTTCCTCTAAGTCCCAAACATCTTTGGAACTCATTGATTTCATCTCGTCTTCCATTGCCTTCATCCACATCGATGAATGAGGGCTTCTCATGGCTTCTTCATATGAGGTGGGATCTTTTTCCATATGAACTATTTCTGTGTTATAAACTTTAAAGTCAGTAGAAATAGCTGACTTTCTTGGTCGTGTAGACCTTCTAAGGGCCTCGGTTTCTGGCACATTCTGTGCCTCAACTTCTGGCACTTCTTCTAAAATTTGCTGTTGCGCCTCCCTTTCATGCTCAACAACGGGTTCAGTCGGCTCCTGACGGACAGGTTCCGGGTCTGCCCCCATAGTTGTCATGGGTGGAGTTGCAACTGGTAGTGAGAAAAATGGCTCCTTGATCATTGGATTAGGTGCATGCACCCTCTTCTCCTCAAGATCAATTTTCCGAGCTACCAAGCTCCCCCTCATCATTTCGTCCTCTAAGAAGACTGCATGTCTCGTTTCTACAAACTTTGTATATCTGTCTAGGCAGTAGAAACGAAAACCCTTTGATCTGTCTGGATAGCCAATGAAGTGGCAACTCACTGTTTTGGGATCTAACTTTCCAATGTTTGGATTAAACATTTTGGCCTCAGCAGGGCACCCCCACACCCTGAAGTGTTGTAGGGATGGCACCCTTCTTGTCCATAGCTCATACGGTGTTTTGGGCACCGACTTGCTTGGTACTCTATTGAGAATGTGAATGGCGGTTTTAAGCGCCTCCATCCATAATCCCAATGGCAAGTTGGAATAACTCATCATGCTGCGCACCATATCCATAAGTGTACGGTTGCGCCTTTCAGCTACTCCATTTTGCTGAGGTTCGCCCGGCATTGAATACTGGGCAACTATGCCAGTCTCCTGCAAGAACTTTGCAAAAGGTCCAGGGACTTGGCCATATGGAGTGTGCCGACCGTAGCACTCTCCCCCACGGTCGGACCTAACTATCTTTATTCTTTTATCATGCTGATTTTCAACTTCAGCTTTGAATATTTTAAATTTATCCAACGCTTCAGATCTTTCTTTGATTGGATAAATATATCCATAGCGAGAGTAATCATCTGTGAATGTTATGAACGAGTCATATCCATCCACACTTTTCACCGGAAATAGTCCACAAATATCAGTGTGGATGATTTCTAGTGTGCTTGTGCTATGGATTGCACCTTTTTTGATTTGTTTTACATACTTTCCTTTAACGCAATCTATGCATTGTTCTAAGTCTGAAAATTCTAACGGAGGAAGAATTTCACTTTTGACTAATCTTTCTATTCTCCCCTTCGAAATATGGCCCAAGCGACAGTGTCATAATTTCGATGAGTCGAATGTTCTTTTTCTTTTCTTTTGCTCTTTATTCGACGCGGAAACATTTTCTTTCACATTGCAAACGGAATAAACTTTTTCACGAAGTGATAACAAATAAAGCTCATCATGGAGTAAAGCATCACCCACATAAGCATTATTATACCAAATGGCACACTTGCCATGTCCAAAATAACACTCATAATTATCTTTGTCCAAACAAGAAACACTAATTAAGTTTCTATGACACGATGGAACAAATAAAACATCTCTAAGTAGAAGATTGAATCCGCCAGCTAACTCCAAGGAGATGTCACCGACAGCTTCAACTCCGTTTGCCACTTCAATGCGTCTTTCGCTTCTTAGCGTAGTTCGCGTCGAATGGAATCCCTGTAAAGAATTTGCAACATGAACAGTTGCTCCTGAATCAATCCACCAAGTGTATTTTGAAAACTTTGTATACAAGGATTCATTTACAAATGAAACTATATTGTTACCTCTTTTTTCCATGACTGACTTCAGCCAAGCAGCGCAGTCTTTCTTGTAATGCCCTTTCTGCTTGCAGTGGAGACAGGTGTCTTTGTCCACTGAGAAAGGCTGTTGCTGATGCTGATGCTGATAGGGGGCTTTTCCATTCTTTGAAGGAGAACTTTTGTTGTTTTGACCGTAGTTCTTTTTCTTGTAATCCTTCACATAGTTGAGTGAACCACCATGTGCGGCTTTGAGTTTGTCCTCTTCTTGGACACACATTGCTATTGTCTTTTCAATGTCCCATGTTCCAGGTGACATATTATAGTTTACAACAAAAGTTGCAAACTCCTTTGGCAGTGAAGCCATGACCAGGTGGATCAGGAGCGCTGGTTTGATCTCCAGATCCGCATCCATGGGCTTGAGCTTTGCTGCCATATTGCTCATCCTGAGGATGTGCTCTCTTATGCCATGACTACCACCTGTGTAGCATTCTGTCACCAGTTGTTCTAACACCTGGGTGGCATAGATCTTAGAAGAGCCAGTGAACTGGCTCTTTATCTTTGTAAGCAACTCCCCTGCGGAAGTGCACTCTGCAATGGAGCCCACAATGGCGCTCTCAACTGTATTCTTTATAAATGCCATGCACTTTTTGTTTGCATTGACCCACTTTTGGTTATCTATGAGGTAGGACTGCTCCAAAGGAGCATAGTCCCCCTTCTTTTTAGCCCATGCAGCATCATCATCAATGGCCTCTCTTACTGGCTCTATGGGTCTGACCGGCTGTGGTTTCACCACAACCCAGTCAAGATCAGCACAAATAAATGCCAGTTCAACTTTCTTCCTCCACTCAGTGTGGTTGTCACCTCTGAGTGTCGGAACTTCTTTTAGGCAACTCATCAAGTGAAAGCCTCCTGAAATCACAATTTAAGTGACCTCAATAAAACAATCATACGCAATAATCTAACGTTGGTCAAATTAAAACATACAATTGTCTATGCAATTAAATCCATATTACCGTGGGGCAAAAAATTAGAAATAAATGCACCTTTAAATTTCAATAATAAAACATGATCATGTTATTAACAACGTTGGTCATAAAAATAACATAATCATATTCATTTTAATAATCACTTTAACATGCTCTTAAAAACTTAATACTATGTAAACTTTTATTTTCTTTGTAAAAGAGCATTAATTATTTACGCAGCGGAAAAAACAACATGAATAAAAATTCGCGAACTTTCAGCCTAGCGCGCTCGGCCCGCAGCTGAAAAAAAACGGCCCACAGCCTGGCCTACGCGCCGCCCGCGGTTGTGGCCTCGGCCCAGCGCCAACGCGCGCGCCGCTGCCGCCGGCCTCGTCCACTTTCGGCCCACTGGCCCGCAACCAGCTAGGGTTTCAATCTGGGGCGTCAGATTTGATCGGACAGACACACGCTCATTGCGCTCGAACAAAAACCGACCCACCGCGGCATTCGGGACGAAACCTAATCCGTTCGCTCCCCTCTCTTCTCGCGCGCCGCTCAGCCTCTCTCGACGGCGGAGCGAGGGGTTCGCCCCGGTCGCCCGGTCCGGCCGCCGGCGGCGGCCGCGGAAACCACTGCGGCGCGCGCGCCTCCTTTCCCTTTCCCTTCCTTGCTGTTCTCCCCTTTCCCCCGCCTTCTCTTTGACACAGAGAGAGAAAGACGCCTGCAGCGTCGTCGGGACTCCGCCGGCCGCCGGCGACGGCGATAGGCCACCGCGCCGCGCGAGCCGCGCGCGAGCTTCTCCCTTTCCCCGTTCCATCTCCTCCTACCGTGACAGAGAGGACGAGGCTTCTTTGCCCCTTCTGCCCCATTCGTGTTCGACGACGGCAGAGCACTTTACTGCGGCGTCGTGGTCATCCCCCTCGTCGGCTGCGCGTCCACCTTGCGGCGATCGCGCCGCCGTCGAGCGGTTTGTTCGCGATGCCCTTTGCCCTGTGTGGGGTAGTTCTTCATCCGACGCCTCGGCTTGCCGATGCGCGTCCGGATCGAGAGGAACGGCGCGGCCTTGCGGAGGCGCTCTTTGCCGGCGAGGCCCGAGGCCCTAGTCCGGTGAACTTTTGGGGATCCTTTTTTTGTTTGCTTTTCTCTGTGCCCTGCTAGGGTTCTTTGCGGGTTGGGGATCCTTTTCCTTTCTTTGTTTTCTTTTTACCGAAAATCATCTAACCAAGATGGCCTGATACCATTGTTAGATCCTTCGGATCGGAGTAAGCTAGATCATCCGGTGAACCTACCTTCTCCAGGTGCAGATGAGGAACTCCCAGTGTCGGCCATGGTGACGGTGGCCGGTGATGGCAGGGAGTGGATGGCGGCGGTGTGTGGGCAGTGGCGGCGGCGGAGCTTCCCGTCACTGTCAGCGCTAGACCTAGATCGGGTCGGGGTTTTCGGTGGGGAGCCTGGCAACGCGGTGAACCTGGTACTGCGTGCCGCCGGCCCCCACCTTTTTATGTAGCGCTGCGTGGCAGGGGCCCGTCAACCATATTGCGGTTGGGCGCCCCCGATCAGGGCGCGGATCAGGGGTCCGGTGGGCCGTTGGGCCCACACAGGAGAGATCAACCTAACAGTTCAGAATATAAAAGCCATTTAAAATATAGCACACAAGGTGAAGAACAGATACGGAACATGCCTCTCCGTATTCATAGCATTTGCCCACAAATTTGGGAATTTTGATTAGCACGGCCCTATGGGACAGTTTCTAATAGCATTCGAGAAGCTACCTACGTACATATACACAATATGTTAGCTATTTGCATTCATGCTCGTGAGATTTGGTGTTATCCATATGGGATTTGGCCAATTGCACCAAAGCTGAGATACAATTTCTTCCGTACTGTCATTTCCCAAGTTGAGAATACCTATATCCCGGCGATTATTCTTATAGTGCGAAACATATATCTCGTCATCTGTGAAATAAACACAGTTTTTCTTCAATTGTGGATAAGCTTCCGCACTAAGGCATTGCGACTGACTACGCCCAAGAAACAACACATGATCATGCAAGCCATTTACTTCCACAAGTTTTTTTGCTGCCATATCAGCTTTATATAACAATACTTTCTCAGTCTGTACGAGCAGCTCTTCTGTGACATCAGATTTCCTGCAAACTTGCAACAGATCACCCCATGGAGCCTGAACAACGTACATGTCCCCGTCCGTCCCACTAATGTAATTCTCCATCTCTTCTGCAATAATATAACTCATGATGGTAGGACCGGTGAGATCAAAAGCATAGACTCCTCCAGTTTCTGCGAATGCATACAATAGACCATCCATGTGGATGCATTGTTTATAGTTCTTACCCGGCAGCGAGGTCCATTTATAATCACCTACCCTTGCAAACGAAATATATTTCTCTGGATTGTGGATGATAACCACAATATAGCTTCCCGTGGGTGGATCAGGAAACACAAATGCCCTGATGTAGAGGCAGTCAGAAAACTCATTCGGATCATCGTTCGGCGCTAGATCCCACATCTTAATCTTATTAACTGCACCAGCACTATCTAAGATCGGCTCTATTTGCTCAATGGTGATCGCCGAGGGGAGGGAAATCTGTTGACCAGTGATCGGATTGAGAAGGTGAAGCTCAGACTTCTCATCAGCAGTAACTAACCAGCCATTAGAGGACCCAATGAGATGCCTAGTACGGATAGGTGGATCCGGAAGAGTTAGCTTGTAGACCCTCTTTTCAGCAAGACTGTAGAGAGAAGCTACGTTCTCACCATCGGCTTCGGAGGCGTAGAGGAGGCAAGGTGTCTGGGGCCGTTTATATTGCCCAAGCTGGCTATGTAGACTACTATACGCAGAGCGCCAGAAGGAGCACACGGAGCTTGCACGAATGAGGTCAGGAAGCTCCAGGAGGGAAAAGATATCCATCAATACATCCAACGGCAGCTCCAGCAGTGTTTCAACCACAGTCTCGGTCTCCATCAGCGGCGTCTCCGGCAATATTTCCACCACGGTCTCGGTCTCCATCAGCATCAATGGCGGGTGTTTTCTGAATTTCCAGTGTGAACTGGGAGGGGGAGAAAGGGCCAGCAGCATACGCAACATTCTCAAGTCTAGCTGCAGTAAGCTCATCATCCTCACTAAGCTACACGTCCCCATTGGGGAAATTGCAAAATCTGATCTTCTGAATGATGAATCGCTTCCGCAGCTATCAACCGCACAGCTTTAGTTCAACCTAGCAGGAACAGGGGCAGGCAGCACTTGTATATATAATAGGAAGCTCAACCCACCTACGGAGGCCTGAGCTCAGCTCTAATTCGAGTAGGAAATGAGTCCGAATCCAAGAACGACTACGGGAAATTTGGACTGGAGACTACGGGAAAAAAAAAGATTTGGACCTGGAATCGGACTACGCGGCTCAGACGAATCCCAATCCCGTTCCCACGACGACAGGAAAGAGAGAAGGAACAAACCAGAGGAGGTGCCGAAGTGTAGCAGCTCGATAGCGCACAAGGCGAAGGCGGGTGGGAGGTGGCAGAGAGATGGAACTGCGGACTGCGTTGATGAACTGCGGACTTCTTCGGCGGCGAGATGCGCCGCTGGCTGTATCGAGGTAATTGTGTTGGGAAAATCTATCCTTCCGTCCGATGGCGCTCGCGCGGTAAGGGCATCTCCAGCCGTTCGGCCCCCAGGGCGCCTAAATAGAGCGGCCTGGGGGCGTGCCGGCGCTAGTTTGGCCTCTGGGGGCGACCTAGCTCCCAGTCACGCCCCCACGCGCCGGCCCCAGGATGCGGGAAATTCAAACTTGGTCGTTCCCGCTCTTAAAAGACGCCGCAAATTCGGCGATCGGACGTAGTCTGGCGTTACAAAAAACAGAACGCTGCCGCCGCAAGTTCGCATTTCACTCGGCGGGGTCGGCTCCAGGCGTTGGCGGAGTCGGCGTGCGCGAGCTTGGCGGTGTCGGAGCTGCTTCGGTGCTGGGCTGCGTCGGCGCGGCTTCGGCACTGCTGGGTGGCGATGTAGAGGCGTCGTTCGGGCTTGGTGTCGTCGGCGTCGTCGGCGTTGCCGTCGGCAGCTCGTTCAGGATGAGGCCGCGCTGCATCAGGTACCACGCCTTGAGCTTCTCGTCGTTGCTCTGGAGCATGTCCGCCCCGCCCATCAGAAAAGCCATGTCGGTGTTCCTCTTCTTCACGGCGATGTTCGTCCGGAGCAGGTCGAGCTTGATGGCGTTGTTCTTCATTAGCGACGCCCACCGCGCCTCGGTCTTCTCTTCGCGTAGGACGGCGCGGGCCTGGGCGTCGGCGAGGCAATGCTCGATGGACTCCTGCACTCGCGCGGTTGCCGCGTCGGCGTTTTTCCCCTTCTTTGCCAATTTGTGGCCGTCCGGCCGCCCCTCTGACGCGCCCGGAGTCGTCGCGTCCGGCTTGTATGTCTCCTTGGCCTTGTCGAGGGCACGTCGGACTTCCGCCCACTTCTCGCACTTGTCAATGCGCTTGTAGACGTGGAGGTGCTTGAAGTCGGCGTCTTGGTTGTCGCCCCGATACATGGCGAACATACGCAGCAACTGCGCGGAGGGACGAACAGTTGGCGGGCGGTGGGCGTAGGGGACAAAGATATGCGGGCGAACGGCGTGCGTACCTGATCCTCAACGCTGGCGCCGCTCTCCGGGCGAGCCGCGACCTCCTCGACAATTCCATGCCATTTGTTGCACGCCAACTGGATACGCCCCCAATGGTTCGCCATCGCCTTGGAGCCGCGCTGCATGTAGACGCCTTTGAAGTAGGGCTTCGATGGCGGCGCCCTCGGCTTCCTCTGCTTCGGCTGGGTCACGGCGCCAGTCGCGGTTGCCGCCACGCGCGGCATGGCGTACTTCTTCGTTGGCATGGCGGCGACTGGAAGGCGAGCGGGAGGGGTTTGGCGGGAGAAAGGGAGAGAATGGCGGGAGGAAGGCGAGCGAGCGGGATAGATGCGAGGGAAAAGCGTCAGGAAACGGCAGGAAAAGGCCCTCGGGTCGCCTCCAGGGCGGGCCCACGCGCCTTTTTTGCTTGTGCCGGCTCCCCAAGCGCCCCCAGGGCGCCGGGTTCGGCCTGGGTCCACCGGCACCAGATTTGGCCCGAGCCGGCAAAAAACGGGCTTCTGGGGGCGCGACTGGGGACTTTTTTTGGCGCCGGCGCGGCAAAATTGCCTGGGGAGGGCCTGTTGGGGGCGCGGCTGGAGATGCCCTAAGGATCGATGCATCTTGTTATCCACTAGAAGGGCCCATCTGTAAGGCTCCATCCAACACATCGTTTTGTTGTAGAAGGAGAAATCTTTTTTAAATAACGCATACGTCATACACACATATACCGAAAAAGGCTTTCGTCCCGCTTTATAGATAAAGCAAACCGCCAAGAACACACACACAGAGTCAAGTCCACACACACGCACATACCCAAGTCTCACGAAAAAGTACATAGGTTCTGCTGAGGGCACAGCTCAACAAGCCCAAACAAAAATAAAAAAGGCAGCAAATGCCGGACGAAGAAGACGACTAGTCAGGCTCCGGCGGAGGCGGCGGGGGCGGCGGCGACAGGCGGACGGCCATCGATCGGAGGGCGGCGATGAAGGCTGAGATGGCGTCGCGGTCCAGGGGACGGCTAAGCAGCCGCCAAAGCTGCAAGAAACCCGAGAGTTTGAAGAGAGCGTCAGTAGAACGACGAAGAGGAGTGCGCTGAATCACAAGCTTACTGCGAACAGTCCAGAGGGTCCAGGCGAGGACCCCAATCTCAAGCCACCTAATGTGGCGAGAAGTCGCGGGGGACGACTGGAGTTCGTCAAATAAGTCAGGGAAGTTGGTGTGGCACCAATCTCCACTGACCACTTCGCGAAAGCAGCTCCAGAGGAACTGGGCGGACACGCAGGAGAAGAAAATGTGGTTCGAGTCTTCGGGAGCCCCACAGAGCGGGCAGAGGCCAGTGCCCGGGCCATTGCACTTGCGCACCTCCACCCCGGACGGGATCCGGCCACGAATCCATTGCCACATGAAGATGCGGATCTTCAGCGGCAAGCGGATGGACCAAACCATCGAGAGAGGGAGGGGGCGGCAGACGGTGCGATGGCCAGGTAGAGAGATTTGGTGGAGAATTGGCACGAAGGTTCGAGGCGCCACCGAACTAGGTCAGGACCACCACCCAGCGAGGGTTCGTGGAGAGCAATACAGTCGAGTAACTCACGCCAGGCGGCGGATTCCATTGGGCCAAAGGCCCACCGGAAAGCAAGGCGCCCTAAGTCAAGAAGGGCCCTATCAACGGAGATGTCACGCCCAATATGCGATAATATCCTAAAGAGACTCGAAGGTCCCACCAAGGATAGAACCGCATATTGAAACGCTTTTGCAAGGTGGATATCATTCCATCAACATTACATAATAGATGGGGATACATACAAGGCATACAAATGCCACAAGAGTACATCAATACAACATACATAAGATCAACATCTGGCTACGGATGAAACAAAAACAGAAGCTCAAACAATATCCACCCTGCTAGCCCAGGCTGCCAACCTGGAACCTATCCCCTGATCGAAGAAGAAGCAGAAGAAGAACTCCAAAACAAGCAAACATCGCTCTCGCGTCATGATCATCGCATAACCTGTACCTGCAACTGTTGTTGTAGTAATCTGTAAGCCACGAGGACTCAGCAATCCCATTACCATGGGTATCAAGACTAGCAAAGCTTAATGGGTAAGGAAGGGGTAAAGTGGTGAGGTTGCAGCAGCGACTAAGCATATATGGTGTCTAACATACGCAAATAAGAGCGAGAAGAGAAGCAACGGAATGGTTGTGAAGCTAGCAATGATCAAGAAGTGATCCTGAACTCCTACATACGTCAAACATGACCCAAAACCGTGTTCACTTCCCGGACTCCGCCGAAAAGAGACCATCACGGCTACACACGCGGTTGATGCGTTTTAATTCGAATCTGGTGTAAAGTTATCTACAACCGGACATTAACAAATTCCCATCTGCCACATAACCGCGGACACGGCTTTCGGAAGTTTATACCCTGCAGGGGTGTCCCAACTTAGCCCATCACAAGCTCTCACGGTCAATGAAGGATATTCCTTCTCCCAGGAAGACCCGATCAAACTCGGAATCCCGGTTTACAAGACATTTCGACAATGGTAAAACAAGACCAGCAAGACCACCCGACTGTGCCGACAAATCCCGATAGGAGCTGCACATATCTCGTTCTCAGGGCACACCGGATAAGCGAAGCGTACAGGTACCGACGTAATCCAAGTTGCCAAGGAATGGTCCCGCACGATGCTCTAGTTTGGACCAACACTCGGAGGAGCACTGGCCCGGGGGGTAAAATAAAGATGACCCTTGAGTCTGCAGAACCCAAGGGAAAAAGGCTTAGGTGGCAAATGTTAAAACCAATGTTGGGCCTTGCTGGAGGAGTTTTATTCAAAGCGAACTATCAAGGGGTCCCATTAATCACCCAACCGCGTAAGGAACGCAAAATCAAGGAACATAATACCGGTATGACGGAAACTAGGGAGGCAAGAGTGGAACAAAACACCAGGCATAAGGCCGAGCCTTCCACCCTTTACCAAATATATAGATGCATTAATTAAATAAGAGATATTGTGATATCCCAACATAATCCTGTCCACCATGGAGCAATCTTCAACTTCACCTGCAACTAATAACGCTATAAGAGGGGCTGAGCAAAGCGGTAACATAGCCAAGCAACGGTTTGCTAGGAAGGGCGAAAAGGTTAGAGGCTGACATGGCAATTTGGGAGGCTTGAAGAGCAAGTGATAGGTAGCGCAGCAAAGCGATAGAACAAAGCAACTAGCATAGCAATGATAGAAGTGATATCGAGGGTAGTGGTCATCTTGCCTGAAATCCCGCAAGGAAGAAGAACGAGTCCATGAAGAAGACAAACGGACGTAGTCGAACGAATCCTCACAATCGCAACGTAACCAGAACTATCAAGAAGAAGCAACACCGGAAAGAAGCAAAAAACATGGTAAACAACCAAGAATAATCATGGCATGATGCATAATCAAGTATGATGCATGTCCGCTTTAATGAGGCATGGCATGGCAAAGTGCAACAAACAACACTACAAATTAAGTGGAGCTCAATATGCAACGAGTTGCATATTGACGAAACACCACATCAATTATTTAGTTCTCTCTCGTTTAGGAACACAAAAATATTACATGTTGTTATAAACATGACAAGAGGTGAAGCATAAATAAACTAACTATCTAGGCAAGTTTAAGTGAGGCCGGAAACAACAAACGATAATTCCGGAAAATCCCCATATGTCATTTAGCAATATAATGCAAACACAATTTTAACCATTTAAATGTTGTTAACATGATGTGGATGACATATGGAAGTCTTAAGCAAATTTATGAAAATGTTGACATGAGCATGTTATGAAGCATTTGGTCACCATGGCGGAACAAAACGGGTGCCACGGCAACGAATCCGAAAATGATGCCACGACAACATATCGGTTCCGGTAACTTGATTGAGATATCGATGCAAACGAGAAGTGTGCGGATGTGTGGAACACGGAAGAGATGGGGAGTGATCCCGGATACCGGGTGTCCCACATGTCGGTGGCATGGCAAAAGAGGGGCATCGCAAGCGACAATTTGATCACGGTGCAACCACGGACATCTCATTCAACACATGCATTCGGCGGTCGTCTCGGCTGTTATACCTTCGAAGCGTGCATTTTCGGGGCGAAACGAGTTCGATGCAATGAAGAGGAAGTAGACGTTCTCGCAACGGTCATAGTGGAAGTAGTTGTACTCGTTCGTTTCGAAGAGGCACTTGACGAATCCAACATCTTCGGGGCGACGGTAGTGGAAGTAGTGGTACACGTTTCGAAGAGGGACTTCACACATCCGATGTCTCCGGTGTCGACGGTAGTGGTACACGGTCATCGTGGTACTTGGCGAGTCCGCGTAGTCGTAGATGTTCCAAGGTACTTGACGCATCAGCAGGTGTAGTCGTACATGGTGTCCGCAGCAACATGTCCATGATGGCCAAACAAACCAATAGCAATCGAAGGCAGCAGGGTGCGAGGCAAAGCTTGAGCGGTGGGAATGCCATGGGCGTGCAACAGAGCAAAGGGGGCGTCGGGGCTCATGGGCGGCATGGACGGGCAGAAAGCGCTCGGGATCGAGCTCCTCTCGATCCAGAGCATGGTTGCGGCCGCGGGACGGAGGTGGAGGCCCAGCAAGGTCAGCGGCTTAGGCCTCCATGGGTCCGCGAAGGACGAAGTGGCCGGCATCGGCCTTGGCGCGAAGCAGGGGAGGCGGAGCTCCTGCTCGGGGAGAAGCTGCGAGGGGAACCATGTGGACGAAGACGAGACGCGGATCTGGGCGGCGGGAGCCCATCTCCGACGATGGTGGCCGGTGCTGGAGCAAGAACGAACACAGGGGGAGGCAGAGAAGCTCGCGTCCATGGCTTCGCAGGGGACTTGGCGCGGCGACGGCAAACTGGGGTCACTGGGATCCGAAACAACGGAGTCGAACTCGACCCGATCCAGTCAAAACGAGGCGCCTGGCTCACCCTCGATGCAGAGGAGGGGTAGAGCAGAGGAGGAGGCGAACGGGCATGGGGAAGGCAGCAAGGCGGTTGCAGGGGTCTCGCTCCTCTCTCTTTCTCTGCGGATGGGGGCACGAGCGAGGGAGAGGGAGAGATCGAGAGGAGGGAGTGGCGGTGCTAGGGAGGAGAGCAGGGTGTGGGCTAGGGTTAGAGCTGGTGGGGGCGCCGACTGGGCTGGTGGAATGGGCCGGTCTGGTTCGTTAGGCCCAAGAGGCCGGCTGGGCTGGCTCCTCTCTCTTCTCTTCTCTTAAAACAGAGAAAAGACAGGAAAGGGAAGAAAAGAAAAGGTTAGAGAAAGAGTTTGGGCATGGGGATTATTTTCCCGGACTCACAAAAATATGCTTGTTCCGAGAAAATAGAAAAAGCCATGATTGAAAGATGTAAATTCAAACTCATTTGAATTTAGTTCAAATGGGTTTGAACTAGGACTCGATAAAAGGAAGGTCCAAAAATGTCGGATTTTTGGTGGAGCTCCAGAATATGATGAAAGGATATATGGCAAGGTTGGAGACCAAGAATTAAGATAACAAAGGCATTGGAATATTTTGCAAGTGTGTTATGGTGAATTCCAAATTAATGAAATATTTAAATATAGCTCCCTAATATTGGGAAGATATGTTATAAAGAGAAGTCACCCTGCCCTCGATTTAAATAGATCAACCATCTATGCAATTTATTAGTTGAGTTGAGATGCAAAGATTAATGACATGATGGCATGATGACATGATGCAATGCAGAAATAAAAGAGCAAGCATAAATGAAACACACAGTTGATCACGAAAATATGAAAGTCTTCTGAAGCGTCTGTCTCGGGGCGTTACAGGAGATCACGGGGTCAACGGAGATGGAGAAGAGACCAGGGAAGCGAGACGCGAAGGGAGTGTCACCAGCCCACCGATCAAACCAGAACAGCGTCGAGGTTCCAGATCCCACCGACATGGAAGTCCCGATATGGAGAACCGGAAGAAGCTGGACGATCAACTGCCAGAACTGTGAGCCTCCGGACTTCTGGCAGAAGGCGAGAGGCTGCCCGCGCAGGTATTTGTTCCGAATGATGTCAAGCCAAAGACCACCGTGCCCCTATGAGATTCGCCAGAGCCAGCGGGAGAGGAGGGCAATGTTCATCCGTTTAGAGCACATGATGCCAATGCCCCCTGCTCCCGAGGCTTGCAAATGTCAGGCCAACTGACCATATGGTATTTCTGCTTCTCCTTGTCGCCCACCCAGTAAAAGCGGGACTAGATCTTGGCAATCTTCTTGTGAAGGGTCTCGTGGAGGTTGTAGAAGCTCATTAGGAACAAGAGGAGGCTGGAGAGGGAAGAATTGATGAGGATAGTCCGGGCCGCTTTGGACAGCCACTTCCCCTACCAGGGTTCAACGCGTGTTTGAAGCTTGGCCACGGAGGGGCGCAAGTCCGCAACGGTAAGCCTGGAGTCACTAATGGGCGTCCCCAGGTAAGAAGTGGGGAAAGAGCCCATGCGGCAATTAAGCCTGTTGGCGATGGCCAAAGACTCGGCGGGGAGGTATCCCATCACCATCACATCGCTCTTGTCGAAGTTGATCTTGAGGCCCGACATCTGTTGGAAGTAGAGAAGGAGGAACTTGAGGTTGGCGATATCATTCTCCGAGCCTTCAACCATAATGATAGTGTCATCGGCATACTGGAGAATGGAGATCCCAGAGCCACCGGCGAGGTGGGGAGTGATCCCACGAATATGGCCCGCGGCTTTCTCCTTATCAAGGATGGATGCCAGCGCGTCCACGACCATATTGAACAAGAACGGGGAGAAAGGATCGCCTTGTCTGACCCCACATAGGGTGGGGAAGAAAGGGCCAACCTCGCCGTTGTTGTTCACGGCCGTACAACCGCACGTGACCATATGCATGACACGAGTGATACACCGGTCGTCAAAGCCCTTCCGAAGAAGGACCTCCCTAAGGAAGGGCCAGCTAACCGTGTCGTAATCTTTATGGAAGTCAATCTTTAGAAAGACCGCCTTGAGGTTCTTGGAGCGGACCTCATGGAGGACTTCATGAAGGACTAGGACCCCATCCAGGATATACCGGCCCTTAATGAAAGCCGTCTGGTTGGGGAGCGTGACACGGTCGGCCAGCAGGGTCACCCTATTGGCGTACCCTTTAGCCAGGATCCGGAAGATGACGTTAATGACCGTGATCGGCCGAAATTGGCGAATGTCAGACGCCCCGGGAACCTTCGGGATGAGCGAGATGATCCCGTTGTTGAGTCGCCCGAGATCAATGGAGCCAATGTAGAACTCGTCGAAGATAGCCATGACCTCCGGTTTAATCACGTTCCAGAAGGCCTGGAAGAATCTCACAGGGTGTCCATCCGGTCTCGGTGCAGAGGAGGAGTTCATGCCCTTGATGGCCTCCCAGACCTCCTGATCGGAGAAAGGGGCCGTCAGGGCCGCGTTCTCCGCCTCAGACACCAACTGGGAACCGGCCCAACGGTCGTGGGCAAGAGAAAGGCCGCTCCGAGGAGCGGGAGAGAACAAGGATCTATAGAATCTGTCAACATGGGACCGAATGTCGCGGGGGGTCTGCAGAAGTGCCCCCTCCCACAAGAGAGGGATGGTATTGCGTCTACGGCGGCCGTTGGCAATGGCCTGGATGCCGTATTCGCGTCGCCCTTCAAGACCCACTTCTGAGCACCCCGAAGGCACCAATAGGCCTCCTCATCGGTATAGATCACGGAGAGCTGGTCTTCCAGGTCGTACCAGGACAGCCACTCATCCGGAGAGAGCCCAACCAAATCAGCGCGAAGGTCAAGAGCCTGGATCGCTGATAACAACATCTTATTACGCTCACGAAGGTCACGCCCCAGATTAGCGCCCCACCCCTTCATGAGCTGACGGGCCCGCTTCACGCAGAAGTGCCACGAGTAAATGGCCGAGGGGGGCGAGAGTGGGGGTGGGAGCGAGCCTCGATCCACCGAGTGCCAACCGCCTCAATAAACCCGGTTTGAGAGAGCCAGAATGTCTCGAACCGGAATCGAGGAGGGACTGGAGGACGCTCGTCAGTAGAAGAGAGGAGAAGGGGAATGTGGTCCGAGCCAATCCTGGTGATGGCGCGGAGGGAAGCTAAGGGGCAACGGAGGTCCCAATCCGGGGACACTAGGACCCGGTCCAGGACGGACTGGGTTGGGGAGGCTTGCCGGTTGGTCCAAGTGAATCTGGCACCAATCCGGTCAATCTCGCGGAGGCCAAGGTCGGCAATGAAGTCATTGAACATCTGCATCCGGGCAAAGCAGACATTGGAATTGCTCTTGTCCTCCGCCATGCGGAGGAGGTTAAAATCGCCACCAACCACCACCGGGAGGGGGGCTGAGGAAATCTTCCGGTGGAGACCCTCTAGGAAGGCGGCAGACCGACTATGGTCTGCGGGCCCGTAAACAATGATGACCTCCCACTTGAAGTTGAGAGACCTCTTGAAGAGCTCCATGCTCACGAAGAACTCCCCCCGGTCCATGCTGCCCACCTCAAAGGTGGCATCCTTTACGCCTAAAAGGATGCCACCCGAGTGGCCGGCGCTCCCACTAGAGGGAGCCAATGCCACGCAAAGAGGTGGGAGCTCAGACGGTCAAGCTCAGGAAGCGAGAATTCAAGACGCATGGTTTCCTGGATGGCAACAATGTCAATGTGTTCATCACACATGTATTCGATGAGTTGGCGGCGTCGACCATCATGGCCGAAACCGCGGATGTTCCAGAAAAGAGCACGCATTAAGGTGCCATTGGGGGCTGCTTGACCCCAGAATGCGAGAGGCACTTTGGGCACGGAGAGCCGTAGTGCGAGAGCGGGTGCGGCCTCGGATTTCGGCCCCTCCCACTGGGGGAGGGGCACCAATCTGCCGCGGCACCGTCGGGAGGGTGTTCTCCCCGGAAGAGGGAGGGACAGGAGGCAAGAGGAGAGCCGCACGGGCCTCCGCGAGCCTCCCGTCCAGGATCTCACGGGCGCGGATGGCCGCAATCTGGACTAAGGGGGGACTGGATTCCCCCCGAAAAATGATCGCAGAGTCCGAGGCCACCTTCGCAAGGTTACCAAGAGGGATCAACTCGAGAGCAGAGAAGGAGCAAGAAGAAGCCGAGGGGGGACGGCGGGCGTACCTGGCTCCAGGTTCCACGCAGCAGCCCGGATCTCCGCCCGCTCTGAGATGGGCAGAGCCGGACTACCCTCAGGATGAGCAGCATCCAGCCGAGAACTCCGATGAGACGCAGTCACCGGGGAGGAGGCCGACCGGCCACGGCGAGAGTAGGCAGCTGACCGAGGAGGAGGTGGTTGGGCGGCCACGGGAGTGGTCACCCTGGCCTCCCCATCCGTGGTCAGGGCCCCAGCGGGAGAGGCCAGAAGAGCGGGCCCGGCGCAGCTGAGGAGGGTCGGTGTCAGGGTCGGAGCCGAGGGAGGGGGCAACAGAGGCGGGAGAGCCTCA
>NC_041381.1:156831445-156841628 GCF_002162155.2 Triticum dicoccoides
GGGGGGCGTCGGCCACCGGGGCTACAGCCACCTCAGGAGGAGCCAACGGCTCAGACTGCAGCAGACTGGGATCCGAAGTGGTAGCCAGGAGGGGAGCCAACTCCGGACCCAGTGTGACGAGAGCCACCGATGAGGGAGAGCGTGGGGAAGAAGCCGGCAGACGACCAGGACGACACTGGAGATGTCGCTCGCCTCAGAGGAAGTCGCCGCGGAAACCGGGGGACCACCAAGAGCCTGGAAGGGCGCGGCCTAGTGGCCCTTGCCCCCGGCTGCCGGAGGCGGAGGCGAGGGGGAAGGGGAGCGGGAGTCCTCCGACCCCCCCTCGTCGTCGGAGTGGTGCGAGCGAGCATGGTGACGACCGCGGTAGTCTCCGTCTACCCCCGGGTTACCACCAGGGAGGCCGGCGTCAAAGGAGCAGGGGCAGCCGACGTGGTTGGGAGGCTCAGGGGAGATCTTGAGGTCGAAGCCCTGGTCGTTGAAGAAAACTCGGACGGTGGTGCGGAGCTTGGAGGAGTCGAGGCACTTGACCTTGACCCGGACCTCCTCCTCCTTGCACAGCGAGAGCTCATCGACCACCACCACCTTGCCCAGGAGGCGGGACATCTGGTGGATGACGAGCTCAGACCGCGCAATATCAAGAAGGCCGGAGACAAGGATCCAAGCGGTGTCGAGGACGGCCATCGCCTGGGCATCCAGGATCGGCTCGGATATGTCGACAACCAGCTGGTTGAGAGCGAGCGTGATCCGGCCACTACGGGTCGCGTAGCCGTAGCTGACAGAGTCGGGGAAGATGACGGTGAAGATGTGGCCAGCGGTGGGGGTGACCGCCCAGTCCCACTGGCGGCGGTAGAGGTAGTTCAGTTCAGCCTCGATCATCTCGGGGGAGGCCACCCCGTCCACCACAGTGACGACCGCCTGGAGGGTCGGCGAAGGTGGCGGAACATCCGGGACCTCGAGGTGGAAGATGTTGGAAATATGCCCTAGAGGCAATAATAAAAGGATTATTATTATATTTCCTTGTTCATGATAATTGTCTTTATTCATGCTATAATTGTATTATCCGGAAATCGTAATACACGTGTGAATACATAGACCATAATATGTCCCTAGTAAGCCTCTAGTTGACTAGCTCGTTGATCAACAGATAGTCATGGTTTCCTGACTATGGACATTAGATGTCGTTGATAACGGGATCACATCATTAGGAGAATGATGTGATGGACAAGACCCAATCCTAAGCATAGCACAAGATCGTGTAGTTTGTTTTGCTAGAGCTTTTCCAATGTCAAGTATCTTTTCCTTAGACCATGAGATCATGTAACTCCCGGATACCGTAGGAGTGCTTTGGGTGTACCAAACGTCACAACGTAACTGGGTGACTATAAAGGTGTACTACAGGTATCTCCGAAAGTGTCTGTTGGGTTGACACGGATCGAGACTGGGATTTGTCACTCCGTATGACGGAGAGGTATCTCTGGGCCCACTCGGTAATGCATCATCATAATGAGCTCAAAGTGACCAAGTGTCTGGTCACGGGATCATGCATTACGGTACGAGTAAAGTGACTTGCCGGTAACGAGACTGAACGAGGTATTGGGATACCGACGATCGAGTCTCGGGCAAGTAACGTACCGATTGACAAAGGGAATTGTATACGGGGTTGATTGAATCCTCGACATCATGGTTCATCCGATGAGATCATCGAGGAGCATGTGGGAGCCAACATGGGTATCCAGATCCTGCTGTTGGTTATTGACCGGAGAGCCGTCTCGGTCATGTCTACGTGTCTCCCGAACCCGTAGGGTCTACACACTTAAGGTTCGGTGATGCTATGGTTGTAGAGATATGAGTATGCACCAAATCAAAAGTTGTTTGGAGTCCCGGATGAGATCCCGGTTATCACTAGGAGTTCCGGAATGGTCCGGAGGTAAAGTATAATATATCGGAAGTGTAGTTTTGGCCATTCGGGAGATTTTCGGGGGTCATCGGTATTGTACCGAGACCACCGGAACGGTCCCGGGGGTCCACCGGGTGGGGCCACCTATCCCGGAGGGCCTCGTGGGCTGAAGTGGGGAGGGGACCAGCCCCTGGTGGGCTGGTGCGCCCCTCCTGGGCCCCCCTCTGCGCCTAGGGTTGGGAACCCTAGGGGAGGGGGCGCCTCCACTTGCCTTGGGGGGCTCTCCACCCCCCCTTGGCCGCCTCCCCCCTAGAGATCCCATCTCTAGGGCCGGCGCCCCCCCTGGGGGCCTATATAAAGGAGGGGGGAGGGAGGGAAGCCGCACCCTGAAGTCTTGGCGCCTCCCTCTCCCCTGCTACACCTCTCCCTGTTGCAGAAGCTCGACGAAGCTCTGCCGGAACTCTGCTGCATCCACCACCACGCCGTCGGGCTGTTGGATCTTCATCAACCTCTCCTTTCCCCTTGCTGGATCAAGAAGGAGGAGACGTCATCCGCTCCGTACGTGTGTTGAACGCGGAGGTGCTGTCCGTTCGACACTTGGTCATCGGTGATTTGGATCACGATGAGTACGACTCCCTCAACCCCGTTCTCTTGAACGCTTCCGCACGCGATCTACAAGGGTATGTAGATGCACTCCTATCACTCGTTGCTACATGAACTCATAGATGGATCTTGGTGAAACCGTAGGAAATTTTTTATTTTCTGCAACGTTCCCCAACAGTGGCATCATGAGCTAGGTCTATGCGTAGTTCTCTATTGCACGAGTAGAATACAAATTTGTTGTGGGCGTAGATGTTGTCAACTTTCTTGCTGCTACTAGTCTTATTTTGCTTCAGCGGTATTGTGGGATGAAGCGGCCCGGATCGACCTTACACGTACGCTTACGTGAGACAGGTTCCACCGACTGACATGCACTAGTTGCATAAGGTGGCTAGCGGGTGTCTGTCTCTCCCACTTTAGTTGGAGCGGATTCGATGAAAAGGGTCCTTATGAAGGGTAAATAGAAGTTGACAAATCACGTTGTGGCTTTTTCGTAGGTAAGAAAACGTTCTTGCTAGAACCCTATTGCAGCCACGTAAAAGATGCAACAACAATTAGAGGACGTCTAACTTGTTTTTGCAGCAATTGCCTTGTGATGTGATATGGCCAAAGGTTGTGATGAATGATGAATGATATATTGTGATGTATGAGATCATGTTCTTGTAATAGGAATCACGACTTGCATGTCGATGAGTATGACAACCGGCAGGAGCCATAGGAGTTGTCTTAATTATTGTATGACCTGCGTGTCAATGATTTAACGCCATGTAATTACTTTACTTTATTGCTAAAACGTTAGCCATAGTAGTAGAAGTAATAGTTGGCGAGCAACTTCATGGAGACGAGATGATGGAGATCATGATGATGGAGAACATGGTGTCATGCCGGTGACGAAGATGATCATGGAGCCCCGAAGATGGAGATCAAAGGAGCTATATGATATTGGCCATATCATGTCACTACTATATAATTGCATGTGATGTTTATTATGTTTATGCATCTTGTTTACTTAGAACGACGGTAGTAAATAAGATGATCCCTTATAATAATTTCAAGAAAGTGTTCTCCCCTAACTGTGCGCCATTGCTAAAGTTCGTCGTTTCGAAGCACCACGTGATGATCGGGTGTGATAGATTCTTACGTTCACATACAACGGGTGTAAGACAGTTTTACACATGCAAAAACACTTAGGGTTAACTTGACGAGCCTAGCATGTACAGACATGGCCTCGGAACACAGAGACCGAAAGGTCGAACATGAGTCGTATGGAAGATACGATCAACATGGAGATGTTCACCGATGATGACTAGTCCGTCTCACGTGATGATCGGACACGGCCTAGTCGACTCGGATCGTGTAACACTTAGATGACTAGAGGGATGTCTAATCTGAGTGGGAGTTCATTAGATAATTTGATTAGATGAACTTAATTATCATGAACTTAGTCTAAAACCTTTGCAAATATGTCTTGTAGATCAAATGGCCAATGCTCATGTCAACATGAACTTCAACACGTTCCTAGAGAAAACCAAGATGAAAGATGATGGCAGCAACTATACGGACTGGGTCCGGAACCTGAGGATCATCTTCATAGCTGCCAAGAAAGCATATGTCCTAGAAGGACCGCTAGGTGAAGCACCCATCCCAGAGAACCAAGACGTTATGAACGCTTGGCAGTCACGTGCTGATGATTACTCCCTCGTTCAGTGTGGCATGCTTTACAGCCTAGAACCGGGGCTCCAAAAGCGTTTTGAGCAACACGGAGCATATGAGATGTTCGAGGAGCTGAAAATGGTTTTCCAAGCTCATGCCCGGGTCGAGATATGAAGTCTCCGACAAGTTCTATAGTTGTAAGATGGAGGAAAATAGTTCTGTCAGTGAGCACATACTCAAAATGTCTGGGTTGCACAACCGCCTATCCCAGCTGGACATTAACCTCCCGAACGAGGTAGTCATTGACAGAATCCTTCAGTCACTCCCACCGAGCTACAAGAGCTTTGTGATGAACTACAATATGCAGGGGATGGTGAAAACTATTCCTGAAATATTTTCAATGCTGAAGTCGGCAGAGGTAGAAATCAAGAAAGAACATCAAGTGTTGATGGTCAATAAAACCACCAAGTTCAAGAAGGGCAAGGGTAAGAAGAACTTCAAGAAGGACGGCAAGGATGTTGCCGCGCCCGGTAAGCCAGTTGCCGGGAAGAAGTCAAAGAATGGACCCAAGCCTGAGACTGAGTGCTTTTATTGCAAGGGGAAGGGTCACTGGAAGCAGAACTGCCCCAAATACTTAGCAGACAAGAAGGCCGACAACACTAAAGGTATATGTGATATACATGTAATTGATGTGTACCTTACCAGTACTCATAGTAACTCCTGGGTATTTGATATCGGTGCCGTTGCTCATATTTGTAACTCACAGTAGGAGCTGCGGAATAAACGGAGACTGGCGAAGGACGAGGTGACGATGCGCGTCGGGAATGGTTCCAAGGTCGATGTGATCGCCGTCGGCACGCTACCTCTACATTTACCTACGGGATTAGTTTTAAACCTTAATAATTGTTATTTAGTGCCAAGTTTGAGCATGAACATTGTATCTGGATCTCGTTTGATACGAGATGGCTACTCATTTAAATCCGAGAATAATGGTTGTTCTATTTATATGAGAGATATGTTTTATGGTCATGCCCCGATGGTCAATGGTTTATTCTTAATGAATCTCGAACGTAATGTTACACATATTCATAGTGTGAATACCAAAAGATGTAAAGTTGATAACAATAGTCCCACATACTTGTGGCACTGCCGCCTTGGTCACATTGGTGTCAAGCGCATGAAGAAGCTCCATGCTGATGGACTTTTAGAGTCTCTCGATTATGAATCATTTAACACATGCGAACCATGCCTCATGGGCAAAATGACCAAGACTCCGTTCTCCGGAACAATGGAGTGAGCAACCAACTTATTGGAAATCATACATACTGATGTGTGCGGTCCAATGAGCGTTGAGGCTCGCGGAGGATATCGTTATGTTCTCACTCTCACTGACGACTTGAGTAGATATGGGTATGTCTACTTAATGAAACACAAGTCTGAGACCTTTCAAAAGTTCAACGAATTTCAGAATGAGGTAGAGAATCAACGTGACCAAAAGATAAAGTTCCTATGATCAGATCGTGGAGGAGAATATTTAAGTCACGAATTTGGTACGCACTTAAGAAAATGTGGAATCATTTCACAACTCACGCCGCCTGGAACACCTCAGCGTAACGGTGTGTCCGAACGTCGTAATCGCACTCTATTGGATATGGTGCGGTCTATGATGTCTCTTATCGATTTACCGCTATCATTTTGGGGATACGCTCTAGAGACAGCTACATTCACTTTAAATAGGGCTCCGTCTAAATCTGTTGAGATGACACCGTATGAATTATGGTTTGGGAAGAAACCTAAGCTGTCGTTTCTAAAAGTTTGGGGATGCGATGCTTATGTCAAGAAACTTCAACCTGAAAAGCTAGAACCCAAGTCGGAAAAATGCGTCTTCATAGGATACCCTAAGGAAACCATTGGGTATACCTTCTACTTAAGATCCGAGGGCAAGATCTGTGTTGCCAAGAATGGATCCTTTTTGGAAAAATATTTTCTCTCGAAAGAAGTAAGTGGGAGGAAAGTAGAACTCGATGAAGTACTACCTCTTGAACCGGAAAGTAGTGCAACTCAGGAAAATGTTCCTGTGGTGCCTACACCAACTGGAGAGGAAATTAATGATCAAGGTACTTCGGATCAAGTTGCTACTAAACTTCGTAGGTCCACAAGGACACGTTCCACACTAGAGTGGTATGGCAACCCTGTCCTGGAAATAATGTTGTTAGACAACGGTGAACCTTCAAACTATGAAGAAGCGATGGCGGGCCCAGATTCCAACAAATGGCTTGAATCCATGCAATCCGAGAAAGAATCCATGTATAAAAATAAAGTATGGACTTTGATAGACTTGCCCGATGATCGGCGAGCGATAGAAAACAAATGGATCTTTAAGAAGAAGACGGACGCGGATGGTAATGTTACCATCTATAAAGCTCGACTTGTCGCTAAGGGTTATCGTCAACTTCAAGTGGTTGACTACGATGAGACTTTCTCTCCCATAGCGAAGCTGAAGTCCGTCCGAATCATGTTAGCAATTGCCGCATACTATGATTATGAGATATGGCAGATGGACGTCAAAACGGCATTCCTTAACGGCTATCTTAAGGAAGAACTGTATATGATGCAGCCGGAAGGTTTTGTCGATCCTAAGAATGCTAACAAAGTATGCAAGCTCCAGCGATCCATTTATGGGCTGGTGCAAGCATCTCGGAGTTGGAATATTCGCTTTGATGAGATGATCAAAGCGTTTGGGTTTATGCAGACTTATGGAGAAGCCTGCGTTTACAACAAAGTGAGTGGGAGCTCTGTAGCATTTCTCATATTATATGTAGATGACATACTCTTGATGGGAAATGATATAGAACTTTTGGACAGCATTAAGGCCTACTTGAATAAGTGTTTTTCAATGAAGGACCTTGGAGAAGCTGCTTACATATTAGGCATCAAGATCTATAGGGATAGATCGAGACGCCTCATAGGTCTTTCACAAAGCACATACCTTGATAAGATTTTGAAGAAGTTCAAAATGGATCAGTCCAAGAAAGGGTTCTTGCCTGTATTGCAAGGTGTGAGATTGAGCTCAGCTCAATGCCCGACCACGGCAAAAGATAAAGAAGAGATGAGTGTCATCCCCTATGCTTCAGCCATAGGATCTATTATGTATGCCATGCTGTGTACCAGACCTGATGTAAACCTTGCCATAAGTTTGGTAGGTAGGTACCAAAGTAATCCCGGCAAGGAACACTGGACAGCGGTCAAAAATATCCTGAAGTACCTGAAAAGGACAAATGACATGTTTCTCGTATATGGAGGTGCCGAAGAGCTCGTCGTAAAGGGTTACGTCGATGCTAGCTTCGACACAGATCTGGATGACTCTAAGTCACAAACCGGATACATGTATATGTTGAATGGTGGAGCAGTAAGCTGGTGCAGCTGCAAGCAGAGCGTCGTGGCGGGATCTACATGTGAAGCAGAGTACATGGCAGCCTCGGAGGCAGCGCATGAAGCAATTTGGGTGAAGGAGTTCATCACCGACCTAGGAGTCATACCCAATGCGTCGGGGCCGATCAAACTCTTCTGTGACAACACTGGAGCTATTGCCCTTGCCAAGGAGCCCAGGTTTCACAAGAAGACCAGGCACATCAAGCGTCGTTTCAACTCCATCTGTGAAAATGTTCAAGATGGAGACATAGATATTTGCAAAGTACATATGGATCTGAGTGTCGCAGATCCGTTGACTAAACCTCTTTGGCGAGCAAAACATGATCAACACCAGAACTCTATGGGTGTTCGATTCATCAGAATGTAACTAGATTATTGACTCTAGTGCAAGTGGGAGACTGTTGGAAATATGCCCTAGAGGCAACAATAAAAGGATTATTATTATATTTCCTTGTTCATGATAATTGTCTTTATTCATGCTATAATTGTATTATCCGGAAATCGTAATACACGTGTGAATACATAGACCATAATATGTCCCTAGTAAGCCTCTAGTTGACTAGCTCGTTGATCAACAGATAGTCATGGTTTCCTGACCATGGACATTACATGTCGTTGATAACGGGATCACATCATTAGGAGAATGATGTGATGGACAAGACCCAATCCTAAGCATAGCACAAGATTGTGTAGTTCGTTTTGCTAGAGCTTTTCCAATGTCAAGTATCTTTTCCTTAGACCATGAGATCTTGTAACTCCCGGATACCGTAGGAGTGCTTTGGGTGTACCAAACGTCACAACGTAACTGGGTGACTATAAAGGTGCACTACAGGTATCTCCGAAAGTGTTTGTTGGGTTGACACGGATCAAGACTGGGATTTGTCACTCCATATGACGGAGAGGTATCTCTGGGCCCACTCGGTAATGCATCATCATAATGAGCTCAAAGTGACCAAGTGTCTGGTCATGGGATCATGCATTACGGTACGAGTAAAGTGACCTGCCGGTAACGAGACTGAACGAGGTATTGGGATACCGACGATCGAGTCTCGGGCAAGTAACGTACCGATTAACAAAGGGAATTGTATACGGGGTTGATTGAATCCTCGACATCGTGGTTCATCCGATGAGATCATCGAGGAGCATGTGGGAGCCAACATGGGTATCCAGATCCTGCTGTTGGTTATTGACCGGAGAGCCGTCTCGGTCATGTCTACGAGTCTCCCGAACCCGTAGGGTCTACACACTTAAGGTTCGGTGACGCTAGGGTTGTAGAGATATGAGTATGCAGCAAACCGAAAGTTGTTCGGAGTCCCGGATGAGATCTCGGACATCACGAGGAGTTCCGGAATGGTCCGGAGGTAAAGAATAATATATAGGAAGTGCAGTTTCGGCCATCGGGAGAGTTTCGGGGGTCACCGGTATTGTACCGGGACCATCGGAAGGGTCCCGGGGGTGCACCGGGTGGGGCCACCTATCCTGGAGGGCCCCGTGGGCTGAAGTGGGGAGGGGACCAGCCCACCGGCCATCGGGAGAGTTTCGGGGGTCACCGGTATTGTACCGGGACCATCGGAAGGGTCCCGGGGGTGCACCGGGTGGGGCCACCTATCCTGGAGGGCCCCGTGGGCTGAAGTGGGGAGGGGACCAGCCCCTGGTGGGCTGGTGCCCCCCTGGGCCCCCCTCTGCGCCTAGGGTTGGGAACCCTAGGGGAGGGGGCGCCTCCACTTGCCTTGGGGGGCTCTCCACTCCCCTTGGTCGCCGCCCCCCTAAAGATCCCATCTCTCGGGCCGGCGCCCCCCCTGGGGGCCTATATAAAGGAGGGGGGAGGGAGGGCAGCCGCACCCTGAAGTCTTGGCGCCTCCCTCTCCCCTGCTACACCTCTCCCTCTCGCAGAAGCTCGGCGAAGCTCTGCCGGAACTCTGCTGCATCCACCACCATGCCGTCGTGCTGCTGGATCTTCATCAACCTCCCCTTTCCCCTTGCTGGGTCAAGAAGGAGGAGACGTCATCCGCTCCATACATGTGTTGAACGCGGATGTGTTGTCCGTTCGGCACTTGGTCATCGGTGATTTAGATCACGACGAGTACGACTCCCTCAGCCCCGTTCTGTTGAACGCTTCCGCACGCGATCTACAAGGGTATGTAGATGCACTCCTATCACTCGTTGCTAGATGAACTCATAGATGGATCTTGGTGAAACCGTAGGAAAATTTTTATTTTCTGCAACGTTCCCCAACAGAAGAAGCCAAGCCCCTCAATGCCGTGGCCGTACATCATGAGCTCCGACACCACCGGTCGATCGGGCCACAGGAGAGCAGGGTGCCCCGGATCCTTGCAGAGGTAGCAACATTAGGGGTTGACACAGTTGACCTGAGAGTGCCCCCCCCCCACTCCACAGTTGAAGCAGGGGGCGAGGGAGGCCGGAGACGGGCCCGGGGGTGGTGGAGGAACCCGGGGCCGCCGAGGGTGGCACGGGCGGGGCGCCGCGGGCACCCCGGCGCTTCTTCTTCTTGGCCGGACCCGGACGTCCACGAGCAGCGCCACCACCCATGGTCGGGGCCGAGGGCGCGGCCGAAGCCGCATGGGACGGCATATAGCGGCG
>NC_041381.1:156842726-156850633 GCF_002162155.2 Triticum dicoccoides
GGCGACACCAGGAGGAGCGGGCGCCCCCCCGGTCAGAGCGGCCAGCCACGCCCCAGATGAGACCGCGCCGGCGGCGAGCCGCACCACCAGCCAAGGCCCTGCCTTTGGCACCGTCCGCCCGAGACTGGCTCAAGGGCATCGACGGCGGCCGCGGCACCCGCGAGGCGGTAGCAGAACCCCGCACGAGGGGGGCTGAGCCACCAGCCCGGCGAAGCACCACGGCGCAGCGAGGGACCGAGGAGGAGGGGGCGGAGGGGGAAGCAGGCGGCGGGAAGGGCTCGTCATCCGTGCAGTCGGACCAACGAAAGCGGGGAGCGGAGGGCGCCACGGACCCGGCCAGCGCCGGAGCGGGCGGGGAAAGGGGCTGCTGCGGCCGCGCCAGGGCGGGGAGCACACCGGCCGACACGGAAGGGCGGAGGCGGAGGGAACACCGGGGAAGGGAGGCGCACCGGCGCCGCCGTCCGAATCGCCAGAGCTGCCCATCCAGCTGTTAGTCCCTGTCGAAGGGAGTATTTCACTTGTGGTTGGTATCATACACACATATACACAAGCAAATACACCCTACTGTTGATGATCATGACAGACTGAATCGGCGCATCATCTTAAGATTGACCGAGTCGTCACAGATGTCTTCGTAGTGAACGGGAACATTTGTTCCCACAGAATCCACGTCGCTAGAAGATCTGAAATAAAACCAGGAAAATGCGAACACCGATGTCAAGTTTAGGACTTGAACCATGATGAGTTGTGATTAACACTGTCCTCCTAACTATCCAACCACATATTGGTTTGCTATAAGAAATGCTAGATTTGACACAATAATTATGTCACAAGCTCCATGATCTATCTTTAAGAAAAATCATACGTCGACTTTATTTATAAATAAATTCATAGCGGCAACGGAAGACAAAGGATCGATGCATCTCGTTATCGATTAGAGGGGCCCATCCATAAGGCTCTCAAACACCTCGTTGTGTTGTAGAAGAAGACATGTTTTTTAATAACACAGTACAAACGCACACGCTCATACATACACACATTCATCTAAAGCACGCACGCATACATTACCATTTTGAGCACCTTGAGAGACTGAGCCGACACATTATCTTGAGATTGACGAAGTCACCACAAACGCTTTCGTAGTTGACGAGAACGTCTTCTTCCACAGAATGCACATCGCTGCAAGACCTGAAATAAATCCTGAAAAATCCGAGCACCAGTGCTAAGTCTAAGACTTAAACCATGATGTGTTGGGGTTACCACTGTCCTTCTAACCATCCAACTACATATTGTTTTGCTAGAAGAAATGCTAGATTTGGCACAGTAATCATGTCCCAAGCTCCATGACCTATTTTCAAGAAAATTCATATGTCGACTTTATAAATAAATTCATAGCGGTGACGAAAGACAAGGTAATAAGTTATTCAACTGAAGATATTATCAAAGGAAAGTTTTCTCTGGTGGACGATCGTCATGTGATGGTCAGAAGGACAAAAGCTATCAGTGCATGGCCACCTCCACCGGTAGACCATGCAACCCTCTCAGTGGATGGCTCCTTCCTTGTTGAGGACGATACAGCGGCAGCGGGCATGATTCTTCGTAGATCGGATGAAAGTGTGATATTTGCAGCTTACTGATTTTGTTCAACTTGAACGACGTCTTGGAAGCAACAATTCATGTGCCAATGCAAGGCATGGCTCTGGAGTTGCAGCACACCGACGGCCAGTTATTGTCTAGTCAGATTCTTCAGAGGTTTTGGTGACTCTCTATGTGAAGGGTATGTCTCATTTGTTTTAAAACAACCACTTGGTTGCTGATATTAAGTTCTTGGTGGAAAGGAGAGATTTTATTCCTATGAAGCTTAAACGTGTTTAAAATAGGGTAGCAGATCGTCTAGCATTGTATAGTCGTACTGAACATAGCACTGATAACCCACAAATATAGGGGACCGCAACAGTTTTCGAGAGTAGAGTATTCAACCCAAATTTATTGATTCGACACAAGAGGAGCCAAAGAATATTTGTAAGTGTTAGCAGTTGAGTTGTCAATTCAACCACACTTGGAGAACTAAATATCAGCAGCAGAATGATCAGTAGCACAATAGTATGATAGTTTGATAGCAGCGGCAAAGTAGCAATAATAACAATAGCAGTTTTATAGTGATGGAAGAGCAGCAGCAACAACAATAGTAACTGTGACGCCCCCGATTCAATCATACACTAATCATACATGTCAATGTGTACTATCAAGATCAGGGACTCAGTTGAACATATCACAACACAACTCTAGACACAAACTTAAGTCATACAAGCTTTATATTACAAGCCAGGAGCCTCGAGGGCTCGAATACAAACAAGTCAGCAGAAGCAACAATATCTGAGTACAGACATAAGTTAAACAAGTCTGCCTTGAGAAGGCTAGCAAAAAAGCAACATTGATCGAAAAGGCAAGGCCTCCTGCCTGGGAGCCTCCTAACTACTCCTGGTCGTCGGCGGTCTTTGACAGTGTCCTGGACTAGGGGGTACTCACCACGTCGTCTCCCGGCCAGGTGGATCAGGATGAGGACCCCCATGGCGGTTCTCCCATGGGCCAATTCGGGCAGCCCATGCCACATACAAGGGAGATTCCAGGATACTTGGCTCCCAAGACGAGGACTCCTCTAAATCCTAGGCCTCTAGTACATTATATAAACTGAGGCCAGGCTAGTCAATAGATCATCTCATATTCATGAGAACAATCTCGCGGTAGATGCATGTACTCTGTACTGCACCCCATATGAATACAATCAAAAGAAGGACGTAGGGTATTATCTCTTCGAGAGAGCCCGAACCTGGGTAAAACCCCGTGTCCATGTTACCATCGCTCCAAGATGCCTAGCTTAGGAACCCTACTACGAGATATGCCGGATAAAGAACCGATAATAGGGTTGTGGATGATGTGGTCACGGTCGCGGTGCACTCCACCCGAATTTGCCCGTAGATTCGTCACTGCCAGATACAGCGTCGGGCGCCACTTCGCGAGATTGAGGATTGAGGGCTTGATCTCCTCGAAGACAGTCGTGGACACCGTCACCGCCTACTGGATGGAGGCGTTCTACTCCTGGATCAACTTGAGAGTCGTCGCTAGCTTATCGATGTGCTGCTCCATCGCTATCACTTGACATTGTTGACGCGTAGAGAAGGTGGGTTTCTAGAGATAATCTGGCAAATATGATACCATATGTTATGGCCTCTCTACTGAAGTTAGCAAATCCATGGCGAGGTACAAGTAATTTGGGGGAGGAGGGGAAGTTCAGGGGAAGGAGGATCTAGGGTTCCTGAGAGGAGAGAGGTCGGGGAGGGGATAGGAATACAGCCGAATCACTCGATGCCCTCTCTGGCGCGCGCGCACTCACACACACACTACTTATCCACTCATTTCCCAAGTGGATGGGTCGAATAGCTGGTTGGGACGCTTCCTTCTTTTGGGCCTGGCTACAGGTCTTCGTCCATGGGCTGGTCTGCTACTGGGCCCGTCACAAGGTGTTGCTTCAGTTAGTGGGAGATAGAGCAGGTGATGTGGTGGCGCACAGAAGGATGGATTTCCCCGTCGATCCCGTGGACAAGTAACACGTGGCGACGATGTAAGCTTGTTGTTCGAGTGGGTGTGGAGTGATTCTAATGCTGGGGAGAACTTGATTCAAGTTGGCAATCTTTTCGAACGAGGAGGTGGGAGCAGGTCCGGAGCTTGCTTTGTGGGATGAAGCCGATAGCACAGCACGCCCTGCGAATGGGTTCAGCGGGGTGGGGTTTCTGGTGGTGTAACCTGCCTTGGGGGTCTTGGCCGATTGTGCATCAGGGTGCTTAGGTGGTGGTTCCCATGGACGGAACTCGGTGAGTGTGGCAACAGAGATCTGTATCGGCATGGCAGGCAGCAAAAGTGAGGTTGACAATGGATATGTGATACGTCTCCATCATATCTACTTTTCAAACTCTTTTGCCCTTGTTTTGGACTCTAATTTGCATGATTTGAATGGAACTAACCCGGACTGACAATGTTTTCAGCAAAATTGCCATGGTGTTATTTTTGTGCAGAAATAAAAGTTCTCGGAATGACCTGAAAATTTATAGAGAATAGTTTTGGAATATACAAAAATACTGGTGAAAGAATCAACCAGAGGGGTCCACCAATTGGCCACAAGCCTGGGGGCGCGCCCTGGTGGCTTGTGGCGCCCTGGACCTCCTCCGACCCTAACTCCAACTCTATATATTCACATCTGGAGAGAAAAATCAGAGAGAAGGTTCATCACGTTTTACGATGCGGAGCCGCTGCCGCCTCCTGTTCTTCGTTGGGAGGGCTGATCTGGAGTCTGTTCGAGGCTCCGGAGAGGGGGATTCGTCGCCATCATCATCACCAACCTTCCTCCATCACCAATTTCATGATGCTCACTGCCGTGCATGAGTAATTCCAGCGTAGGCTTGTTGGACGGTGATGGGTTGGATGAGATTTATCATGTAATAGAGTTAGTTTTGTTAGGGTTTGATCCCTAGTATCCACTGTGTTCTAAGATTGATGTTGCTATGACTTTGCTATGCTTAATGCTTGTCACTAGAGCCCCGAGTGCCATGATTTCAGATCTGAACCTATTATGTTTTTCATGATATATTTGTGTTCTTGATCCTATCTTGCAAGTTGTAGACACCTATTATGAGTTATGGCGTACCCCAAGGTGACAATAATTGGGATTCTTTCCCGTGATTACCGTAGTTTGAGGAGTTCATGTATTCACTAAGTGCTAATGCTTTGGTCTGGTTCTCTATTAAAAGGAGGCCTTAATATCCCTCAGTTTCCATTAGGACCCCACTGCCACGGGAGGGTAGGACAAAAGATGGCATGCAAGTTCTTTTTCATAAGCACATATGACTATATATGGAATACATGCCTACATTATATTGATGAATTGGAGCTAGTTCTGTGTCACCATAGGTTATGACTTCTACATGATGAATATCATCCGACACAATTATCATTGTTGATCCATTGCCTATGAGCTTTTCACATATTGATCCTTGCTAAGTACTTTCTTTGCTACTGCTGTTACGATCACTACAAAACTGCTACTATTACTTTTGCCACCGTTACCATTACTTCCATACTACTTTGCTACTAAATACTTTGTTGCAGATATTAAGTCTTTCAGGTATGGTTGAATTGACAACTCAGCTGCTAATACTTGAGAATATTCTTTGGCTCCCCATACTCTTTCCTCGAAAACTGTTGCGATCCCCTATACTTGTGGGTTATCAAGACCTTTTTTGGCGCCGTTACCGGGGAGCATAGCTCTATTCTCTGAGTTACTTGGGATTTATATCTGTTGATCACTATGAGAAATTTGAAAGACACTAGAACCAAGATTTTTCCCTCTACTACGAGGGAAGGTAAGGAACTGCCATCTAGCTCTGCACTTGATTCAGCTTCTGTTTTGAGTAAGCTTGCAACACCTACACCTGCTATTGATTCTGATATGTTGCATGTTATTGATAATGCTACTTCTATTATGAATGATGCTTATGATGCTACTACTTTGCTTGATAAAACTGTGCCACTGGGTGAATTACTTGATGAACACCTTGCTAGAGTTAGAACTATTGATTATGCTGAAGATGATGATATTTCTGAAGATGATGAAATTATTGAAACTGAACACTTTGAGACACCTGTTAGACCTAGCTCTCCTAGATATGAATTGCATGTTATGCCTGAAGGTTATGTTATGGATGGAGAGGTAGCTAGGGACTTTCTTGCTTGTAAGGATGGAGGTGATCTTAAGAAATTATTATGTAAGTGGAAAGAAAAATCATTGAATGCTAGAATGCAATATGATCCTAAGTTTGCTACTTCACATATCTTTGTTACTGATAAGGATTATGAATTCTCTGTTGATCCTGAGTTAATTACTTTGGTTGAATCTGATCCTTTTCATGGTTACGAATCTGAAACTGTTGTGGCACATCTTACTAAATTGAATGATATAGCCACCCTATTTGCTCATTAGGAAAAAAATCGCTATTACTA
Source organism: Triticum dicoccoides (assembly GCF_002162155.2). Classification (NCBI taxonomy): domain Eukaryota; kingdom Viridiplantae; phylum Streptophyta; class Magnoliopsida; order Poales; family Poaceae; genus Triticum; species Triticum dicoccoides. The sequence continues at coordinate 156,848,781 of NC_041381.1, forward strand.
TATTCTTAAGTTGTTTCCTTTCTCGTTAAAGGGTGATGCTAAGTTATGGTTTAATTCTCTTGTTCCTGGTTGTGTGCGTAGTCCCCAGGATATGATTTACTAATTCTCTAAAAAATATTTCCCTGCTCATAAGAAACAAGCTGCTTTAAAGGAAATATTTAACTTTGTGCAAATTGAAGAAGAGAGTCTCCCACGAGCTTGGGGGAGGCTTCTCCAGTTACTTAATGCTTTGGCTGATCATCCTCTCCAGAAAAATGAAATACTTGATATCTTTTATAATGGACTAACCGATGCTTCTAGGGACCACGTAGATAGTTGTGCTGGTTGTGTTTTCAGGAACGAACTGTTGAGCAAGCTGAATTGCTATTGAATAATATATTGAGTAATGATAATGATTGGACTCTTCCTGAACCAACTCCTAAGCCAACTCCGAAGAAAACAGGTATTATATTTCTCAGTCCCGAAGACATGCAAGAGGCAAAGAAATCTATGAAAGAAAAAGGTATTAAAGCTGAAGATGTTAAGAATTTACCACCTATTGAAGAAATACATGGTCTTGATAACTGGACACAGATAGTAGAGGTAAATTCTCTTTATAGTGATGAAGGTGATATTCCTCATAATAAGTCCGCTAGTCAATGCTTGGATGAGTTTGATAACTTTATTGTTAAACAAGAAAATTTCAATGCTTATGTTAGTAGACAATTGAAACATAATGCTTATATGCTTGGCTGCTTGGGTGATTATATGAGTAGAACTGTTAATGATCTTAAGGTTATTAGTAAGCATGCTTCCATGGTAAAAACTCAAGTAGAACAAGTTCTCAAAGCTCAGAATGAAGTATTGAATGAGTTGAATAGTAATAACAATGATAATGTTGTTAGGGTTATGACTAGAGGAGGTAAAATGACCCAGGAACCTTTGTATCTTGAGGGCCATCCTAAGAGGATTGAGCAAGATTTTCAGAGAATTAATACTGATGCACCCGGTCCTTCTAAAAGGAAAAAAGAAAGGTGATAAGACTTTGTATGCTTTCTAGTGAACATGTTATAGATACACCTGAGAATCCAAATGATATTTCTATTTCTGATGCTAAGACACAACCTGATGATGAACATGAACCTAGTGCTAATGTTTATGATGATGTTCATGTTGATGCTCAACCTAGTAATGATAATGATGTTGAGGTAGAACCTGTTGTTGATCTTGACAACCCACAATCTAAGAATCAATTTTATGATAAGAGAGACTTCATTGCTAGGAAACATGGTAAAGAAAGAGAACCATGGGTTCAGAAACCCATGCCCTTTCCTCCTAAACCATCCAAGAAAAAGGATGATGAGGATTTTGAGCGCTTTGTTGAAATGCTTAGACCTATCTTTTTGCGTATGCGTTTGACTGATATTCTGAAAATGTCTCCTTATGCTAAGTATATGAAGGAGATTGTTACAAATAAAAGAAAGATACCGGAAACTGAAATTTCCACAATGCTTGCTAATTACACTTTTAAGGGTGGAATATCAAAGAAACTAGGAGATCCGGGAATACCAACTATACCATGCTCCATTAAAAGAAAGGGTTTTTACATCTGTGCCCTTGGTTCCTTAGTTGTACTCATTCATCCCCACCCTCTCAAATTTTGCTCACTTTTCCCCACTCCCTTGCCCGAAACCCTCACAAATGGGCAAACTGGACGTTGCCGTCGGGTCAATGGTTTGATCGTTAACTCTGACGAGTGGGGCTACACTGGACTATGTCTCCCGTTGGACCTGACAAGTGGGGCGGTCATGGACGGTGGCGCTATTCGACCGTTGGGTCGTGGTTTCGTTGGACTGTTGGGCTGTTGCATGAAA
>NC_041381.1:156851267-156921171 GCF_002162155.2 Triticum dicoccoides
TGGGGAGCGGCGGTTGGAGCTCGGCAGGAGGCCCTGCGGTGCGGCGGGTCTGACGGGTGTCTGCAGCAAGGTGTTGGCGCGGTTGGGTGGCTGCGGCACCGTCCGGTAGAAGCACGGCGAATCCGCGGCCAGGTGGTGAAGACGACGCTGTGAGGCTCGGCCAAGATGGAGTCTTGGCGAGCAGCGAGCGGCCGGGTTCCTCTGTGTGGTGTGATGAGCGGCGGTGCTCTCCCGGTGGTGCAACTTGGTTTCGTGGAGATGCGGGTCCAGCCGTCGCAAGGCTATCCCTTGGAGTGGGCGATGGTTGTTGCTGGCGTTTTGGGCCTCGCCGGAGGTGTGGATGGCTGCAGTTCCTTGTCGGCGAGGTGTTGATGGGGTGGCCGGTGTGCTCCTTCCCGTGTTTCTGGTCGTCTGCTCTCGGCTTGGCAGCTATGTTTGGTGAAGTGTTGCGGTGGCGGCGGTGTGAAGCTTCTGGGACAGTGTTGCCAAACTCTAGGTGGTGTGGTGAGGTGCGACGCGCGGATGAAAATCTTGCACGACTTCCGTCGGCCGGCGGCGATGGCTCCCGTGGATGTCATTCCCCTCCTTGGAGGCGTCGTCGAGGCGTGTTCGGCATGTCCCTCGCTTGCTTGGAGTGGTGGTGGTCTCTGGGGCGAAAGCCTTGATTCGGTTGGATCGGCACAATGGCGGCGTCCTTGACGTCGTTCCTCTGCTGAGAGCATTGTGTTTGGAGACATGGCCGGCTCCTCGTCGCTCTCCTCCGGTGTTCGCCGTTGTCCTCCTTGATCCTTGGCGGCGCTATGTATGCCCGTCGCCGCTGTGTCCAAGACAGCATCTTCCTCGAACCGGATCGAGTCCGGCTAGCCACTTGCCACTTCTCCTAGGCGATAAGAGTGGATGGTGCGTCGACAAGTGAAGTGTTGCGGAAGTTGGTGTTCTTCGGAGATGTTCGGTTTCGGTCGAGACGCGGGTGTTATGTGTCAATGAGGATAGGCTCTTTGCTTTGTAGCTTGCTTTGCGGTGTTGGCCGTCTTTGGATTGGCTTGGGTGTGGTGTTTGTATTATGCTTGTTGTTCGCGACAAGTGTAGTTTTTTGTAACTCAAATTCTGCCTTCTATAAAGCTATGGTACGCCTAGGCGTACTCTCGAAAAAAAAAGGAGCCAAGAGGTGGATGAGTGCAGGGACATGCACCTTCAGTACAGGGCGGCTTGCTCCTCCCTAAAGAAGAAGAAGACTCTGTGCTTAGAGTGTTTCATCCGCCATGAGAAGAACCCAGCTGAGAGGACGCCTGTCCCCATCGGCAATGACGAAGAAGAGGTTGGGACTTGGATTTTGTCTAATTTTGCTTGCAACAAAAACTATCTTGTTCCCCTCATTCGTTCCAAAGTAGCTTTGTCAACTCACCCTTTCTCTTTCTTCTCAGGTTGATCGTCATATGACTCGCCATCACAAGAAGTGCGGCTCTGACTGGAGCAGGTGCAAGAGGCAAGGGTGCTTGGCCATGACGGTCACTCCCCAGGACATGGGGCACCACCAGATACACGCTCACCGGATGTAGATACATTTCCTGTCGTCATCTTTGTTAGTTTTCGAGCAAAGCAGTTAAATGCACTGCCTCTAGTGCTAGACAGATCATGTAAATGTGAGTAGCATGTTGTGCTTCTGCTACAGTTCACAGGTGTAAATTCATACATGTAGGGTATTTGATGATGCTCTTATTTTTCTTTCATATCTGTCTGTCAATTTTTCTGTACACTGAACAAAACGAAATTAGTAGCTAAATGCACCTACTCCAGTGTGATGTGGAGCAGTCGGATCGATTTGCTCTTATGATGAAAATTGTTCATGTTACAAGAAAGGGGACAATAGAGGACTGTCTCTCTCTGCCTTTCTTTTTTCAAAGGGAGACTACTCTGCATTCTATTACAAATTTACAACCAGCAGATAAATACTCCCTCTGTAAACAAATATAGAAGTGTTTAGATCACTATTTTAGTGATCTAAACGCTCTTATATTTCTTTACGGAGGGAGTACATCACATGGCTGAAGTGATTTGCACAACTTGAAGTACTGCCAGGGCTTTTCAGTATGTCCTGGAGGTGTCCTTGCCCTGCCGCAAGCGCTTGCCCATTTCTGATAGTTGCAATAATCTACAGATTTGCTTCATCTTCTTGCATTTGCAAAAGAGACCAACTATATCAGTGAAACAAAGAGGCCACCTTGTTCTTCGTTTTCGTCCAACCTGAAACAAAGAGGCCATACTGTGTATCATAGCATTCAAACAAGCTTGAGGAAGAGATGGAATGGATGGAAATGGCATCCCGCTAGCTAAAATTTAATAGCAATCACACTGAAGCAACCATCCACAAATCTTAATTTTTTGGGGGAGTCTGGTGATTTTTTGGGGGAGTCTGGTAATTGCTGAAATATTTGAAACAGAAGCCACACCTTACTGACTGTCTGACACCAATACCATCTGCAGCTATCTAAAATCCAAGAAAATGGACTGCGTTTCTCAAAAGATTAACAAGGAAATTAGGATGTTTACAGTTTTATTAAAAACTTTGTGGATAAGATGGAACAATAGACACCTTGTGGGCAAAAGAAGTGCATAGTATAGCTGAAATAAATGAGGAACCAACCAACAGTAATCCTACTCGATAGTGCAGGATCAAAAGAGTATATACATCATATCTCTATATTCCATTTCTGATTTTCGACAAGCGAGAAGAGAAGTATACATGAAACTACCATGGGCGAAATGTGCACAGGAAATATACACGGAATCAGATCACACAAACCCGGCGCAAGAGGGACCCTCTGACCTCGTAGGGGACTCCATGGTATTGTCGGCAAGCGAATATCCAACAGACATCCCATTCAGGCTGGACACCATTATCTGCATTAGCACAGCCAACGGTCAACTGATAATGCAATAATATTCAGGGAGAAAGAAAAAAGAACGCAAAGCTATTGGAGAATCGGGAATCTATGTGTAAATTATACAAGGTGAAAACATCATCTCCTCAAAATAGAAATCCCCATGTATTTCTATTTGAAGGAGGGGATGATTATGTTATGACCAGGGTAACTTATACCCCTAGGAGGCCCACTGGGCAGGTTTAGTTAGGGGCTTAGCCCACAAGTTATCTTATTTTTATTAGCATCGTGGTTATATAAACAAGCTGTAAAACTCTTTTGGAGATTAAGCAATAAGACAATTCTATTGCCCGGCTCCCAGAGGAGCCGGAAACCCTAAACCCTAGCCGCAAGCGCACGCCCATTTCTGATAGTAGTTCCAATGATCTACAGATTTTCTTCACCTTCTTGTATTGGCAAAAGAGGCCAAATATAAAAGAGGCCAAATATATCAGTCAAACAAAGAGGCCACCTTGTTCTCCGTCTTCATCCAACCTGAAACAAAGAGGCCCTGCTGTATCATAACTTTCAGACAAGCTAGAGGAAGAGATGAATGGATGGAAATGGCATCCCCACTATTTAAAATTTAATAGCGATCACACTGAAGCAACCATCCCCAAATCGTTTTTTTGGGGGGTCCAGTAATTGCTGAAATATTTGAAACAGAAGCCACACGTTACTGACAGTCTGACACTACCATCTGCAGCTATCTAAAAATCCAAGAAAATTGGCTATGTTTCTCAAAAGATTAACGAGAAAATTAGGGTGTTTACAGTTTTATTAAGAACTTTGTGGATAAGATGGAACAACAGGCACCTTTTAGGCAAAAGAAGTGCATAGTATAGCCAAAATAAATGAGGAACTAATCCTACTGGATAGTACAGGATCAAAAGAGTTTATACATCATATCTCTATATTCGATTTCCGATTTTCGACAAGCAATCAGAGATGTATACATGAAACTACCATGGATGGAGTGTGCACAGGAAATGTACACGGAACCAGACCACACAAACCCGACGCAGGAGGGACCCTCTCACCTCGTAGGGTACTCCATGGTATTGTCAGCAAGCAAATATCCAACAGACATCCCATTCAGGCTGGACACCATTATCTGCATTAGCACAGCCAACAGTCAGCTGATAAAGCAATAATATTCAGGGGGAAAGAAAAAAGAACTCAAAGCTATTGGAGAATCGGGAAATCTATGTAAATTATACAAGGTGAAAACATCATCTCCTCAAAATAGAAATCCCCATGTATTTCTATTCAAAGGAGGGGATGATTATGCTATGATTGAATTTAGAGACGAGGAGGATAGGGATCAAGTATACAGAGATCAGGATTATCTATATTAGGAGTTAGGTCCAAATATTGGCTTAGATACTCATCTTAGGACCATATGTAGGATTCACTACTCCTGTTTATATTCTGAATGTAAAGGGCATAAGACATAAGTATCACATGGGCAAGTGGTATGCTAACACCAATCGTGTGTAGAGACAGCTGTCGGCGAATGAACAACTCTAGAAGCAAAATTTAAAGACTTACAACACTAGAAATGTGTTTTAGCTTGCCAATTGCTCGCAAACTTTTGAGGATGGAGAACTCATCTTCAGGAAAACAAAGTTAGCAGAAGGTTGGAGGTCAATGCTTTTGAGCTACCGAAGAAACAGACCACAAAAACAGATTGAGTGCAAAAAACAAGCATGTCTGTCGATCATGTGCTTAAGATACGGGAACAGTGACCCTTTCTGTACAGAAATGTAACTGTGTGTCATGTCTTTTAGAATTGTAGTATAGCTGAATAATCAACTTAGAGCATACCATAGTTATCACTCATCAATCTAGCTAGCATAATATCCTTGCATATTTGTTCCTCCCATGTATGTACCTTGAGCTAATTCTCAAATGAACTTGGAAGCACATTCGCAAGTCTTGGAAGAAGTCATTTAACATGCCCAAATGCCAAACTTCCTTTTTCTTCTTGAAACTTCCAAAGTTTGTGGGGTTTGCACATGCGACACGTGCGGATTGGCTACACATTGCTCATTCAGTTTTCATAATATCTTATTAACCTCTCCAGATTTTGGCTATGCATTGCTCTTTCAGTTTTCATAATATCTTACTAACCTCTCCAGATTGTTTAAGAAAAAAAGGAGTGCAGGCTTGAACACCAAAGGATAAACCCTTTTCAAATTGGATTTGTTGCCAGGTCATATAAATAACAGATCTGTATAAACCATCGAATACCACTTGCACACTAATTTCACAAAAGACTAAAAGGTTATTTAAACAATATGACAAATTACAGAAAACCAGAACACAATTAGGGCAGGTCTAACACGGAAAAACAATTTTTGGATTTTTTTGGACATAACTACATGTTTTGATCATCTAATCGAAACCTACTCTTTGGCCACTCCTAATTAAAAAAAACTGATGTGGCGCCCACATATTAGTCCGTAAAATAGCACAGAGCCACCCGACAAGGCGCCAACACCGTGGACCACCGGTGTGGAGACAACACATACACTTGGGCTTGTGTGGTATCTCTGCGCCGTGTATGAGCTTACATGGTCCATACTTAGCACAAAGAGTCACGCAAGGCGACGTCGTGATTCGTGAATCACCGGCGATGAGATGACACATAAGCTATGTATGAGCTGACATGGTCTACATGTTACTTTTTGTGTTAGGAGTGGTCAAATGGTAGGTTTGGGTTTGATAAAATGAATAAATGATTCACATAAATACGTGTGGTTCTCTGAAAGAAAATATAAAACTGCGGTTCTATGTTAGACCTGTCCTAAATGGAGAGAAGCTTAGTATTGTAAACATATGCACACTGAGACAAAAGATATTGGACAATTCAGAAAATAAAAGCCATTTAAAATATAGCAAACCAGGTATGAAAACATAGGGTATCAGAAACAGATCCTGATTCTTCTGGCAAAGCGACGAGGCTAAGAAGAAATATAGACTGGCTAGATGGGATATCATGTGTAGACCAAAAGACCAGGGTGGGTTAGGGATCGAGAATTTAGAGGTCAAGAATAGATGTTTGCTTAGCAAATGGCTATACAGACTATCGACTGAGACCGAAGGCATGTGGGTACAAATCTTGCGGAATAAATATCTACATACTAAGACTTCGGCCCAGGTGAATGCAAGGCCAACGGACTCACCCTTTTGGAAAGGGTTAATGAAGACAAAAGTAACTTTCTTCCAGCGGGTGAAGTTCCTAATTGTTAGTGGTACCACTACTAGATTCTGGAAGGACACATGGCTAGGGGAGACGCCTCTGGCTTTACAATACCCTTCTCTATATAATATTGCGTAACGTAAAGAGGATTATGTAGCCACAGTATTAAACTCAGTACCACTTAACATCCAATTTAGGAGATCTCTTGTAGAGGAACGTTGGAATGCTTGGTTACACCTAGTCCGTAGGTCGATAGATGTTCAACTTTCAGACCAGGCAGATAAAATTAGTTGGAAGTTAACCACAAATGGATTATTCTATGTGAAATCCATGTATTTGAACTTAATTGATTCTGGGCCATTGTCGAGGTCTTTACACATATGGAAGATTAAAGTTCCACTCCGCATCAAGATCTTTATGTGGTTCGTCCACAAAGGAGTCATCTTGACCAAAGATAATCTGATGAAAAGGAATTGGGTTGGTAATCCCAGGTGCTATTTTTGCGATCAAAACGAAACGATTAAACACCTCTTTCTCGAGTGTCCACTTGCAAAATTGTTGTGGCGATCCATTCATATAGCTTTTAACGTTCATTCTCCAATGAGCATAAACACGTTATTTGGGACGTGGCTTAATGAAGTAAGACATACACATAGTTAAACATATTCGGATAGGGATATGTGCATTACTATGGGCTATATGGAACACTAGAAATGATATGATTTTTAATGGGACAACATTCACTAATTTTTTGTAGGTTATCTACAGAGCTACAACCTGGATCCGTATGTGGTCGTTACTCACTCATGCGGACTACAGGGAGCCTATGGTTATTGGGTGCAACTGCTGGTAGACGGTAGCACGGGCTATCTTCAGCCGATTTGGATGGCGAGCGAATAATAGGCTAGGTGTTTAGGCATCGTAGCCTGTTCTTTATCGCCGGTTCTGGCGCTTTCTTGCCGGATGTGGCGCTTTACAGATTTATTTACTCTTTTTTGCTCGGATTTTGAGCTGCATTGGATTGTAAGACTCCGTTACGCTTTCTAATAATATGGCTGCATGCATCGACTGATGCAGAGGCCGGAGGTAATCCTCCTTTTCAAAAAATAAAAAAAATACTCCCTCCGTCCCACAATGTAAGACGTTTTTTGACACTAGTGTAGTGTTGAAAAACGTCTTACATTATGGGACGGAGGGAGTAGGTATGAAAACATATAAACGGAACATGCCTCCGTTTTCATAGCATTTGCCCATAAAATTTGGAAAATTGGTCCAAAAAACCCTATTGGACAGCTTCTAATAGCATCTGAGAAGCGAAATACAAAATTTTAATAAGTACACTATTTATCCAAAGCCATGTTAATCCTTGTGATGTTGGGTGTCATCCATATGGGATTTGGCCAATTGCACCAAAGCTTAGGTACATTCCCTACTGTCATTTTCCAAGTTGAGAATACCTATATCCCGGTCATCATTCTTATACTTCGAAATATATGTTATGTCGTCTGTGAAATAAACACGATTTGGCTTCAGTTGTGGATATTCCTCAGTACTAAGGCATTGCGACTGACTACGCCCAAGAAACAGCACATGATCATGCAAGCCATTCATTTCCACAAGTTCTTTTGCTGCCACATCAACTTTATAAAATAGTATTTTCTTGGTCTTTATGAACCCTTCAGGTGCGACATCTATTGCTCTGCAAATTTGCAACAGATCACCCCATGGAGCCTGAACAACATACGTGTACCCAACCGTCTTATAATTCTGCAACTCATCTACAATAATATTCCTTGTGATGGCAGGACAGGTCAGATCAAAAGTATAGACTCCTCCAGTTTCTGTGAATGCATACAATAGACCATCCATGTGGATGCATTGTTTATAGTTCTCACCCGGCAGCGAGGTCCATTTAAAATCACCTACCCTTGCAAAGGAAAGATATCGATCTGGACTGTGGATGATAACCACAATGTAGCTTCCCGTGGGTGGATCAGGAAACACAAATGCCCTGATGTAGAGGCAGTCAGAAAACTCATTTGGATCATCGTTCGGCGCTAGATCCCACATCTTAATCTTATTAACTGCACCGGCACTATCTAAGATCGGCTCTATTTGCTCAATGGTGATCGCCGAGGGGAGGGCAATCTGTTGACCAGTGATCGGATTGAGAAGGTGAAGCTCAGACTTCTCATCAGCAGTAACTAACCAGCCATTAGAGGACCCAATGAGATGCCTAGTACGGATAGATGGATCCGGAAGAGTTAGCTTGTAGACCCTCTTTTCAGCAAGACTGTAGAGAGAAGCTACGTTCTCACCATCGGCTTCGGAGGCGTAGAGGAGGCAAGGTGTCTGGGGCCGTTTATATTGCCCAAGCTGGCTATGTAGACTACTATACGCAGAGCGCCAGAAGGAGCACACGGAGCTTGCACGAATGAGGTCAGGAAGCTCCAGGAGGGAAAAGATATCCATCAATACATCCAACGGCAGCTCCAGCAGTGTTTCAACCACAGTCTCGGTCTCCATCAGCGGCGTCTCCGGCAATATTTCCACCACGGTCTCGGTCTCCATCAGCATCAATGGCGGGTGTTTTCTGAATTTCCAGTGTGAACTGGGAGGGGGAGAAAGGGCCAGCAGCATACGCAACATTCTCAAGTCTAGCTGCAGTAAGCTCATCATCCTCACTAAGCTACACGTCCCCATTGGAGAAATTGCAAAATCGGATCTTCTGAATGATGAATCGCTTCCGCAGCTATCAACCGCACAGCTTTAGTTCAACCTAGCAGGAACAGGGGCAGGCAGCACTTGTATATATAACAGGAAGCTCAACCCACCTACCGAGGCCTCAGCTCAGCTCTAATTCGAGTAGGAGATGAGTCCGAATCCAAGAACGACAGGTAGTGCCGCGAAATTTGGATTGGAGACTACGGGGAAAAAAAAAGATTTGGACCTGGAATCGGACTACGCGGCTCAGACGGATCACGGATCCCAATCCCGTTCCCGCGACGACAGGAAAGAGAGAAGGAACAAACCAGAGGAAGTGCCGAAGTGTAGCAGCTCGATAGCGCACAAGGCGAGGCGGGTGGGAGGTGGCAGAGAGATGGAACTGCGGACTTCTTCGGCGGCGAGATGCGCCGCTGGCTGTATCGAGGCAATTTTGTTGGGAAAATCTATCCTGCGCGCGTTCCGATGGCGCTCGCGCGGTAAGGATCGATGCATCTTGTTATCCACTAGACGGGCCCATCTGTAAGGCTCCATCCAACACATCGTTTTTTTCTTTAAGTTAACACATCGTTTTGTTGTAAAAGAAGAAATGTTTTTAAATAACGCATACGTCATACACACATATACACAAGCAAATACACCCTACTGTTGATGATCTTGAGAGACTGAATCGGCGCATCATCTTAAGATTGACGAAGTCGTCACAGATGTCTTCGTAGTGAACGGGGATATTTGTTCCCACAGAATCCACGTCACTAGAAGATCTGAAATAAATCCAGGAAAATGCGAACACCGATGTCAAGTTTAAGACTTGAACCATGATGAGTTGTGATTAACTCTGTCCTCGTAACTATCCAACCACATATTGGTTCCCTAGAAGAAATGCTAGATTTAATACAATAATTATGTCACAAGCTCCATGATGTATCTTTATCTTTAAGAAAACTCATATGTCGACTTTATTTGTAAATAAATTCATAGCGGCAACGGAAGACAAAGGATCGATGCATCTCGTTATCCATTAGAGGGGCGGGGCCCATCCATAGGGCTCTCAAACACCTCGTTGTGTTGTAGAAGAAGACATGTTTCTTTGATAACACAGTACAAACACACACACTCATACATACACACATTCATCTAAAGCATACACGCATACGTTATTGAGAGACTGAGCCGGCACATTATCTTGAGATTGACGAAATCATGACAGACGCCCTCGTAGTCGACGAGAATGTCTTCTTCCATAGAATGCACATCGCTGCAAGACCTGAAATAAATCCTGAAAAATATGAGATGTGTTGGGTTACCACTGTCCTTCTAACCATCCAATCACATATTGTTTTGCTAGAAGAAATGCTAGATTTGGCAGAGTAATCATGTCCCAAGCTCCGTGACCTATTTTTAAGAAAATTCATATGTCGACTTCATAAATAAATTCATAGCGGTGACGAAAGACAAGGTAATAAGTTATTCAACTGAAGATATTATTAAAGGAAAGTTTTCTCTGGTGGACGATCGTCATGTGATGGTTAGAAGGACAAAAGCTATCAATGCATGGCCACCTCCACCGGTAGACCATGCAGCCCTCTCAGTGGATGGCTCCTTCTCGGTTGAGGACGATACAGCGGCAGTGGGCATGATTCTTCGTAGGTCGAATGAAAGTGTGATATTTGCAGCTTACTAATTTTGTTCAACTTCAACGACGTCTTGGAAGCAAAAATTCACGTGCCGATGCAAGGCATGGCTCTGGCGTAGCAGCACACCGACGCCCAGTTATTGTCTAGTCAGATTCTTCAGAGGCTATGACTCTCTATGTGAAGGGTATGTCTCATTTGTTTTAAAACAACCACTTGGTTGCTAAGATTAAGTTCTTGGTGGAAAGGAGAGATTTTATTCCTATGAAACTTAAACGTGTTCAAAATAGGGTAGCAGATCGTCTAGCGTTGTATAGTCATACTGAACATAGCACTGATAACCCACAAGTATAGGGGACCGCAACAGTTTTCGAGAGTAGAGTATTCGACCTAAATTTATTGATTCGACACAAGAGGAGTCAAAGAATATTTGTAAGTATTAGCAGTTGAGTTGTCAATTCAACCACACCTGGAGAACTAAATGTCTGCAGCAGAGTGATCAGTAGCACAATAGTATGATAGTTTGGTAGCAGCGCAAAGTAGCAATAATAACAATAGCAGTTTTATAGTGATGGAAGAGCAGCAGCAACAACAATAGTTACTGTGAAGCCCCTGATTCAATCATGCACTAATCATACATGTAAATGTGTACGATCAAGATTAGGGACTCACTGGAAGATATCACAACACAACTCTAGACACAAACTTAAGTCATACAAGCTTTATATTACAAGCCAGGGGCCTCGAGGGCTCGAATAGAAACAAGTCAGAAGAAGCAACAATATCTGAGTACAGACATAAGTTAAACAAGTCTGCCTTGAGAAGGCTAGCAAAAAATCAACATTGATCGAAAAGGCAAGGCCTCCTGCCTGGGAGCCTCCTAACTACTCCTGGTTGTCGGCGGTCTTTGACGGTGTCCTGGACTAGGGGGTACTCACCACATCGTCTCCCGGCCAGGTGGATCGGGCCGAGGACCCCCATGGCGGTTCTCCCATGGGCCACTTCGGGCAGCCCATGCCACATACAAGGGAGATTCCAGGAGACTTGGCGCCCAAGACGAGGACTCCTCTAAATCCTAGGCCTCCAGTACATTATATAAACCAAGGCCAGGCTAGTCAATAGATCATCTCATATTCATGAGAACAATCTCGCGGTAGATACATGTACTATGTACTACACCCCATATGAATACAATCAAAAGCAGGACGTAGGGTATTATCTCTTCGAGAGAGCCCGAACCTGGGTAAAACCCCATGTCCATGTTACCATCGCTCCAAGATGCCTAGCTTAGGACCCCTACTACGAGATATGCCGGATAAAGAACTAATAATAGGGTTGTGGATGATGTGGTCACGGTCGCGGCGCATTCCACCTAAATTTGCCCGTAGATCCGTCACCGCCAGATACAGCGTCGGGCGCCACTTCATGAGATTGAGGACTGAGAGCTTGATCTTCTTGAAGACATCCGTGGACACCATCACCGCCTACTGGATGGAGGCGTTCTGCTCCTGGATCAACTTGAGAGTCGTCGCTAGCTTATCGACGTGTTGCTCTATTGCTATCACTTGACGTTGTTGACGCGTAGAGAAGGTGGTTTTCTAAAGATAATTTGGCAAATATGATACCATATGTTATGGCCTCTCTACTGAAGTTAGCAAATCCATGGCGAGGTACATGTAATTTGGGGGAGGAGGGGAAGTTCAGGGGAAGGAGGATCTAGGGTTCCTGAGAGGAGAGTGGTCGGGGAGGGGATAGGATTACAGCCGAATCACTCGATGCCCTCTCTGGCACACACACACACACACACACACACACACACACACACACACACACACACACTACTTATCCACTCATTTCCCGTGGATGGGTCGAATAGCTGGTTGGGACGCTTCCTCCTTTTGGGCCTGGCTACAGGTCTTTGTCGATGGGCTGGTCTGCTACTGGGCCCGTCACAAGGTGTTGCTTCAGTTAGTGGGAGATAGAGTAGGTGATGTGGTGGCGCACAGAAGGATGGATTTCCCCGTCGATCCCGTGGACAAGTAACACGTGGCGACGATGTAAGCTTGTTGTTCGAAGTGGGTGTGGAGTGATTCTAATGTTGGGGAGAACTTGATTCAAGTTGGCAATCTTTCCGGACGAGGAGGTGGGAGCAGGTCCGGAGCTTGCTTTGTGGGATGAAGCCGATAGCACAGCACGCCATGCGAATGGATTCAACGGGGTGGGGTTTCTGGTGGTGTAGCCTGCCTTGAGGGTGTTGGCCGATTGTGCATCAGGGTGCTTAGGTGGTGGTTCCCATGGACGGAACTCGGTGAGTGTGGCAAGAGAGATCTGTATCGGCATGGCAGGCAGCAAAAGTGAGGTTGACAATGGATATGTGATACGTCTCCATCGTATCTACTTTTCCAAACTCTTTTGCCCTTGTTTTGGACTCTAATTTGCATGATTTGAATATAACTAACCCGGACTGACGCTATTTTCAAGAGAATTGCCATGGTGTTATTTTTGTGCAGAAATAAAAGTTCTCAGAATGACCTGAAAATTAACAAAGAATATTTTTGGAATATATAAAAATACTGGCGAAAGAATCAACCAGAGGGGGTCAACAAATTGGCCACAAGCCTGGGGGCGCGCACTGGTGGCTTGTGGCCCCTGGACCTCCTCCGACCCTAACTCCAACTCTATATATTCACATCTGGAGAGAAAAAAATCAGAGAGAAGGATTCATAACGTTCTACGATACGGAGCCGCCGCCGCCTCCCGTTCTTCATCGGGAGGGCTGATCTGGAGTCTGTTCGAGGCTCCGGAGAGGGGGATTCGTCGCCATCATCATCACCAACCTTCCTCCATCACCAATTTCATGATGCTCACCGTCGTGCGTGAGTAATTCCAGCGTAGGCTTGTTGGACGGTGATGGGTTGGATGAGATTTATCATGTAATAGAGTTAGTTTTGTTAGGGTTTGATCCCTAGTATCCACTGTGTTCTAAGATTGATGTTGCTATGACTTTGCTATGCTTAATGCTTGTCACTAGAGCCCCGAGTGCCATGATTTCAGATCTGAACCTATTATGTTTTTCATGATATATTTGTGTTCTTGATCCTATCTTGCAAGTTGTAGACACCTATTATGAGTTATGGCGTACCCCAAGGTGACAATAATTGGGATTCTTTCCCGTGATTACCGTAGTTTGAGGAGTTCATGTATTCACTAAGTGCTAATGCTTTGGTCTGGTTCTCTATTAAAAGGAGGCCTTAATATCCCTCAGTTTCCGTTAGGACCCCACTGCCACGGGAGGGTAGGACAAAAGATGGCATGCAAGTTCTTTTCCATAAGCACATATGACTATATATGGAATACATGCCTACATTATATTGATGAATTGGAGCTAGTTCTGTGTCACCATAGGTTATGACTTCTACATGATGAATATCATCCGACACAATTATCATTGTTGATCCATTGCCTATGAGCTTTTCACATATTGATCCTTGCTAAGTACTTTCTTTGCTACTGCTATTACGATCACTACAAAACTGCTACTATTACTTTTGCCACCGTTACCATTACTTCCATACTACTTTGCTACTAAATACTTTGTTGCAGATATTAAGTCTTTCAGGTATGGTTGAATTGACAACTCGGCTGCTAATACTTGAGAATATTCTTTGGCTCCCCATACTCTTCCCTCGAAAACTGTTGCGATCCCCTATACTTGTGGGTTATCAAGACCTTTTTTGGCTCCGTTACCGGGGAGCATAGCTCTATTCTCTGAGTTACTTGGGATTTATATCTGTTGATCACTATGAGAAATTTGAAAGACACTAGAACCAAGATTTTTCCCTCTACTACGAGGTAAGGTAAGGAACTGCCATCTAGCTCTGCACTTGATTCAGCTTCTGTTTTGAGTAAGCTTGCAACACCTACACCTGCTATTGATTCTGATATGTTGCATGTTATTGATGATGCTACTTCTATTATGAATGATGCTTATGATGCTACTACTTTGCTTGATAAAACTGTGCCACTGGGTGAATTACTTGATGAACACCTTGCTAGAGTTAGAACTATTGATTATGCTGAAGATGATGATATTTCTGAAGATGATGAAATTATTGAAACTGAACACTTTGAGACACCTGTTAGACCTAGCTCTCCTAGATATGAATTGCATGTTATGCCTGAAGGTTATGTTATGGATGGAGAGGTAGCTAGGGACTTTCTTGCTTGTAAGGATGGAGGTGATCTTAAGAAATTATTATGTAAGTGGAAAGAAAAATCATTGAATGCTAGAATGCAATATGATCCTAAGTTTGCTACTTCACATATCTTTGTTACTGATAAGGATTATGAATTCTCTGTTGATCCTGAGTTAATTACTTTGGTTGAATCTGATCCTTTTCATGGTTACGAATCTGAAACTGTTGTGGCACATCTTACTAAATTGAATGATATAGCCACCCTATTTGCTCATTAGGAAAAAAATCGCTATTACTATATTCTTAAGTTGTTTCCTTTCTCGTTAAAGGGTGATGCTAAGTTATGGTTTAATTCTCTTGTTCCTGGTTGTGTGCGTAGTCCCCAGGATATGATTTACTAATTCTCTAAAAAATATTTCCCTGCTCATAAGAAACAAGCTGCTTTAAAGGAAATATTTAACTTTGTGCAAATTGAAGAAGAGAGTCTCCCACGAGCTTGGGGGAGGCTTCTCCAGTTACTTAATGCTTTGGCTGATCATCCTCTCCAGAAAAATGAAATACTTGATATCTTTTATAATGGACTAACCGATGCTTCTAGGGACCACGTAGATAGTTGTGCTGGTTGTGTTTTCAGGAACGAACTGTTGAGCAAGCTGAATTGCTATTGAATAATATATTGAGTAATGATAATGATTGGACTCTTCCTGAACCAACTCCTAAGCCAACTCCGAAGAAAACAGGTATTATATTTCTCAGTCCCGAAGACATGCAAGAGGCAAAGAAATCTATGAAAGAAAAAGGTATTAAAGCTGAAGATGTTAAGAATTTACCACCTATTGAAGAAATACATGGTCTTGATAACCCGACACAGGTAGTAGAGGTAAATTCTCTTTATAGATTTGATGAAAGTGATATTCCTCATAATAAGTCTGCTAGTGAATGCTTGGATGAGTTTGATAACTTTATGTTAAACAAGAAAATTTCAATGCTTATGTTAGTAGACAATTGAAACATAATGCTTATATGCTTGGCTACTTGGGTGATTATATGAGTACAACTGTGTCGGTGGAAAACGACACCTATGGGATCACTGGAATCCCTTCTACGGTTGCGGGGAGCGGAGATCGTGAGAAGAGCAGGACTAGTAGATGACACAAAGGGATTTACCCAGGTTCGGGCCGCAAAGATGTGTAAAACCCTACGATCCTGCTTTGGTGGATGTATTTAGTGTTCTTGAGCTCTTGAACTAGCTCTGGGTGCCGTGGGGTTCCAAAGAGCCGAATCCTTTCTCTATGTGCCATGGGCCTCCTTTTATAGGCGAAATGGGCTGCCACAGTGGCACACAGGAGGTGGAAAGTGCTATAGCATTGTGAATTTATCGCTAGCATTATAGGACAAGGCGTATTTAATGCGAGGCTTAGGTGTCCCTTCGCTTTATTGGGGACGGGGGCAAGGCCTGTCCCGTCCGTCGCCGCTCCTCCTTGCTTCGACACGCACCCTGGCCAGCGATGCATGCGGTGCCATGTAGGCAGGCAGGCAGCTGAGGTGGCGCGGTGGTGGAGCCTCCACGAAGGATTGCATGCTGCCACGCAGGTGCCTGCCTAGCTGGTTGGGTCGGCAGCTGCATGCGAACGGCGATGAGGACTTGGCTGGTGTGGGCCTGGCAGTGGCCTTGCCGGTGCGCTTGGCGAGGGCCTTGTCGGGTGGCCCGACAGGGGTCTTGCCGGGTGGCTCGGCAAGGTTCTTGCCGTGGAGCGCTGGCCTCCCCGGCAAGGATCTTGCCGGGGGTCTTGTGGGTTTCTTCGGTGAGGATGGTTGCCTTCCTATCCTCATTTGATCTTGAGCATTCTATGTCTTCACAAAGATCTGCATGCCACCACGGAGGTGCCTCCCGAGCCTTGTCCCAATGCATCTGTTTAGCGTTGTGGTCTCAAGGGTGGCTTGCTTAGTTGGCGTGGGCAAGCTGCCCTAGCAAGGGCCTTGCCGGGGCTTTTGAGGCTGCTCCGGCAAGGGTCCTTGCCGGGGGAACCCGCTATGCCTACCTGATCTTTGTGGCCTTGGTCCTTGTTGTTGCTTCGTTTGTCCTTGTGGCTTCGGCCTCTCTCCGGCTTCCCCTTCCTGCCGTGTCTGTGCGTGGCTGTGGCGGGAGGCTCTGACTGCCCGTGCACAAGTAAAGGGGTCAAAAGCAGAGCCCCTACTTTTGTACACCGACAGGAGCCCTCGGGCCTGGGCCACACATAAGCGCAACATGTTGTTGGGCCAGGCCCAGAACGGTGCGCGGGCAGTTGGGGCGGATTTTTACCGCGGCCACTGTTCCGTCCGTTGTGCTTCCCCACGACCCGCGTTGAACGCGTGACGTGGGGGTCGTGTGCGCGCATGACGTGGGCATGCTGGCGTCACCTCGTGGTGGACAGTAAAGAGGCGGCTTGCGTGTCTCTTCGAGACCGCAGGGCCGCATCCCATATATTGCCTTCGCTTGGGAACCGTCGTTCCACGCGTCCCCCTGCGCCAGCCCCTCACACCATGTTTGCTGCATGCACAACGCAGAGCGAATGGCAGGCACGTGGGACGTGGGAAGTCGCGCGCGTGCGGGTCGATTCCCACGCGCCTTCAATGGAGCGGGGAGGGCGGTCGACGGCCCCACTCACTGTCAATTCAACGAGCTGGATTGGCCGAGGGTGGGTGATACGTCTCCAACGTATCTACTTTTCCAAACACTTTTGCCCTTGTTTTGGACTCTGACTTGCATGATTTGAATGAAACTAACCCGGACTGACGCTGTTTTATGTGTAGAAAAGAAAAGTTCTCGGAATGTCCGGAACATCCACGGAGGCACTTTTCGGAAAATATAAAAAATACTGGCGAAATAATCAAGACCAGGGAGCCCACACCCTGTCCACGAGGGTGGGGGGCGCGCCCCCTCCCCCTGGGTGCACCCCTTATCTCGTGGGTCCCCTGGACCTCCACCGACCTCAACTCCAACTCCATATATTCACGTTTGGGGAGAAAAAAATCAGAGTGAAAGTTTCATCGCGTTTTACGGCACGGAGCCACCGCCAAGCCCTAATGTCTCTCGGGAGGGCTGATCTGGAGTCCGTTCGGGGCTCCAGAGAGGGGGATTCGTCGCTGTCGTCATCATCAACCATCCTCCATCACCAATTTCATGATGCTCACCGCCGTGTGTGAGTAATTCCATCGTAGGCTTGTTGGGTGATGGGTTGGATGAAATTTACCATGTAATCAAGTTAGTTTTGTTAGGGTTTGATCCCTAGTATCCACTATGTTCTGAGATTGATGTTGCTATGACTTTGCTATGCTTAATGCTTGTCACTAGGGCCCGAGTGCCATGATTTCAGATCTGAACCTATTATGTTTTCATGAATATATGTGTGTTCTTGATCCTATCTTGCAAGTCTATAGTCACCTATTATGTGTTATGATCCGACAACCCCGAAGTGACAATAATCGGGATACTTCTTGGTGATGACCATAGTTTGAGGAGTTCATGTATTCACTATGTGCTAATGCTTTGTTCCGGTTCTCTATTAAAAGGAGGACTTAATATCCCTTAGTTTCCGTTAGGACCCCGCTGCCACAGGAGGGTAGGACTAAAGATGTCATGCAAGTTCTTTTTCATAAGCACGTATGACTATTTACGGAATACATGCCTCCATTACATTGATGAATTGGAGCTAGTTCTATATCACCCTATGTTATAGCTATTACATGAGGAATCGCATCCGGCATAATTATCCATCATTGATCCATTGCCTACGAGCTTTTCACATATTGTTCTTCGCTTATTTACTTTTCTGCTGCTACTGTTACAACTACTACAAAAACCCAAAAACTATTATCTTTACTTTTGCCACCGTTACCTTTATTATCATACTACTTTGCTACTAAATACTTTGCTGCAGATACTAAGTTATCCAGGTGTGGTTGAATTGACAACTCAACTGCTAATACTCAATAATATTCTTTGGCTCCCCTTGTGTCGAATCAATAAATTGGCTGGAATACTTTACCCTCGAAAGCTGTTGCGATCCCCTACACTTCTGGGTTATTAGTGGGCGGCCGAGCCTCGCCCCCGCCCCTTTATAAAGAGGGGGGGGGGAGGAACGGTGCCTCTCCACTCTTAGCCATCTGCCTCTCCCCATTCCTACTTCCCTTCTTCTTCTGCCATGGCGAGGGGGCATGGCGACGCATCCTCGGTGGCGGTGAGGGTCTCAACAAGACAGCGCATCGCTCCTCCCCAGGAGCTCGTAGCGGCGGAGCCTGCCGCTAGAGGAAGGGGGAGGGGGCGAGGTCATGGCCGTCGCGGTGCCTGAGGGAGAGGAGGACGGGGCGGAGATCCGCCTCGCCTCCTCAAGCAGCCCCTCCTTCGATGGAGGGCCACGCTGGGGACAACCCCTGCGAATTCTTCGTCAGGATGCGCCATCCGCCGGGCCGTCAGCTTCGCCTTCCGACCCCATTTGCACGGGAGATGGAGCTGGATCCGCCACAGGCGCTGCGGCTGCACATGAGGGGTTGTGGGAACAGTGGCACATGGGTCGACGTCGAGTTCCCCGCCCCTCATGTCATGTATCTTCATCGAGGGTGGAAGACCTTCGCTCGCCTCCACATCTTGACGGATGAGCTCGCTCTCCATTTCAAACTAATGGTGGGTGGCCTCCTCTCTGTCAAGATCTTCGGGCACTTCGGGACCCGCGTGAGGTGTTGCGTGGAGAGCTCCTCTGACGACAAAGATTCCTCCTCAAGCAAGAGTGGCGAGGAAGACAATGGCAGTGACGACGAGGGCAGCGGGCGGCAGGATGACGGGCCCGACTAGGTGTCGGGCGCTGCTCCGAGCGGCACCGACGACCACATCATCCGGGTCGCCGGCTCCTTGAACTTCTCGGGGTCGTCTCCTTGGGCGGCTGGCATAGGGAGGTTGCGGAAGAGGAAGAGGACGGGCGGCAAGGCCGTCAAGTCGGAGTACGCGAGCACCAACGCCTTCGTCGCGTGTTGGCGTCCTGCCGCCTCGTCTTCGAGCTCTGTCTCCGGTGCCGCCATCACCATCCAGCCCTTGGACGGCCACCGAGATGTTCTCTTGGTGTCTTCTGCCACTCGTAGCTCGCCTAGGCGCCCCTTTTGCCCTTCTGCTTTCTTGTTCCATTTCTTGAGGAGAGGGACAAGAAAGGGATTACGTGCACCTTATATCTTTTTTAGTCTTGTAAGCCTTTGAGCCTTTGTTAGCTTTAGAACTTGTAATCCCCTTGTTCATGTTTTTCATTTCGTATGAACTATACCTGTACGGGATGTTTTTTAATGAAAAAGGGATGTTTGCCGGGGTTTTCATTCGCGGGAGGAATCCACGACAAGGAGTGAATCCTCGTTATCTTTAAGACAAACACTTTTTCGCCCGGCAACAGGCCTTGCCGTCCCCCCACCTTGCTCAACCATTCTCACGTTCTCGGCGGAGGCATGGATGAGGTGGGCTTAGGCTCCCTGTTCTCCCTCTTTGCTGCCGCGGCTACAACCAAATTCGGACCCAGGGGATAATCCCTGGGTACCGAAAAGGGGGAGCACGACAACTTAGAGATAGAACGGGGTTTCACGTATCCCAGTCCATAACGAAATGCATGATGGAGGATAAATGGCTTATCTGGATCTGCAGCCCCTGGTGACCTTGGCTTGCCGCGAAGGGTCCCTTGTTCTTGCAGCCCCCGGCAACTCTGGCTTGCCGGGGTCCGGACGCCGGTCCATTCCCTTTCTTCCAAAACATCTTGGCAAGAATACTTGCATGCCCTGCGAACCAAAGAAGACAGAGAGGAACAGAGAGACGCGCATTCGACCTCTAAGCTAGGGGTTAGCCGCCGCTAAGCACTATCAACCCTAACCAAGGAAGGGACTCAATCTAGCATGCATGCTATAACTTAAGGCGCTAGCGCTTCTTTTATTTATGCTCAGGGTCTGCGCCTGGCTTTGCACAAAGGGTTACATGCCTTGCCGACAAGGCTTGTGCAAAAGGGTGGCTTGCCGGGAGGCCCGGCAGCCGCACCTTATGGGTAAAACTTGCGGAGATGCTCGATGTTCCAGGAGTTGCTCACTGGAACGGCATCTTCGGTCTCCAGCCGGACTGTGCCGGGTTTGGTGACTCGTGTTACCCGATAAGGGCCTTCCCACTTCAGCGTCAACTTGTTGGAATTCTTGGCCGACTGAACGCACCGAAGAAGAAGGTCGCCTTCCTCAAAGCTCCGGGCATGAACCTTGCGGCTATGGTAGCGGCGCTAGGCTTGCTGGTAGCGTGCTGCTCTCACAGCCGCCCGGAGACGATCTTCCTCAAGGAGCGTCGTGTCATCTTGCTGCAATTGCTCTTGCTCAAGATCATCATAAGAGAGCACTCGAGGTGACCCGTATATGAGTTCTGTGGGGAGAACTGCTTCTGCCCCATAAACCAGGGCAAAGGGTGTCTGGCCGGTGGCTCGATTTGGCATCATTCTGATCGACCAAAGAACCGCCGACAACTCATCAATCCAGCGCCTTCCACTCTTGTGCAGCATGTCAAAAGTTTTCGTCCTTAAGCCTCGCAAGACTTCACCATTTGCTCTCTCCTCTTGGCCGTTACTCTGTGGGTGTGCCCCGGAAGCAAAACAGACCCTGCTGCCGAGATCTTCAATGTATTGCATGAAGGCATGGCTTGTGAACTGTGTGCCGTTGTCGGTGATGATCCTGTTGGACACCCCAAAACGGCACACTATCCCCTTGAAAAACTTGATGGCTGACTGCGCCGTCACCTTCCTCACTGCTTCCACCTCTAGCCACTTTGTGAACTTGTCGATTGCGACATACAAGTACTCAAAGCCCCCGACAGCGCGGGGGAAAGGGCCCAGTATGTCGAGCCCCCAGACCGAGAAGGGCCAGGAGAGAGGGATAGTTTGAAGGGGTTGAGCTGGTTGATGGAGCTTCTTTGAATGGAACTGGCATGCTTCACACTTGGTTACTAGTGTCGTCGCATCCTGGAGGGCGGTGGGCCAGAAGAAACCTTGCCAGAAAGCCTTGCCGGCAAGGGCCCTTGACCCTATGTGGGAGCCACATATGCCTCCATGTATCTCTGCCAACAGCTTTAGTCCTTCCTCCCGGGAGATGCACATTAATTTCACCCCATTCGGTCTCCTTCTGTATAATACGTTATCAATGAATCGGTACAGAGCAGACCGGCGGGCTACTCTTTTTGCCTCTTCCTGCTCCTCAGGAAGCTCTCCTTTTTGAAGGAATCGTACGATGTGTTGTGCCCATGCCAGAGCCTGTGGCTCGACGGCAAGGACCAAAGCCATCTCTTCTGCCGCGGGAGCGGCCGCCTCCACGTCCATGACCTGAGGTCCTGCTGGAGTCGGTTGCCCTGCGGCAGGATCAGCATCCACGGCAACATCTTCGCCGGCGGCTCCGGGGAGCTCGATGGGGAAGTACTTGCCGGGGCCTAGCTTCCTCCGCTTGCTTTGCCCGGTCGACGGCTCAACGGATGGTTGGGTTAACTGAAGCACAAAAGTACCTGGTTCTACAGGTAGCTTGAGGGCGGCGCACTTTGACAGGTAATCAGCGACGTCGTTCTCCACCCGAGGGACATGCTCCTCTTGTATACCGTCAAAGCACTCCTCCAGTTTCCTCACCTCATCTACGTAAGCTTCCATCAACGGGCTTTGATAATCTTTGTTGATCTGCCTGACGACGAGCTGTGAGTCGCCCCTGACGATGAGCTTCTTAACTCCGAGGTCTGCCGCGATCCTGAGACCGGAAAGCAAACCCTCGTACGCAGCGGTGTTGTTGGTCGACATCTCCCGGGGGAAGTGCATCTGGATGACATACTTGAGGTGCTCTCCGGTGGGTGCGACAAGCAGCACACCAGCACCGGCGCCTTGCAGCAAGAAGGCACCATCAAAGTACATGATCCAGTTGCAGCTCATTTCCTTGCCTGGGAGAGTGGTCTCCTGTACCTCTTCGTCGGGCGTCGAGATCCATTCCGCAACAAACTCCGCCAAGACTCTGCTCTGAATCGTCGAGGTACTTTCGAACTTCAAACCGAAACTTGACAGCTCCAGGGCCCATTCCACAATCCTCCCCGTTGCATCTGGGTTGTGTAGTATCCGTTGCAATGGGAGGCGGGTGACCACCGTGATCTCGTGCGCTTGGAAGTAGTGGCACAACTTCCTCGAGGCCATGAGGAGGCCGAAGAGCAGCTTTTGCACACCTGAGTACCTCGACCTAGCCCCCTGCAAGAGGGAGCTGACGAAGTACACTGGGTGCTGCACCATTTTCTTCTTCTGCGCCTCTTCACCTGGTTGCGTGGGTCCGGTCGCGCTGCCGTCAGCCCCTGTCGGGGACTCGATCTTGCCGGGATCGAGCCCTGCCGGAGAGGGTTTTGGTCTGCCATCTGTTGGCTCTGCCGCTGTCGCTGCCTTTTCGTCAGCCTCTCTCTGCGCCACTAGTGCGGCGCTAACCACCTAATTCGTTGCTGCTAGATAGAGCAGCAATGGTTCTTGTGGTTTGGGCGCAACCAGCACTGGGGTAGAGGAGAGGTATCTCTTCAAATCCTGCAGCGCTGCCTCAGCTTCTGGGGTCCACTCCACTGGCCCTCCTTTCTTCAAGATCTTGAAGAAAGGAAGGGCACGCTCCGCGGACTTGGAGATGAACCGGCTCATGGCAGCAACGCAGCCAGTGAGCCGATGCACGTCCTTGATCCGCTTGGGTGCCTCAATCTGCTCGATGGCCTTGATCTTATCTGGGTTTGCTTCAATTCCACGCTGGGACACAAAGAACCTGAGAAGCTTGCCGGACGGGACGCCGAAGACACACTTCTCAGGGTTCAATTTGAGGTTGATCTTGCGCAGGTTCCCGAATGTTTCCTCCAGATCTTGAACAAGCGTTGCTTTGTCCTTGGTTTTGACCACTATGTCATCCATATAATCTTCCATATTTTTATGTAGCTAGGGCTCAAAACCAATTTGGAATGCTCTTGCAAAGGTTGAGCCAGCACTTTTCAACCCGAAAGGCATCCGTAAAAAGCAATATGTACCACATGGGGTGATAAATGCCGTCTTTTCTTCGTCTTCCTTTGTCATGAAGATCTGGTGGTATCCCGAGTAGGCATCGAGGAACGATAAGAGGTCACACCCAGCCATGGAGTCAACAATCTGGTCGATGCGCGGCAACAAGAAAGGGTCCTTTGGACAACCTTTATTGATGTCTGTGTAGTGAATACACAGCCTCCATTTCCCATTTGCTTTGCGATCCACTACCGGATTGGTCAACCACGTCGGATGGAGTACTCCCCTCACCAAGCCTGCCGCCTCTAGCTTTCTGATTTCCTCCGTGACGAACTCTTGCCTCTCTAGAGCTTGCTTCCTGACCTTCTGCTTGGCGGGACGCGCATGAGGACAGACAGCAAGGTGGTGCTCAATCACCTCCCTGGAACGCCGGGGATGTCGGAGGCTTGCCATGCAAACACATCGACATTTTCCCGTAGGAAGGTGACGATCTCGCTTTCGTATTTGCCGTCGAGGGTGGAGCTTATGGTAAAGGCTCCCCCCGTGCCATCCTCCTTGACGGTCTAGTGGTGTAGCCCTGGACTTCTTGCTCTTGCCGGTGGAGCTTTCTGGCACGTTCTCAATGGAAGCACAACACCTCGAAGACGTGCGCTTGCCGGAGTGGGTGCGAGGGGTCTCACCGGTCTTCTTCTCTCCTGAGGCTCCGTCGACAGGAGCAGGCGCCTTAGCGGCAGCTGCTGCAACTGCTTCTCAATAGAGTTGGTCGGCACAGATTAGCACATCTTTCTTGTCGGAGGGGACAGTGATGATGTTCATCGGCCCGGGCATCTTCAGAATGTTGTAGGCGTAGTGCTAAGCCGCCATGAACTTGGCTAGCGCCGGGCGGCCGAGGATCCTGTTATAGGGCAAGGGGATCTCGGCTACATCGAAGACAATCCTCTCCGTCCTGTGGTTTAGCTCGCCCCCGAATGTCACGGGCAGCGTGTGAAGGGTTTCGTAGTAATTTCAAAAAATTTCCTACGCACACGCAAGATCATGTGATGCATAGCAACGAGGGGAGAGTATTGTCTACGTACCCAACGCAGACCGACTGCGGAAGCGATGACACGACGTAGAGGAAGTAGTCGTACGTCTTCTCGATCCAACCGATCAAGCACCGAAACTACGGCACCTCCGAGTTCGAGCACACGTTCAGCTCGATGACGATCCCCGGACTCCGATCCAGCAAAGTGTCGGGGAAGAGTTTCGTCAGCACGACGGCGTGGTGACGATCTTGATGAACTACAGCAGCAGGGCTTCGCCTAAACTCCGCTACAGTATTATCGAGGAATATGGTGGCAGGGGGCACCGCACACGGCTAAGGAATAGATCACGTGGATCAACTTGTGTCAACTTGTGTGTTTAGAGGTGCCCCTGCCTCCGTATATAAAGGAGGAGAGGAGGGGAGGCTGGCCGGCCAAGGGGGGAGGCGCAGGAGAGTCCTACTCCCACTGGGAGTAGGATTCCCCCTCCAATCCTAGTCCAACTAGGATTCCTCGGAGGGGAAAAGAGGAGGAGGGGGCCGGCCACCTCTCCTAGTCCTAATAGGACTAGGGGAAGGGGGGCGCGCAGCCCATCTAGGGTAGCCCCTTCTCTTTTCCACTAAGGCCCACTATGGCCCAAATAGCTCCCGGGGGGTTCCGGTAACCCTCCCGGTATTCCGGTAAAATCCCGATTTCACCCGGAACACTTCCGATATCCAAATATAGGCTTCCAATATATCAATCTTTACGTCTCGACCATTTCGAGACTCCTCGTCATGTCCGTGATCACATCCGGGACTCCGAACAACCTTCGGTACATCAAAATGTATAAACTCATAATATAACTGTCATCGTAACCTTAAGCGTGCGGACCCTACGGGTTCGAGAACAATGCAGACATGACCGAGACACGTCTCTGGTCAATAACCAATAGCGGGACCTGGATGCCCATATTGGCTCCTACATATTCTACGAAGATCTTTATCGGTCAGACCGCATAACAACATACGTTGTTCCCTTTGTCATCGGTATGTTACTTGCCCGAGATTCGATCGTCGGTATCCAATACCTAGTTCAATCTCGTTACCGGCAAGTCTCTTTACTCGTTCCGTAATACATCATCTTACAACTAACATATTAGTTGTAATGCTTGCAAGGCTTATGTGATGTGTATTACCGAGAGGGCCCAGAGATACCTCTCCGACAATCGGAGTGACAAATCCTAATCTTGAAATACGCCAACCCAACATCGACCATTGGAGACACCTGTAGTACTCCCTTATAATCACCCAGTTACGTTGTGACGTTTGGTAGTACCCAAAGTGTTCCTCCGGTAAACGGGAGTTGCATAATCTCATAGTCATAGGAACATGTATAAGTCATGAAGAAAGCAATAGCAACATACTAAACGATCGGGTGCTAAGCTAATGGAATGGGTCATGTCAATCAGATCATTCTGCTAATGATGTGACCTCGTTAATCAAATAACAACTCATTGTTCATGGTTAGGAAACATAACCATCTTTGATTAACGAGCTAGTTAAGTAGAGGCATACTAGTGACACTTTGTTTGTCTATGTATTCACACATGTATTATGTTTCCGGTAAATACACTTCTAGCATGAATAATAAACATTTATCATGATTATAAGGAAATAAATAATAACTTTATTATTGCCTCTAGGGCATATTTCCTTCAGTCTCCCACTTGCACTAGAGTCAATAATCTAGATTACACTGTAATGATTCTAACACCCATGGAGCCTTGGTGCTGATCATGTTTTGCTCGTGGAAGAGGTTTAGTCAATGGGTCTGCAACATTCAGATCCGTATGTATCTTGCAAATCTCTATGTCTCCCACTTGGACTAGATCCCGGATGGAGTTGAAGCGTCTCTTGATGTGTTTGGTCCTTTTGTGAAATCTGGATTCCTTTGCCAAGGCAATTGCACCAGTATTGTCACAAAAGATTTTCATTGGACCCGATGCACTAGGTATGACACCTAGATCGGATATGAACTCCTTCATCCAGACTCCTTCATTTGCTGCTTCTGAAGCAGCTATGTATTCCGCTTCACATGTAGATCCCGCTACAACGCTTTGTTTAGAACTGCACCAACTGACAGCTCCACCGTTTAATGTAAATACGTATCCGGTTTGCGATTTAGAATCGTCCGGATCAGTGTCAAAGCTTGCATCAACGTAACCTTTTACGGTGAGCTCTTTGTCACCTCCATATACGAGAAACATATCCTTAGTCCTTTTCAGGTATTTCAGGATGTTCTTGACCGCTGTCCAGTGATCCACTCCTGGATTACTTTGGTACCTCCCTGCTAAACTTATAGCAAGGCACACATCAGGTCTGGTACACAGCATTGCATACATGATAGAGCCTATGGCTGATGCATAGGGAACATCTTTCATATTCTCTCTATCTTCTGTAGTGGTCGGGCATTGAGTCTTACTCAATTTCACACCTTGTAATACAGGCAAGAATCCTTTCTTTGCTTGATCCATTTTGAATTTCTTCAAAATTTTGTCAAGGTATGTGCTTTGTGAAAGTCCAATTAAGCGTCTTGATCTATCTCTATAGATCTTAATGCCTAATATGTAAGCAGCTTCACCGAGGTCTTTCATTGAAAAACTTTTATTCAAGTATCCCTTTATGCTATCCAGAAATTCTATATCATTTCCAATTAGTAATATGTCATCCACATATAATATCAGAAATGCTACAGAGCTCCCACTCACTTTCTTGTAAATACAGGCTTCTCCGAAAGTCTGTATAAAACCAAATGCTTTGATCACACTATCAAAACGTTTATTCCAACTCCGAGAGGCTTGCACCAGTCCATAAATGGATCGCTGGAGCTTGCACACTTTGTTAGCTCCCATTGGATCGAAAAAACCTTCTGGTTGCATCATATACAACTCTTCTTCCAGAAATCCATTCAGGAATGCAGTTTTGACATCCATCTGCCAAATTTCATAATCATAAAATGCGGCAATTGCTAACATGATTCGGACGGACTTAAGCATCGCTACGGGTGAGAAGGTCTCATCGTAGTCAATCCCTTGAACTTGCCGAAAACCTTTTGCGACAAGTCGAGCTTTGTAGACAGTAACATTACCATCAGCGTCAGTCTTCTTCTTAAAGATCCATTTATTCTCAATTGCTTGCCGATCATCGGGCAAGTCAACCAAAGTCCATACTTTGTTCTCATACATGGATCCCATCTCAGATTTCATGGCTTCAAGCCACTTTGCGGAATCTGGGCTCACCATCGCTTCTTCATAGTTCGTAGGTTCATCATGATCTAGTAGCATGACCTCCAGAACAGGATTACCGTACCACTCTGGTGCGGATCTTACTCTGGTTGATCTACGAGGTTCAGTAGTATCTTGATCTGAAGTTTCATGATCATTATCATTGGCTTCCTCACTAACTGGTGTAGGTGTCACTGAAACAGTTTTCTGTGATGAACTACTTTCCAGTAAAGGAGCAGGTACAGTTACCTCGTCAAGTTCTACTTTCCTCCCACTCACTTCTTTCGAGAGAAACTCCTTCTCTAGAAATGATCCATTCTTAGCAACGAATGTCTTGCCTTCGGATCTGTGATAGAAGGTGTACCCAACAGTTTCCTTTGGGTATCCTATGAAGACACATTTCTCCGATTTGGGTTCGAGCTTATCAGGTTGAAGCTTTTTCACATAAGCATCGCAGCCCCAAACTTTAAGAAACGACAACTTTGGTTTCTTGCCAAACCACAGTTCATAAGGCGTCGTCTCAACGGATTTTGATGGTGCCCTATTTAACGTGAATGCGGCCGTCTCTAAAGCATATCCCCAAAATTATAGCGGTAAATCAATAAGAGACATCATAGATCGCACCATATCTAGTAAAGTACGATTACGACGTTCGGACACACCATTACGCTGTGGTGTTCCGGGTGGCGTGAGTTGCGAAACTATTCCACAGTTTTTCAAATGTACACCAAACTCGTAACTCAAATATTCTCCTCCACGATCAGATCGTAGAAACTTTATTTTCTTGTTACGATGATTTTCAACTTCACTCTGAAATTCTTTGAACTTTTCAAATGTTTCAGACTTATGTTTTATTAAGTAGATATACTCATATCTGCTTAAATCATCTGTGAAGGTGAGAAAATAACGATATCCGCCACGAGCCTCAATATTCATCGGGCCACATACATCGGTATGTATGATTTCCAACAAATCTGTTGCTCTCTCCATAGTACCGGAGAACGGTGTTTTAGTCATCTTGCCCATGAGGCACGGTTCGCAAGTACCAAGTGATTCATAATCAAGTGGTTCCAAAAGTCCATCAGCATGGAGTTTCTTCATGCGCTTTATACCGATATGACCTAAACGACAGTGCCACAAATAAGTTGCACTTTCATTATCAACTCTGCATCTTTTGGCTTCAACATTATGAATATGTGTATTACTACTATCGAGATTCAATAAGCATAGACCACTCTTCAAGGGTGCATGACCATAAAAGATATTACTCATATAAATAGAACAACCATTATTCTCTGATTTAAATGAATAACCGTCTCGCATTAAACAAGATCCAGATATAATGTTCATGCTCAACGCTGGCACCAAATAACAATTACTTAGGTCTAATATTAATCCCGAAGGTAGATGTAGAGGTAGCGTGCCGACTGCGATCACATCGACTTTGGAACCGTTTCCCACGCGCATCGTCACCTCGTCCTTTGCCAGTGCCCGCTTATTCCGTAGTCCCTGTTTCGAGTTGCAAATATTAGCAACAGAACCAGTATCAAATACCCAGGTGCTACTGCGAGCTCTAGTAAGGTACACATCAATAACATGTATATCACATATACCTTTGTTCACCTTGCCATCCTTCTTATCCGCCAAATACTTGGGACAGTTCCGCTTCCAGTGACCAGTCTGCTTGCAGTAGAAGCACTCAGTTTCAGGCTTAGGTCCAGACTTGGGTTTCTTCTCTTGAGCAGCAACTGGCTTGCTGTTCTTCTTGAAGTTCCCTTTCTTCTTTCCTTTGCCCTTTTTCTTGAAACTAGTGGTTTTGTTAACCATCAACACTTGATGCTCCTTTTTGATTTCTACCTCCGCAGCTTTCAGCATTGCGAAGAGCTCAGGAATAGTCTTGTTCATCCCTTGCATATTATAGTTCATCACGAAGCTCTTCTAGCTTGGTGGCAGTGATTGGAGAATTCTGTCAATGACGCAATCATCCGGAAGATTAAGTCCCAATTGAATCAAGTGATTATTATACCCAGACATTTTGAGTATATGCTCACTGACAGAACTATTCTCCTCCATCTTGCAGCTATAGAATTTATTGGAGACTTCATATCTCTCAATTCGGGCATTTGCTTGAAATATTAACTTCAACTCCTGGAACATCTCATATGCTCCATGACGTTCAAAACGTCGTTGAAGTCCCGATTCTAAGCCGTAAAGCATGGCACACTGAACTATCGAGTAGTCATCAGCTTTGTTCTGCCAGACGTTCATAACATCTGGTGTTGCTCCAGCAGCAGGCCTGGCACCCAGCGGTGCTTCCAGGACGTAATTTTTCTGTGCAGCAATGAGGATAATCCTCAAGTTACGGACCCAGTCCGTGTAATTGCTACCATCATCTTTCAACTTTGCTTTCTCAAGGAACGCATTAAAATTCAACGGAACAACAGCCCGAGCCATCTATCTACAATCAACATAAACAAGCAAGATACTATCAGGTACTAAGTTCATGATAAATTTAAGTTCAATTAATCATATTATTTAAGAACTCCCACTTAGATAGACATCCCTCTAATCCTCTAAGTGATTACGTGATCCAAATCAACTAAACCATGACCGATCATCACGTGAGATGGAGTAGTTTTCAATGGTGAACATCGTTATGTTGATCATATCTACTATATGATTCACGCTCGACCTTTCGGTCTCCGTGTTCCGAGGCCATATCTGCATATGCTAGGCTCGTCAAGTTTAACCTGAGTATTCTGCGTGTGCAAAAACTGGCTTGCACCCGTTGTAGATGGACGTAGAGCTTATCACACCCGATCATCACGTGGTGTCTGGGCACGACGAACTTTGGCAACGGTGCATACTCAGGGAGAACACTTCTTGATAATTTAGTGAGAGATCATCTTATAATGCTACCGTCAATCAAAGCAAGATAAGATGCATAAAAAGATAAACATCACATGCAATCAATATAAGTGATATGATATGGCCATCATCATCTTGTGCTTGTGATCTCCATCTCCGAAGCACCGTCATGATCACCATCGACACTGGCGCGACACCTTGATCTCCATCATAGCATCGTTGTCGTCTCGCCAATCTTATGCTTCCACGACTATCACTACCGTTTAGTAATAAAGTAAAGCATTACATCGCGATTGCATTGCATACAATAAAGCGACAACCATATGGCTCCTGCCAGTTGCCGATAACTCGGTTACAAAACATGATCATCTCATACAATAAAATTCAGCATCATGCCTTGACCATATCACATCACAACATGCCCTGCAAAAACAAGTTAGACGTCCTCTACTTTGTTGTTGCATGTTTTACGTGGCTGCTACGGGCTTAAGTAAGAACCAATCTCACCTACGCATCAAAACCACAACGATAGTTTGTCAAATAGACTCCGTTTTAACCTTCGCAAGGACCGGGCGTAGCCATACTTGGTTCAACTAAAGTTGGAGAGACAGTCGCCCGCAAGCCATCTCTGTGCAAAGCACGTCGAGGGAACCGGTCTCGCGTAAGCGTACGCGTAAGGTTGGTCCGGGTCGTCTTGTCCAACAATACCGCCGAACCAAAGTATGACATGCTGGTAGGCAGTATGACTTGTATCGTCCACAACTCACTTGTGTTCTACTCGAGCATATTACATCAACATAAATAACCTGGCTCTGATACCACTGAAGGGTTTCGTAGTAATTTCAAAAAATTTCCTACGCACACGCAAGATCATGTGATGCATAGCAACGAGGGGAGAGTATTGTCTACGTACCCAATGCAGACCGACTGCGGAAGCGATGACACGACGTAGAGGAAGTAGTCGTACGTCTTCTCAATCCAACCGATCAAGCACCGAAACGACGGCACCTCCGAGTTTGAGCACACGTTCAGCTCGATGACGATCCCCGGACTCCGATCCAGCAAAGTGTCGGGGAAGAGTTTCGTCAGCACGACGGCGTGGTGACGATCTTGATGAACTACAGCAGCAGGGCTTCGCCTAAACTCCGCTACAGTATTATCGAGGAATATGGTGGCAGGGGGCACCGCACACGGCTAAGGAATAGATCACGTGGATCAACTTGTGTCAACTTGTGTGTTTAGAGGTGCCCCTGCCTCCGTATATAAAGGAGGAGAGGAGGGGAGGCTGGCCGGCCAAGGGGGGGAGGCGCAGGAGAGTCCTACTCCCTCTGGGAGTAGGATTCCCCCTCCAATCCTAGTCCAACTAGGATTCCTCGGAGGGGAAAAGAGGAGGAGGGGGCCGGCCACCTCTCCTAGTCCTAATAGGACTAGGGGAAGGGGGGGGGGGCGCAGCCCATCTAGGGCAGCCCCTTCTCTTTTCCACTAAGGCCCACTATGGCCCAAATAGCTCCCGGGGGGTTCCGGTAACCCTCCCGGTATTCCGGTAAAATCCCGATTTCACCCGGAACACTTCCGATATCCAGATATAGGCTTCCAATATATCAATCTTTACGTCTCGACCATTTCGAGACTCCTCGTCATGTCCGTGATCACATCCGGGACTCCGAACAACCTTCGGTACATCAAAATGCATAAACTCATAATATAACTGTCATCGTAACCTTAAGCGTGCGGACCCTACGGGTTCGAGAACAATGCAGACATGACCGAGACACGTCTCTGGTCAATAACCAATAGCGGGACCTGGATGCCCATATTGGCTCCTACATATTCTACGAAGATCTTATCGGTCAGACCGCATAACAACATACGTTGTTCCCTTTGTCATCGGTATGTTACTTGCCCGAGATTCGATCGTCGGTATCCAATACCTAGTTCAATCTCGTTACCGGCAAGTCTCTTTACTCGTTCCGTAATACATCATCTTACAACTAACATATTAGTTGTAATGCTTGCAAGGCTTATGTGATGTGTATTACCGAGAGGGCCCAGAGATACCTCTCCGACAATCGGAGTGACAAATCCTAATCTCGAAATACGCCAACCCAACATCGACCATTGGAGACACCTGTAGTACTCCTTTATAATCACCCAGTTACGTTGTGACGTTTGGTAGTACCCAAAGTGTTCCTCCGGTAAACGGGAGTTGCATAATCTCATAGTCATAGGAACATGTATAAGTCATGAAGAAAGCAATAGCAACATACTAAACGATCGGGTGCTAAGCTAATGGAATGGGTCATGTCAATCAGATCATTCTGCTAATGATGTGACCTCGTTAATCAAATAACAACTCATTGTTCATGGTTAGGAAACATAACCATCTTTGATTAACGAGCTAGTTAAGTAGAGGCATACTAGTGACACTTTGTTTGTCTATGTATTCACACATGTATTGTGTTTCCGGTAAATACACTTCTAGCATGAATAATAAACATTTATCATGATTATAAGGAAATAAATAATAACTTTATTATTGCCTCTAGGGCATATTTCCTTCAGCGTGATCTTTCCCTTAGGCTGGCTCCTCCCCGGGTTAACCCCTTGGAACGTACCCGTCTCCTCGAGGTCTCCATCAGGGATCTGCAGCCTTCTGACCAAAACGGGCGAGATCAAGTTTAGGCCGGCCCCACCGTCAACCAACATCTTTGTCACCTTGAGGTTGCGGATTGTTGGTGAAACCAACAACGACAAGCACCCGACCGCAATGGTGCGGTCAGGGTGGTCCTCGGTGTCGAAGATGATGGGAGTGCTGGACCATTTCAGCGGCTTCCGTACGTCAAACGATGGCTCCACCACTGTGATCTCATGCGCCCATTGCTTGAGTTGGCGGTGGGATGTATGCAGCAAGGCGCCACCATCGACGCACATGGCCTCTGTGGCTTTCTGAAACTCGTGGTCGCCGGACTCATTGTCATCGTCATGATCATCGTCTTTCTGCTTCTTGTCGCAACCCCGGGCGGGCCTCTCTTGCTGATTGTCCTTGCCGCGGCGGCCTCCCTGGCCGCCAGATTTCTTGCCGGATCCCTCGGCACCATCTGGGCCTTTCTTCTTGTCCCGCCGCTCATACTCGGCTTTCTGCTTCTCGGCGAGCAGTTCTACCTGCTGGCTGTTTTGGAGATCATGGCCCTTAGTGCGGTGGATCTTGCAATACTGCTTGTCGGAGCCTCCCGGCTTATCGGCGGCCACCAAGGCCCGGCAAGCGTCACACCCGGCAACCTCCTTGCCGGGGTCACTCGCCTTGGTCTTCTTTGTTGCGCCTGTGTCGTCGGATCCCTCAACGGCAAGCATGGCCTTGCCCTTGCGCTTCCTGTTGCGGCGTCGGCCCTTCTTCGCTGGGGTGACGGTGTCATCCGTGGAGTTGGTTTCCGCACCGGCATCCTCGTCGAGGTACTTCCTTCCCTCTTCGGCGCGAGCGCACCGATCGGCCAGAACATAGAGCTCGGCCACATCCTTAACCTTGTTCATCACCAGTTCTTCACGCATCTTGCGATTGCGCGCGTTCTGATGGAACGCACTGATCACGGTGGTGGGATGAACATCCTGGATGTTGTACTACACTCGACTGAATCTTTGGATGTACTTGCGCAGGTTTTCTCCTTCCTTCTGGGGATGATATGCAAATCACTCACCTGGCCATGAGCTTGGTGACCTCTGGTAAAGGCGCCAACAAACTCATGGCACAGATTCGCCCAAGAAGAGATGGAATCCACCGGCAAGTGCATTAACCAAGACATAACATTAGGCAGAGTGCCAACGGGAAGTAGTTGGCAAGCACCTTATCGTCGCGGGCCCCATCAGCTTGCATCGCGATGGTGTAGATGCCGAGGAACTCTGACGGGTGAGTCTTGCCGTTGTACTTCTCGCCAACTTCGGGCTTGAACGTACGGTGGGAGGGCCACTGGAACTGCCGCAGCTCATGGGTGAAAGCCGGACAACCCACCTCGTAAGGTAGGCCATCGTAGCCTCCCGGTGCTGGGTGGTCCGTAGTGGGCCCTGCCCGCCTGTCCGACTGGTGGCGCGCGTCACGTCGGCGCTCGATCGTAGTTCGAGCGTCCACATGAGCCCGCTCCCGAAGGACTTGGCGCTGATCACGGTTGGTTCGCGGGTCGGGTGACGCGATGGAGACATCATCACGAGTGTCGCCGCGATGGGCCGATGCCCGAGGTGGTCAGGATGGAGGTGGGGAGTACATCGTGGCCGCGTCGCCTCCGGCATGGCCTCCGCTGGCACGTGGCAGCCCAGCGCAGCGATAGTCTACGGGTCCCATCGGCCGCACCCCATTGTTGTTGGCGATGCCGACGAGGCTCCGGACGGTGGCCCTCCATTCGTCTAGATTCTCGCAGCGGGAGGAAAATTGAGGAGCAGCTGCGCGTGCTAGGGCTTCCGCTAGCGTGGGTGGCGGCGAAAGCTAGGTGGACCGTGATGCGCCTCGACTCCTAACCACGTTAGAAGGAGCTGTGTCGCGGCTCCGCAGCCGTTCGCCACCTCCATCCGCACCTCGGCGCGCATGCTGGCCCTCTTCTTCATGTGATGGGCGCACGGGGCTCTTCCCAGTGCGACACGCAGGGTCACCGGCAGGGTGGCGCTGCTCATCACGCACAACCTGAGAGGAGCGTGCCATGGGCGCCGGTGTTGGCGTCTTGGAGGTCGCCATGCCGCCGCCTGGCGAGACGGCGGCGCCCTTGAAGGGCCCTGCGCCTCCTGCAGGGGGCCCGACTCCGTCTCTGGAGCCCGCAGTTGGTGGCTCGTCTCCTGGTGCGCGGACGGCGCCACTCGCCAGGCCTGAACCGCTAGGGCGAGGATGTTTGTGGGCCGCGCCATGGGTTCTCTCCGTGACTGGCCCGCTACTGGTCCGCACCGGTGCTGGCAACTTGGTCTCGGACGAACCGATCGCCGTGGTTGCCTTCTTCTTAGGAGCCATGGCGATGAAGAACAGCTAGGCCAACTACTAGACCGGATTCTCACAACAGCGCTTCCCTACCTGGCGCGCCAAAGATGTCAGTGGAAAACGACACCTATGGGATCACTGGAATCCCTTCTACGGTTGCGGGGCGTGGAGATCGTGAGAAGAGCGGGACTAGTAGACGACACAAAAGGGATTTACCCAGGTTCGGGATGCAAAGATGCGTAAAACCCTACGATCCTGCTTTGGTGGATGTATTTAGTGTTCTTGAGCTCTTGAACTAGCTCTGGGTGCCGTGGGGTTTGAAAGAGCCGAATCCTTTCTCTGTGTGCCATGGGCCTCCTTTTATAGGCGAAAGGGGCTGCCGCAGTGGCACACAGGAGGTGGAAAGTGCTATAGCATTGCGAGTTTATCGCTAGCATTACAGGACAAGACGCATTTAATGCGAGGCTTAGGTGTCCCTTCGCTTTATTGGGGACGGGGGCGAGGCCCATCCCGTCCGTCGCTGCTCCTCCTCGCTTCGACACGCGCCCTGGCCAGCGATGCATGCGGTGCCATGTAGGCAGGCAGGCAGCTAAGGTGGCACGGTGGTGGAGCCTCCAAGAAGGATTGCATGTTGCCACGTAGGTGCCTGCCCAGCTGGTTGGGTCGGCAGCTGCATGCGAAAACGCGGTGAGGACTTGGCTGGTGCGGGCCTGGCAGTGGCCTTGCCGGTGCACTTGGCGAGGGCCTTGTCGGGTGGCCCGACAGGGGTCTTGCCGTGGCGCGCTGGCCTCCCCGGCAAGGATCTTGCCGGGGGTCTTGTGGGTTTCTTCGGTGAGGATGGTTGCCTTCCTATCCTCATTTGATCTTGAGCATTCTATGTCTTCACAAAGATCTCCATGCCACCACGGAGGTGCCTCCCGAGCCTTGTCCCAATGCATCTGTTTAGCGTTGGTGGGCTCAAGGGTGGCTTGCTCGGTTGGCGTGGGCGAGCTGCCCCAGCAAGGGCCTTGCCGGGGTTGCTGAGGCTGCTCTGGCAAGGGTCCTTGCCGGGGGAACCCGCTACACCTACCTGATCTTTGTGGCCTTGGTCCTTGTTGTTTCTTCATTTGTCCTTGTGGCTTCAGCCTCTCCCCGGCTTCCCCTTCCTGCCGTGTCTGTGCGTGGCCGTGGCGCGAGGCTCTGACTGCCCATGCACAAGTAAAGGGGTCAAAAGCAGAGCCCCTACTTTTGTACACTGACAAACTGTTAATGATCTTAAGGTTATTAGTAAGCATGCTTCCATGGTAAAAACTCAAGTAGAACAAGTTCTCAAAGCTCGGAATGGATTATTGAGTGAGTTGAATAGTAATAACAATGATAATGTTGTTAGGGTTATGACTAGAGGAGGTAAAATGACCCAGGAACCTTTGTATCCTGAGGGCCATCCTAAGAGGATTGAGCAAGATTCTCAGAGAATTAATACTGATGCACCCGGTCCTTCTAAAAGGATAAAAGAAAGGTGATAAGACTGTGTATGCTTCTAGTGAACATGTTATAGATACACCTGAGAATCCAAATGATATTTCTATTTCTGATGCTAAGACACAACCTGGTGATGAACATGAACCTAGTGCTAATGTTAATGATGATGTTCATGTTGATGCTCAACCTAGAAATGATAATGATGTTGAGGTAGAACCTGCTGTTGATCTTGACAACCCACAATCTAAGAATCAACGTTATGATAAGAGAGACTTCATTTCTAGGAAACATGGTAAAGAAAGAGAACCATGGGTTCAGAAACCCATGCCCTTTCCTCGTCATCGTTGGAGGAGGAACCGCTGGAGAGGTCTGATACGTCTCCGTCGTATCTACTTTTCCAAACACTTTTGCCCTTGTTTTGCACATTAACTTGCATGATTTGAATGGAACTAACCCGGACTGACGCTGTTTTCAGCAAAACTGCCATGGTGTTATTTTCCTGCAAAAATAAAAGTTCTCGGAATGACCTGAAAATCCACGGAGCAAATTTTTGGAATTAATAAATAATATAGGCGAAAGAATCAACGTGAGCAGGCCCACACCATGTCCAGGAGGTTGGGGGTGCGCCCCCCTAGGGCGCGCCCCTTGCCTCGTGGGCCCCCTGAAGCTCCACCGACCTCAACTTCAACTCCATATATTCACGTTTGTGGAGAAAAAGAATCAAATAGAAAGATTCATCACGTTTTACGATACAGAGCCGCCGCCAAGCCCTAATCTCTCTTGGGAGGGCTGATCTGGAGTCCGTTCGGGGCTCCAGGGAGGGGGATCCAACACCGTCGTCATCATCAACCATCCTCCATCACCAATTTCATGATGCTCACCGTCGTGCGTGAGTAATTCCATTGTAGGCTTGCTGGACGGTGATGGGTTGGATGATATTTACCATGTAATCAAGTTAGTTTTGTTAGGGTTTGATCCCTAGTATCCACTATGTTCTGAGATTGATGTTGCTATGACTTTGCTATGCTTAATGCTTGTCACTAGGGCCCGAGTGCCATGATTTCAGATCTGAACCTATTATGTTTTCATGAATATTGTGAGTTCTTGATCCTATCTTGCAAGTATGTAGTCACCTATTATGTGTTATGATCTGTTAACCCCGAAGTGACAATAATCGGGATACTTACCGGTGATGACCGTAGTTTGAGGAGTTCATATATTCACTATGTGTTAATGCTTTGGTTCAGTACTCTATTAAAAGGAGGCCTTAATATCCCTTAGTTTCCATTTTGACTCCGCTGCCACTGGAGGGTAGGACAAAAGATGTCATGCAAGTTCTTTTCCATAAGCACGTATGCCTATATTTGGAATACATGCCTACATTACATTGATGAACTGGAGCTAGTTCTGTGTCACCCTATGTTATAACTATTACATGAGGAATCGCATCCGACATAATTATCCGTCACTTATCCAATGCCTACGAGCTTTTCACATATTGCTCTTTGCTTAGTTAATTTACCGCTGTTGCTGTTACAATTACTACAAAACTGCTACTGTTACTTTTGCTACTGTTACCGTTACTTCCATACTACTTTGCTACTAAACACTTTGCTGCAGATACTAAGTTATCCAGGTGTGGTTGAATTGACAACTCAACTGCTAATACTTGAGAATATTCTTTGGCTCCCCTTGTGTCGAATCAATAAAATTGGGTTGAATACTCTACCCTCGAAAACTGTTGCGATCCCCTATACTTGTGGGTTATCAAGACTATTTTCTGGCACCGTTGCCGGGGAGCATAGATCTGTTCTTTGAGTCACTTGGGATTTATATCTGCTGATCGCTATGAGGAACTTGAAAGACGAAAGTACTAATATTTATCCCTCAACTACGAGGGGAGGTAAGGAAGTGCAATCTAGAAGATATTCTCCTTCTATTATGAGTAAGCTTGCGACACCTAAACCTGCTTCTGCTATTAATTCTGATATGTCACATGTTATTGATGATGCCACTTCTACTATGCATGATACTTATGATGAAACTACTTCTATGCTTGATACTACATTGCCATTAGGTGAATATCTTGATGAACAACTTGCTAAGGCTAGAGAGAATGAAATTCTTGAAACTGATATTATTGATGATAGTGATGATGAAGGTTCTCCCCCTAAATATGAATTGCCTGTTGTTCCTGAGGGTTATGTTATGGATGAAGAAACTGCTAGAGATTTTCTTGCTTGCAATGATAGATCTGATCTTAAGAAGTTATTATCTAAAATGAAACAAAAATCTCTGAATGCTAGAATGAAATATGACCCTGCTTTTGCTACTTCACCTATCTTTGTTACTGATAAGGATTATGATTTCTCTGTTGATCCTGAGATAATTACTTTGGTTGAATCTGATCCTTTTTATGGCAATGAATCTGAAACTGTTGTGGCACATCTTACTAAGTTAAATGATATAGCCACCCTGTTCACTAATGATGAGAAATCTCGCTACTACTATATCCTTAAGATATTTCCATTCTCATTAAAGGGTGATTCTAAAACTTGGTTTAATTCTCTTAATCCTAGTTGTGTGCGTAGTCCCTAGGATATGATTTATTACTTCTCTGCTAAATATTTCCTTGCTCATAAGAAACAAGATGCCTTGAGGGAAATATATAATTTTGTGCAAATTGAAGAAGAGAGTCTCCCACAAGCTTGGGGGAGGCTTCTCCGATTACTTAATGCTTTTCCTGATCATCCTCTTAAGAAAAATGAAATACTTGATATCTTTTATAATGGACTAACTGATGCTTCCAAGGACCACTTGGATAGTTGTGCTAGTTGTGTTTTTAGGGAAAGAACAGTCGATCAAGCTGAATTGCTATTGAATAATATGTTGTCTAATGAAAAGAATTGGACACTTCCTAAGCCAACCCCTGACCAATTCCTGAGCCAACTCCTGAGCCGATTCCTAAACCAACTCCGAAGAAAAGGGGTGTTCTATTTCTCAGTCTTGAAGATATGCAAGAGGCAAAGAAATATATGAAAGAGAAAGGTATTAAAGCTGAAGATGTTAAGAATTTACCTCCCGTTGAAGAAATACATGGCCTTAATATACCACTTGTCGAAGAAACACATGGTCTTGATAACCCGACATAGGTAGTAAAGGTAAATTCTCTCTATAGATATGATAAAATTGAAATCGCGTCTACTAACACTACTAGGGAAAACCTTATACACAGAATCTTAGCAGTAGCGCGGCTCAAAAAGAAGTGCTACTGCTAATTAGCAGTAGCGCGTGCATGCAAAACTCGCTACTGACACGGCATTAGCAGTAGCACTCTTGGAACAACCCGCGCTGCTACAAATATCGACCGACAGTGTTGTCACGACACGCGCTACTGCTAAAGTTGTAGTAGTAGCGCGCTTTTTCTGAGGTCGCTACTACTAATTTTCAAATTGGGCACACTATTGGTCCTGATTAGCAGTAGCGCGTGTGTGGAAAGCGCGCTGCTGCTACTTTCTTATCAGCAGCGCATTTTGTGTCCCGCGCTACTGCTAAGCCGCACCAACCCACCACCTTTCCCCACCCATCCTCTGCTCCCCCATCCCCTCTCTTCCCTTTCCCCTACCTCCAACATCCTCCCTCTCTCACTCTTCTTCTTCCTCAATACTTCTCCCCCATTACTCTCCCTCTTCTACCTACCTTTCTCTCTCTTCATTACACCTAGCTAACTACACAACCTCCATTAATGCATCTCCTTTCTCTTTTTTCCTTCCCCCTCCACTAGTTGAAGTTGTCTCCTCCCAAATTAGCTAGCTAGGTAGATGTAGCATTTAGTTAAGTGACCTATTTGCCCCCTAACTAGATCTATCTTTGTCAAGAAGAGTTGTGTGCACTTTTGATCTCCGTACATCATCATCTCCACCGTGTGCTCGATCTCGAGATAGAGGTGATTAAAATTTCATGCTTTTGCAAAATGGAAATATGTTTATGTGTATGTGATATGATAATTGGGAGATATGATGGAAATTGTGTGTGTGGCATGAGTTGACACCAAATTGTGCTTTTGAGTTGCCTATGTTTTGCCGAAATGTCGATTTATTTCCGTTTTGGCAAATTCCGGGCAAACTCTAGATCTATATATGTCCTATTTTTAGGGAAGGTCATGCCGAATTTTTGTATGACTTTGATGCATGCACGCATTTTTATAATCAATTTGTTTATTATTACCGTGCAGACGTTCATGATGGTTAGTGGAACGATGGTGGATAGGTGGTTGCGGTCGGCGGTGCAGGACATGAAAGAAAATAACCGAATAGAGGTTTTATGTCCGTGTCGAAAATGCAAAGGAATAGTTTGGCTCGATGCCCATGACGATGGTCGTGTCGAAGCGCACCTGCTCATGACTAGTTTCATGGATGGCTATACTCGGTGGATAATTGAAGATGAGGATGACGATGTTGAGGACGCCAAGGGGCCAGTCAATGATGACACGGGGCAAGACGAAGAGATTACCGATAATGGCGGCGGAGAAGGGGCCGGACATGGCGGAGGAGAAGGGGCCGGACATGGAGGTAGAGAGAACGACGTGGACTCCACGCAGCAGAGTTCATTGGTACTAAGTTCAATTGTGCGGGACCCTCATGTTCAAGCATTGCTTCGCAAGGAGACGAGTACTGAGAGAGCTACTTCTAGAGAGGAGGCTAAGCTGGAGCAACTGGTGGTAGACTCGAACACTCCATTGTATGATGGTTGCAATCCTGAGGTAACCCGCTTGAGTTTCACGCTCCAACTCCTGAAGACGAAGGCTAAAAACAAATGGACCGACACTATCCTTGATGAGCATCTCAAGTACCTAAAGGATGTTCTTCCTGCGGGAGTCTATGTCCTACTAGTGTTGATGAGGCCAAGAAGATCGTGTGCCCTCTTGATCTACCACACGTTAGATGCATGCATCAACAATTGCATAATTTATCGGAAGGAGCACGTGGAAAAAACAAGCTGTCTGGTGTGCAATGCTTCTCGATACAAGAAGGCCGGGAAGAAATGTCCCCAGAAAGTTGTATGGTATTTACTGATCACTCCCCGTCTCCAGCGGTATTTTTTATATCCCAAGGAAGCAAAGCTAATGCGCTGTCACGTGGAGAGGAAGAAGCCCGACGATGGAGATGATCCGAAGCTGAGACACGTCAAGGATGGAAGCCTGTGGAGAGCGTTGAACAACTTCTATCGGTATTTCGAATGTGATGCAAGGAACATAATGCTCGGTGCGTGTACTGATGGCATGAATCCGGTTGGCAACCAGAACACCAACCATAGCACATGGCCCGTGTTTGTATGGATGTACAACCTCCCCCCTGGTTGTGCATGAGGTCGAAGTACATTCACATGAGCATGCTTATTCAAGGGCCGAAACAACCAGGAAATAATATTAATTTGTATCTGGGGCTACTTCAAGAGGAGTTAGACACATTACAGAAAACACCGTCCAAGACATGGGACACCAGCAAAGGCGAGTATTTCTACATGAGAGCCACGCTAATCACGAGGTGCACGACTATCTTGGTTACAGATATGTCGCAGGCCAGGTGTGGCATGGATATTGCGGATGCACACGGTGCATTGATGATACAATGTCTCAGCAGCTAACATGGAGGAAAGATGGCAGGTCTGGGAAAATCATGTACAAGATGGCTCGAACAGGACGATCCATGGAGAAACCATGGAGATCTATTCAATGGTCACGCTGAGCATCGAGGATCT
Organism: Triticum dicoccoides; assembly: GCF_002162155.2. Taxonomy (NCBI): domain Eukaryota; kingdom Viridiplantae; phylum Streptophyta; class Magnoliopsida; order Poales; family Poaceae; genus Triticum; species Triticum dicoccoides. Next base: position 156,894,301 of record NC_041381.1, read on the forward strand.
CCACGTAAGCGGAGCGGTGCCGAAATCGATGAGCTGTAAACTGGAAGGAGTGCCCCACGCCGGGAAAGACGATAAGAAAGGTGCCGGAGCCGCTGCTGAAGGTATCGAAGACGAGGTCTGTGTTCTGGGACTTGGAGTACTGGTACAAACTCGATACACCTCATTGCCTTGATCAAATGCATATCTGTAAGAATGTTCTTGAGAGCTTGCTAGCAACACTGATGAACATGCCGGATAAGACCAAGGATGGGCCGAAGGCAAGAAAAGACTTGCAAGATTTGAAAATCAGGGAAGATCTGCACATGCCACCCCGTAAAATGTCAGATGGGACAGAGACGGAGACAGAGGCACGGGAGAAGAAGGGCAAGAAAATGAAGAAAGAGGATTATTGCCCCCTTCTTGCTTCACCTTAAGTCAGGCCGAGATCGATCAATTCTTTAAGTGCCTTACCGGAGTCAAAGTTAGTTCCGGTTACTGTGGCAAGATAAGCAGATATCTAGACACGGACAAGAAAAGGTTCAGCGGGATGAAGTCCCATGACTGTCATGTGATGATGAAGCAGATACTACCTGTTGCCCTTAGAGGGATAATGGACAAGCACGTCCATGACACGCTTATTGGTCTCTGCAACTTTTTCGACGTCATCTCTCAAAAGTCGATCAGTGTGAAGCAGCTCCGAAGGCTACAGGAAGAGATCGTTGTGATACTGAATGAGCTTGAGATGTACTTCCCGCCTGTGTTCTTTGACGTGCATCTGTGTGTCCATATTGTGGATGACATAATAGACCTAGGGCCGTCATTCCTGCACAACATGATGCCGTTTGAGAGGATAAATGGGATCATCAAAGGATTCGTTCGTAACATGTCCCGTCCGGATGGAAGCATCGTCCAGGGCTATGTGACACAAGAGTGCATCTCTTTCTGCAAGAATTTTCTATATGGCGCAAAGCAGCCGCCTGGTGTTAGTGTTGGTTTGCCCGTTAACAAGCACGATGGGAGGCTCGAAGGAGAAGGTCACTGCAACGGTCGCAGGGAACTGCACGTGGCATACTCAGATCGATGCAGCGACTTTGACAGAGCAAACTTGGTAGTGCTACAACACCTAGACGAGGTAGATCCTTTCGTGGCACTGCACAAAGAAATTATCGCAAAGAAGTATCGTGACCGGGGGGTATGCAGGACGGACGCTGAAGTTACTAGAGAGCACAACTCCACTTTCCTGCATTGGTTCAAAGACCATATTATTGCTAATCCCCCGGAGGAGGGCTCTAAGGACGGATTGCTCATATACGCATGGCCCCTCGCCCAACCTCGTAACCTATTAGGCATATGATATCAACGGATACACTTTCTACATGGAGGCCAAAGATATGGACAGTGATGATTAGGACTCAGGGGTGACGATGGAATGCATGACCGGCAGCGACAACGGCGCAACTGAACGATTTTATGGAAGGGCCAGGAGATCTAGGAGCTTGACTACTCTGGACTGCACAACACGACGATGTTCCATGTCAGATGGGCTAAGAATGTCGAAAGAGAAAACCGGATTTTCACTACCATGACTATACCCGACGCCAAGAGCGCTACCGTGAGCGCTATCGCAAAAAAGGAGACTGGGTACACGCTAAGCACGTGACACAATGCTTCTTCATAACCGACCCGCGCAATCCCAGCCGTGTTGTCGTGAGGAGAGGCAAAAGGAACATCATTGGAATGGATGGAGTCGCCAACGAGGAAGACTACGATCAGTATGGCAACCCAATGAGGGAAGATGACGATGATGATGAAGTATACGTCAAAAGAAGAATCAATACTACATTACCTAAGAAAAATCGTACTCCATGGAAAAGGCAAAGTCACAATGAGGGGCTCAATTATTCTTCAGCGAACAAGAAGGGAAAGAAGCTGACTCAAAAACGAAAACATCAATGCTGAGGAACCATATGTTATCGGTCAAATGATGTAATGTATACACACACACACACACACACACATACATATATGTTCCTATTTTGTATACACACTTAGCCATTATTATGCATGGGTCCAATGATGTAATATATATGTTCCTATTTTGCATACATATTTAACCGTCAAATGATGCAATATATATCGCCTTCCCTTCGTTCACTGCTCTCAGAAAAAAAGGAAAAGTGAGAGAAAATAAAGGAAAATAAAAAGGAAAAGTGGTTATAGTAGTAGCGGTTTACTGAAAAAGAGCTACAACTAGTCAAGGTAGCAGTAGCGGTTTCCGTATAAAACCGCTATAGCTGCCTGTAATAGTAGTAGCGCATTTGGTCTAAACGCGCTACTGCTACGTCCACTTAACCCAAAATCCTCACTCTCTCTGCTTCATCCTGCCTCTTTTCCCCCCAAATCCCCACTCTCTCTTCCCCCGTCGCACCGCCGCGCCCGGACGCTCGCCCCCGACCCCGGCACTCGCCCCCGACCCCGGCGCTCGCCCCCGACCCCGGCGCGCCATGCCTCCCTCCTCTGCTTCCTCCCCTCCCAACCTCATCCGTTGCCGGGCCTGCATCCTCGCCCCTGCACCCTCTATAAACCCCCCTCTCTCTCTGCTAGCTAGGGTTCTTCGGTTAATTTACTTAGGTTTTAGTTAGGGCAGTAGGTTAATTAGGTTATCTATTTAGTTAAGAATTTAGCTAGGTTTTAAAATAGGACAAAATTTAGGGTTAAGCAATTGTAGTTAAATAAAAGGCAACATTTAAGCAATTGCCCAAATCAACATCGCTTGTTAAAGCAAATTTAGGTAGGCTAAATTTAGGTAGGTCGAATTTATATGCAAATTTGAACTGGACATGTGATATGTGGACATGTCATGTTTGGAATTTGGACATGTCATTTGGACATGTGATGTTTTGGTTCAATTTTGGTGAATGATCCGAGTGGCCTATGTTACGCTGGAATGTTGATTCATTTCCATTCCGGCGAATTTCAGGCGCTCGATATGTCCATTTTTTAGCAAAGGTCATGCCAAAATTTTACGTGAATTTTGGCATGATTTGTGCTACATAGTAGGCATATCGAGTGCTGGCACATAGATTTCTTTTTTATGTCATTTCTCATTTTTTCATACTTTTAGAAATAAACAAGGAGACTTAATCATAGGAAACATGTCGAACAACGAAGAAACTAGGCCTTCTGACCAAGACGCAGACGAGATGGATTATGAGGGTGAACAAGAGTACCTCGACTATTTGACTGCTAAGAAAGGTTTGCAGGTCGGCCTCGATGATTCTACTGACGCCGACATCGACATCGACGGCGCCGGCACCGATGGCGGTGCCGAGACCGGCGGGGAAGATACCACCGGGAAAGGTACCGGCGCCAATGCCGCTACCGAAAAGAAGAAGCATAAGAAGCAGAGGATACGAAAACCTAACAAACTAGGGATTGGACGACTAGTGATCACAAATACGGAGCAGAGGCAGTACTCCCCAGTGATATTCGTCATGACTCGCCTCGGGTTGCTAATTATATTGAAGCGGACAACGAGCAAGCACATCAAGTAGCACTGGACCTGTTGGATGAAAAACGGGACATGACATTGGCTCGTTCCGCAGTTTATCAGCAAGACCTGCGGCGTTATTACAGCCGCCGGGTTTGGACAAGAACTTTTCAAGAAGGTGACTTAGTGCTCCCACCTTGGGAAGGACCCTTTGTGGTCAGCAAGAATCTGCACAACGGATCATACTACCTCATCGACGTTCGCGAGCACAAAGACTCAAGCAAATCGAAGGAGGAGACCCGTCGGCCGTGGAATATCGCTCTTCTACGGCCTTACTACACCTGAGCCATAGGCTCTCACTATGTACATATTATGACAATGTATATATTATGCTCAATATAATAAACCGGCATCCTTGCTACAAGTAGGGCCTCTGCCGTTCTTCCAAATATCTCTTGGTTACAAGGGGGCTTCTGCTTCCAAAGCAATGACCCATTTTGTCCATTAAACCGGCTATCATGCCATCATATAGCTTGGGAGCTTCACACCCAAGGGGCCAAAGAGAGTCTTGTTGCTATGCACAGCTCAAACATAGGCACCCATTGAGGACAGCTCACAGAGTTACTTGGGGGCTCTTTGTGTAAAGTAATAAAGAGTTTGAAAGGACCCTTGTAATTGGGTATCGACCCACGGCTTGGAAGCCTGGTGTATTCACCTAAGACCCTGGGTTAACTTGCCTTCATCAAGTAAGCCACTCCTATCCAGGTAATCCTGGCACGACCCGCCGAACGTTTGACAAGTTACTCTCATTGAGACCCTGAACTTGTCAAAGTTGAAACGACGATTGGTTAGTTGGAGGCCCATCTTAAAAGGCTTTGTTAAATGGTTTAACTTAGCGACCTGGCAGCCCACGAAAAGCCTCAAATTTGGGCCTGGCAGCCCTTGAAAAGCCTCGACTACAAGTTTTTATTCGTTTTCGTTTTTGCAAGTTTTATCTTTGTTGATCATCTTTTAAAGTAGGTCGACGTCTTTCGGCCCGGCCAGACTATATGTCTTCATCCCAACCCGGTGTTTCTTAACCCGGTGTGGCTTACAGTTATCATCTGTTAAGCATATAATCAATGGTGAACCGGCATCTTTCAATCCGGTCTGGCTTTGACTACATGTTGCCAGTATGATCATCTGGTGTTCATCACAACCCGGTGTGACTTATTACATACCAGCAGTGCATGGTGGAAGTTATGAACATTAAAAGAGTTGGGTGTTCACCCTTACTACAATCAAGTTGGTAAACCAATAGCATAATTTCATATCACAGGCATGATCTATTTTTGCTATTTTTACAACCTTGGTTACCTACCAGGTTGTGTATTGGGCATTATGACCCGTCCGGCGGTAAGCCGCCCGGACATATTTTTTCATGCAGACACAAGGATTGCATAATATTATGAAGATATATAAGCCAGCACCACAAATATCATGGCGGATCAAACAAAGTCATATATCAGTGCACGATGGCAGCAGATCAAAGTATGCCAACTAGCCTATTACAAGGCGCTTTAAGGCCCAAAATAAGTGATTGTTCTTTACACAGCACACAATCTGTGAACATCAACCTGGTTGCCGGATTAAGACTCATCGCCGGGTTGACGAGCAGTGGATGGATCTTCTGGCGTCAGTTCAACCTCCTCCTCCCCATCCAGTGGCTGCAAGTCAATGGTGGTCCAGTCAATTCGGGTTAAAGCTTGAAAGACATCCTCTTCACTTATAAGTTCGGATGGTTCAACGTCAGGGGCGTAAGTGTGCTTATGGATTGGCGGAATAAGATTTTGCACTTCCTTCACAGCAGTGTCAATCCGTTGGTTGTTTGCATCATAGAAGGACCGATGAACAGTCAAGTTAGCCTCTTCCGCCAATTGGCTGGCCAGTGGGCGCGTCTCCTTTGTCAGGACTTTGAGGGCTTCATTGTCAAATTCTGACCCGTTCTCTTGTTCACCCGGAAATCCCTTGGCGATATCAACTAGATCCAGGTCAGCTATCCATGCTTTGGCCCGGGTCAGTGCTAACAGAGCGCCAACCCTAGCAGCAGATCGTTTTATTTCTTCTATCTGTGCTGGTGTCATCGACAATTTGTATAGTGTCTCCTTGATCAACATTGGTGCTGGTTTTTTGTATGAGACTGCACAGATAACCCATTGGGCACCGGTATACAGTTGCTCTATCAACGTATATGCTGCCTTCAGTTTCATCCGCATGTCAGAGCCCAGATGAGCAATAGGGCTACCTGAAACGGTTTAAAGATTTCACTGTTCAACCGAATCTTGTAGAGATGGTTAATCAAGCTCTTTCACAAGGTACTTACCAAATATTGCAGACGTCATAGCATTTACTTGATGCTTCAAACCGGTCAGCTCTACTACCACCGGTTTAAGAGCTGCCTCGGCGTCTTCAGCCCACTTCAACAATGCAGCCTTTTTAGTTTCCCATTTGACATGTTCAATCTTGAAATCCTCCCTCAGTTGTTCCTTGGCTGTTAAAGCGCCTTTTAGCTCCTCTTTAGCCTTGGAGGTTTCTTCTTGCTGAGACTTAATATTGTCTTGAAGATCAGAAATTTGGGATGCTTGGTTGGTTATATCAGCCTGCAACAGTCAGATGATGAAGATGTTAATATTTTTCTCAAAAGTCCCAAGCATATAACCAGTTATACACTTGACACTTGGGGGCTAATGCGGACTGCTTATTTTCTGCTAATTATTTAAAGTCCCAAGGCTCAAAACAAGTATTGATCTTGGCACTTGGGGGCTAATGTGTATTTGATCAGAAAATACATAGGCAAGGGAATTGACAAAATACAGTATGGAACATAAAGTCCCGGTTTATCTTCAAGGGACAAACCGGCCCTTGGGGGCTACTCAGTTGAAGTGTTCATTATCTTATAAGTCCCGGTTTGTCTTCAAGAGACAAACCGGCCCTTAGGGGCTACAATGAAGTAAACATATAGAGCAAGAAGCATTGAAGTGTTTTAAGATTACCTCATAGCGCTCCTTCATCATGTTCACCAAACCGGCCTCATAATCTCGGTTTGTGTATAGGCGGTTTAGGAATCCGGAATGAAGCTCCTGGGCAGAAAGGTTAACATAACTGGATAAATCTGTCTTCTCTTTCCCCTTGCCCATAGCAATATACTCCTCCTTGGCAGTATGCTTTGATAAAGCAACCGGGTTGCCTGGGGCGGTGTGAGCAGTACCGGTGCTAATAACGTCATCATCACCACCTTTTGACGGACTCGACGGATTGACAATATCCCTGGTTGGGATCGGCGGATCAGCAGCTGGGTTGGGCGGATTAGCAGCTGGACTTGGAGGCGTAGCATGCGGGCTTGATGGATCAACATGAGTAGCCGGGTCAGCTTCCAGCGGATTAGCATTAGTGGCTGGATCTTGTGGGGCAGAGTCATCCATGACAACATCAGTGTCTCTACCAGCATCCTCTAGGGTCTTCTCCGGTTCAACTTCCTCGGTGGGGGCACTGGTTTTGGCCTTCTTGCTCAGTCGGGCTTTGGCACTACAATATCAAACAAAGGTTAGTATGGTAAACCGACGCATGAAGGAAAAAGCTGAAGAGCAGTGTACTTACCTAGCGCCGGTCTTAAGGGGAGGCAATTGCGTGGTTGATGAGTCGCCAGATGAAGAATTAGAAGTCACCTGATAATTTGAATCAGACGGATTAAGTGGGTATCGGAAGCAACCCACCAAGGGATAAGGTTTATTAAAAGAGGAAGAGACCTCTGGACGACGTTTTCAGGGCGGAGTGTCTGGTAAACCGGAGGAAGTGACTTGTTGGCCACTATGCTGGGTTGTGCGACGACCTTCATGTTGCCGTGTCTTCAAAGAAAATTGCGGATCCAAATGATCAAGAGGGTGAGAGCATTTTACTTTCCGAACTGCACGGCGAAATTTTTGAACCGGCAAATGATCTAAATCAGAGGGAAGGAGATTACCTCTACATGGTCGGCATGACTGGCTTCCGCATCATCCTGGTAATAATTGTTGTCAATAAGGTGTACGAAAAATAAGCCAAGGGAGTCAAGTTCTACCTCTTGATTCGATTCGTCGATGTCTTCGGGCGGGTCAGCAGACTCGGCGGTCTTCCTCTTGGCTGGTTTCTTTGTGACTTTACTTTTGGCACGAGGAGCCCTTGCTGGTTTACCTTGAGTTTTCCTCTTCCAGAAGGAATCTTTGGCCTGTAAAATTAAGCAAAGGATTAATATAGCAGTGTTAAAGCGGAGACGGATCAAAAAGCACAAGGTTAAAGTTTTTACCGCTAGCGGTTTGTTGGAGGCATAAAAAGGGCGCAACCCAGTTTTGCTGCATGCGGCGATCGGTTCATCAAGCATCTTCTTCACAGACTCAGTGACTTCATCATCAGTCATTTCTATTTCATTAAACCGTTGAGGGTCGTTGGGGTTGCCAGTATATTCATGCATCAACCTGGAGCGGCGGCTTAAAGGTAGGATACTCCATGAAACCCAGCAAGGAACAAGGTCAACACCGGTTAAACCGTTGGCTAGGAGAGCCTGGAGCTTGGCGAGTTGAGGTGCATAAGCCTGTCGCTCCTTGGCAGTGAGTCGTTGAGGCAGTGGATGGCCATTGCTGAGCCGGTGAGCACGGTAACCTGGCAAAGGATTTTCTCCAGCAGGAGCAGTGTTTTGACAATAAAACCATGTTTTGTTCCAGTCTTTGGGGTGGCTGTGATGTTTTGCATGAGAGAAATCAACTTCTTTCCTCTTCTGGATTGACACGCCACCAAGTTTAGTGTTGGGACCATCAGAGAATTCAGTTCGGCGGTTTAAATGGAAAAATTCCCGGAAGAGCTCAACAGATGGTTCTTCTTGAAGGTAAACTTCACAGAATACTTGGAAGTTGCATATGTTGGACACAAAATTCAGTCCAATATCTTGTGGATGGAGTTGAAAGCTAGCAAGGACATCTCGGAAAAACTTTGATCTGGGAGGGCTGAATCCCCGGTCTAGATGCTGCATGAATACAATCACTTCTCCATCTTGAGGCTCAAGAGGGCATTCAGGGCCAGGGACTCACCAATGAAGGACATTTTTTGAGGCTAAAGCGCCAGTCAGAACTTATCCATTGATTTGCGTTTCCGTAATCCGGGAAGGAACCCAGTTGCAAGCGGCGAATTGCTTGGTCATCTTGGAAAACAAACTGTAAAAGAAAAGTGAAGGCCGGTTTATGATTGAAGGTTGATGTACACTAATCGGTGTTAAACCAGGGAATTTGATCAAGGCATATATGCGAGTTAAACTGGAAATTACTATTCAAGTCAAGATGGCGGTTTAAGTGAGGGCTAATGGCATATGGCGGATTATCAACTACTAAAGGTCAAACCACTTTTAACAGAGGAAGCAGATCTGAAATCTACCAAGTGTTGCAGAAACAAGTTTCACAAGATGTTGATATAATTTTGGATCTATCATGGTTCAGTAAAAATATTTTTCTGAGCCCTACAATGGCGTTAAGCAGGACAGAGAAGTTCTAGATAGGATTTATTCAGGAACGGCAAGATGCTGTAGTACGCCAGATTAAAACTGTGGATCTACCGCAAAAGGAAATAGTCAGGCCTAGCTAAGATTCAGTAAGAGGCCAAGGGAAAAGCGGATAAGCACTGACGAACATCGATGAATAGGGAAGAACATGAAGCCCTAATGGAGATCTAGGGTTACAGGAAGAAAGCTTACCGGATCCTCAGGAGCAGCGGAGGAGAATCGCGGATCTCTGAAAACATTCAGGTTGATGCAGCGGCCTGAGACGAGGCAGAGCTTCGAGGTCGACGGTGGCGCCAGAGCTCGCGGTCTTTAGAGTCGCGAGGAAGAAGAAGATGAGAAGAGGCGAGGGGGAAAAATGGAAGGACCCTCAGTCCTATTATAAAGGCAAGAGGATAAAACGGCAGGCGCGAAAATCGAGGGGCCTAAAGCAGCAAAAGAGGGTGCAACTGTTGCCTCGATCTTCGGGAATTAATTAAGAGAAGGGAATCTTCATAAATCTTTTTATGTAGAGATGAGATCATGACGATTTATTGCAGTGACAAAAGATGATGTTGCGGTGGTTCACCAAAGTTTACAGGGAGATGACAATATGGCGGTTTACAAGAATCATTAGAAGACGCTCACGGAATTTTTCTAAGTATTGAAGATTGACATGAACAGGTTCAAATCAATCTGGGGCCTAATGTTGAGGATATAACTACTGAGTGTAAACCGCCCAGGAGGGGCCGGTTCACGCTCAACTATACTGAAGCCCATGAAGATAAGAAGATGGCGCTTTACTGATAAAGCTTAGAGGCCCAAAGCCCAGAGGCGGATTAGGGCCCATAGTGGTAAACCGTCATAGTTGTATAACTTGTATTGTAAGATAGGGAAAGGGAGAGACCTAGCCGGACACTTGTATGAGTCGGCCTCGGGACTCTGTAAACCGGCCGGGCGTCAACCTGTGTATATAAAGGGACGACCCGGCGGCGGTTCAGGGACAACATACAACAAATCGAGACCCATGCAAAGCGTATTTGCTCCCTGGTCATCGAAACCCCAATAATTCCACCCCAACTAGACGTAGGCTTTTACTTCATCGAAGGGGCCGAACTAGTATAAAACTCTCGTGTCCCTTGTCAGGTTTAACCCCTTCAGGCTAATCTCGTTGCGATGGCTCCACGACTAAGTCCTCCCGCTAGGACATCTGACGTGATATTTCCACGACATAAGCCATCCAAGAAAAAGGATGATGTGGATTTTGAGCACATCGCTGAAATGATTAGACCTATCTTTTTATGTATGCACTTAACTGATATGTTTAAAGTGAATCCTTATGCTAAATACATGAAGGATATTATTACAAATAAAAGAAAGGTACCGGAAGTTGAAATTTCCACCATGCTTGCTAATTATACTTCTAAGGGTGGAATACCTAAGAAACTTGGAGATCCAGGAGTACCAACTATACCATGCTCCATTCAAAGAAACTATGTTAAAACTGCTTTATGTGATCTTGGAGCCGGTGTTAGTGTTATGCCTCTCTCTTTATATCGTAGACTTGAATTGAATAAGCTGACACCTACTGAAATATCTTGGCAAATGGCCGATAAGTCAACTGTTATACCTGTCGGTATTTGTGAGGATGTGCCTGTTGTGGTTGCAAACGTCACTATCTTAACGGACTTTGTTATTCTTTATATTCCTGAGGATGATAGTATGTCGATTATCCTTGGTAGACCCCTTTTGAATACTACAGGGGCTGTTATTGATTGCAACAAAGGCAATGTCACTTTTCATGTTAATGGTAATCAGCATATGGTACACTTTCCGAGGAAACAACCTCAAGTACATAGCATCAATTCTATTGGAAAAATTCCATCAATTATTATTGGAGGTTTTGAGTTTCCTCTTCCTACTGTCAAGAAGAAATATGATATTCTTATTATTGGGGATGTTCATATCCCCGTTGAGGTAACCTAGTGTTATTCAAAATTTCTCCGGTTCCATGTTATTCGGAATGAGCTCGTTAACAAGACTTGACCAACCTTGTTAGTGGATTCCTTTTGGTGATCATGAGATGGATGAAGTTAGAAGGCACAACCTTTTGTACCCTCTTTTTACTTTCTATTATTTAGAATAAATAAAGCAAAAATAGTATTTTTTGTCTGTTTTCTGAATTATCCATGCAATAAAAAATACCCGAAAATAAAAGTTCTCCAAATGCCCTGCAAATTTAATATGATTTTTCTGGAATATTTGAGAATATCTGGCACTAAGAACACAGCAGGGGGAGCTGGCACCTGGCCATGAGGGTCAGGGGCGCGCCCTACCCCCCTGGGCGCGCCCCTGCCTCATGGGCCCACGCTGGCCCCCTCCACTTATTCCTGCACCCATGCACTTCTTCTTCCTCCCAAAAAATCACTATCCAGCTCAAGCACGAGTTCAAGCTCATCTTGCTGCCATTTTCGATCTCCTTGCTCAAAGCTCCATTCACAAAACTGCTTTGGGGGATTGTTCTTTGGTATGTGACTCCTCCAATGGTCCAATTAGTTTTTGTTCTAGTGCTCTATTCATTGCAAATTTCTGCTGCCTAGGTGACCTTGTTCTTGAGCTTGCATGTCAAATTTATATGGTCCAAAGTAGTTCTAGTGCATGATATAGCCTCTAGGCACTTGTAGGAGTAGTTGCTATCAATTTTGTTTAGTTTGATTCACTTTTATTTTGAGTTACTAAAAATTTCAGAAATTTTCAGAAAATGATGAAGAGATTTTTGAGGGGCTCTTCTAGCCAAAGCTCGAAGGAGAAACCAAGTAAGGAGAATAAGAAGCCCAAGTATAATCTCCCTCACGTCGCGGAAGTTCGACCATGTGAATGGACTTGTGATGATTTCTTGAAAGTAGCCGGTATTCATGATAATTTTTATTCTTTGGTTGATAATGCGGGCCTCACCGACTTCCTTCACGACCAGCTCGATCAGTATCTCCTACTCACTAATAATTTCGTGCAAAAATTTTACTTTCATCCTAAGAAATCACCTCCTTCAGTAGAGTTTCATTTATATGATGAGGCTAAGGAGATGTCATTATATGAATTTTGTGCAGTTTGCAAGATACCCTTCCAGGGCAGCCTAGAGGAACCACATCGTAAAGATGTGGATGGATTTATTGATACTATTACTGTAGGGGAAACAAGGAAGGTTTCCGATGCAAGAATTACTAGCATACACTTTCCCGTTCTACGTTACTTTGCAATATTTGCTAGTAGATGCTTGATTGGTCGCGGAAACTGTGGAAACCTTAGTGTTCCTGATATTATTATTTTGTTCCATGCTTTATTTTGTGATAACTCTGTTAGTATGGCCGCTATTATTGCTAAACAATTAAGTCTGAACCATACAAATGGCCCCATCTTTGAAGGTATCTATGCTTCACGCCTCGCTGAATACTTCAGGATACCTATTAGGCATTATGAGAAAGAGGAAAAGCTGCCGCCCCCTACTTTTCTAGATTATAAGAGCATGGTAGCACATGAGTATAGTTTGAGATTTCATAAAACTCACAGTGAGACTATTATTCTGCCTGCACCCTCTTTGTTTGACTTAACTTCAGGCCCTTACCACGTCTTGCCAGAGGCCGTTTATGCGTTCTGGGGCCAGACATCAGCTCCAGAGCCCGAGCCGGAACCACCGCTTGACCCTTATCGACCATCTTGTTATCAGTGGGGTACGGAGGCAGCTCGCCTCTAGGCTCCAGCTCATGAGGCAATGGCTGCTGCATCTCAGTACGACCCCTGGTACAACTTCGGATATCCGCCAGGCCATCCCTGGGCATAGACCAACTTAGGCCAAAAGCCTAAGCTTGGGGGAGTACGTATTTCACACCGACATTACATTCATGTTCACACACTCATTCTAGTTGTCGATGCTCATACTTTTTCATTGTACTATCCATGCTAGTTTATTTTCTTTCCTGCTTTCTTCTTGTGTGTTTGATAAACCTTAAGAAAAACCAAAAAAATTAGTTAGTTTACTTTCCATGCCTGTGCTAGTAATTAAAATGAAAACCCAAAAAGATTTCTCGTTCTTCTTTTACTTGTTGGGAGCTTTCTCGTGTAAATAGTTTTATTTCTTTTCTTCTCTTTGGGGGTCGAGAGGAGAAGACCATAATGAAAATGTTAAGTGCCTCTCATATGCATTATTGTTGATTTATCCAAGAGCCCATATTACCTTGTCTTCTCCCTTGAATTGAATGCTTGCAGATTCCAACTTAGTCCAATGCACATGCACTATTATTATTATCCACACCGTTCGGTCATGCAAGTGAAAGGCAATAATGACGATATATGATGGACTGATTGAGATGAGAGAAGCTGGTATGAACTCGGCCTATCTTGTTTTTGTAAATATGATTAGTTCATCGTTCCTGATTCAGCCTATTATGAATAAACATGTTTGCAATGACAATTAGAGATTATAGTTGCTTATGCCATGCTTAATTAGCTAGGAGCTTATAATGGTTTACCTTGCGTGCTAACATGCTATTAAAATGATTGTGATGTGGTACGATAGGGTGCTATCGTCCTTTGATGATTCGAGTGACTTGACTTGGCACATGTTCACGCATGTAGTTGAAACAAAATCAACAAAGCCTTCACGATATTTATGTTCATGGTGGATTATATCCTACTCATGCTTGCACTTAGTGTTGATTAATTTTTAATGCATGTTCATGACTGTTGTCGCTCTCTAGTTGGTCGCTTCCCAGTCTCTTTCTAGCCTTCATCTGTACTAAGCGGGAATACTGCTTGTGCATCCAAAATCCATAAACCCCAAAGTTATTCCATATGATTCCACCATAGCTTCCTATATGCGGTATCTACCTGCCGTTCCAAGTAAATTTATATGTGCCAAACTCCAAACCTTCAAATGAAATTCTGTTTTGTATGCTCGAGCAGCTCATGTATCAACTAGAGCTGTCTGTATCTTCCATGTTAGGCGGGTTATTCTCAAGAGGAGTGGACTCCGCTCCTCACTCACGAGAAAATGGCTGGTCACCGGAATGCGCAGTCCTATGCTCAAATCAAATCAAAATAATTAAACAAAACTCCCCCAGGATTATTGTTAGTTGGAGGCACCCGTTGTTTCGGTCAAGCCATGGATTGATGCTTGTTGGTGGAGGGGGAGTATAAACTTTAGCATTCTGTTTACGAACCGCCTATAATGTGTGTAGCATGGAAGAGATCGAGATCTCTCAGTTGTTATGTTGAAAGTGAAAGTATACCGCTCAAAATGTTATTTATCTCTATTTCAAAATCGAGCTCTGGCACCTCTACAAATCCCTGCTTCCCTCTGCGAAGGGCCTATCTGTTTACTTTTATGTTGAGTCATCACCCTCTTATTAAAAAGCACCGCTGTCATTTGCATGCATTACTATTAATTTATATTGGGTATGACTATGGCTGGATCTCTTTTACCATGAATTACAATGTTTGGTCAGTCCTTGATCTTTAAAGGTGCTCTGCATTTATGTTTTGCGGTCTCAGAAAGGGCTAACGAGATACCATCTTGTTATATCATATTATGATTGTTTTGAGAAAGTGTTGTCATCCGAGATTTATTATTATTTCTCGCTAGTTGATTGATATGAGTAAACATGAGACCTAAGTGTTATTGTGACTATGGTTAGTTCATAATCTTTGCTGAAAACTTGAATGCTAGCTTTACATATTTGCAACAACAGGAGCAAACAGAGTTTGTAAAAGTTTTTCTTTATCACTTTCAGTTTGTCAACTGAATTGCTTGAGGACAAGCAAAGGTTTAAGCTTGGGGGAGTTGATACGTCTCCATCGTATCTACTTTTCCAAACACTTTTGCCCTTGTTTTGGACTCTAACTTGCATGATTTGAATGGAACTAACCCGGACTGACGCTGTTTTCAGCAGAACTGCCATGGTGTTATTTTTGTGCAGAAATAAAAGTTCTCGGAATGACCTGAAAATCCACGGAGCAACTTTTTGGAATTAATAAAAAATATTGGCAAAAGAATCAGTGTCAGGGGCCCACACCCTGTCCACGTAGGTGGGGGGTGCGCCCCCGTAGGGTGCGCCCCCTGCCGCGTGGGCCCCTTGAAGCTCCACGGACCTCAACTCCAACTCCATATATTCACGTTCGCAGAGAAAAAATCAGAGTGAAAGATTCATCGCGTTTTACGATATGGAGCCGCCACCAAGCCCTAATCTCTCTTGGGAGGGCTTATCTAGAGTCCGTTCGGGGCTCCAGAGAGGGGGATCCAACGCTGTCGTCATCATCAACCATCCTCCATCACCAATTTCATGATGCTCACCACCGTGCATGAGTAATTCCATCGTAGGCTTGCTGGACGGTGATGGGTTGGATGAGATTTACCATGTAATCAATTTAGTTTTGTTAGGGTTTGATCCCTAGTATCCACTATGTTTTGAGATTGATGTGACTTTGCTATGCTTAATGCTTGTTACTAGGGCCCGAGTGCCATGATTTCAGATCTGAACCTATTATGGTTTCATGAATATATGTGAGTTCTTGATCCTATCTTGCAATTCTATAGTCACCTGTTATGTGTTATGATCCGTTAACCCCGAAGTGACAATAATCGGGATACTTACCGGTGATGACCGTAGTTTGAGGAGTTCATGTATTCACTATGTGTTAATGCTTTGGTCCGGTACTCTATTAGAAGGAGGCCTTAATATCCCTTAGTTTCCATTAGGACCCCGCTGCCACGAGAGGGTAGGACAAAAGATGTCATGCAAGTTCTTTTCCATAAGCACGTATGACTATATTCGGAATACATTCCTACATTACATTGATGAAGTGGAGCTAGTTCTGTGTCACGCTATGTTATAACTATTACATGAGGAATCGCATGCGACATAATTATCCATCACTGATCCAATGCCTATGAGCTTTTCACATATCGCTCTTTGCTTATTTAATTTACCGCTGCTGCTATTACAATTACTACAAAACTGCTACCGTTACTTTTTCTACTGTTACCGTTACTTCCATACTACTTTGCTACTAAACACTTTGCTGCAGATACTAAGTTATCCAGGTGTCGTTGAATTGAAAACTCAACTGCTAATACTTAAGAATATTCTTTGGCTCCCCTTGTGTCGAATCAATAAATTTGGGTTGAATACTCTACCCTCGAAAACTATTGTGATCCCCTATACTTGTGGGTTATCAAAGTCATTGAAGAAGACTATGGTGACCCTGGCGGTAGGATCCGAGACGGCAAGAGCGAGGAAGAAAGCGAGGAAGCGGCTATAGCTTAGGAAGGAAGGAAGGAGGAAACAGGGGAAATGTGACTTGTGGTCGCGGAGAAAAGGGGGTGGGGAAGGGGGGTGGGGGTAGATATTTTGGCGGTAGGCCAAAAATTTCGAAATGTGGAGGGAAACTTTGCACGCGGTGCCGCCGAACACTATTCACTTTGAATGATTATGTGCATCACAAACGATTCCTCTGCTTTACGCGCATGGGATGACTTTGATAATTCAAATTTGGGTGGAAATTTCCCCGGGTACGTCATTGCATAATTTAACATCGCTTGCTAATTTGGGCACAAAATAGAGCGTACAGCACACAGACCACACTTACTGAATCGAGCAATTTTAGTAAATAAACAAAGCCAGTTTAACTAAACATTGCTCTAACAAAAGACCAACATTAAAAACGAAGCCTAAGTACACATAATTTTAACAAATGCGCTGCCTCGCTGGTCTATGTATCACCGGTGTGAGATGAGACGTTGATGACTTGTCCTGGCGACATGCCGCCGTTGGTGGATTCCGCGCCCCCCTGCTGAAGTCGATCGCGTCCTCGTCCTCATCCTCATCCTCGTCCTCATCCTCGGCACCGCTCTCAAGGTTGTAGTACTCGTAGTAGTGGCTGCGCCGGAGCTTGCATTGGTACTCCACCACCGATTCCTCGATGGACAGACTCTTCTCTACCTCGACCTCGGCCACGTGCAACTCCTCGTCCCGGCGCTCCTCGATCTCCGCCGCCTCCTGCATCTCCAGCTCCCGCTCGGCAATCTCATGAGGAAGCAGGTGCTCCATGGCCACCGCCGCCTTTTCGGACGTGTGTTGCGGGGGAGTCCTGGATTATGGGGTCCTCGGAGAGCCGGCCTATGTGACATGGGCCGGACTGATGAGCCATGAAGATACAGAACCGAAGGCCTTCTCTCGTGTCCGGATGGGACTCTCCTTTGCGTGGACGGCAAGCTTGGCATCCGGATGAGTAGTTTCCTTCCTCTGTAAATCAACTTTGTACAACCCTAGTCCCCTCTAGAGCCTATATAAACTGGAGGGTTTAGTCCTTAGGGGCAACGACAATCATACAGGCTAGACATCTAGGGTTTAGCCATCACGATCTCGAGGTAGATCAACTCTTGTAACCCCTATACTCATCAAAGTCAATCAAGCAGGAAGTAGGGTATTACCTCCATTAAGAGGGTCCAAACCTGGGTAAACATCATGTTCCCCGCCTCCTTGTTACCTTCGATCCTTAGACGCACAGTCCGGGACCCCTACCCGAGATCTGCTGGTTTTCACATGGACATTGGTGTTTCCATTGAGAGTTCATCTGTGCTGTCTATGGAAGGATTGATGGCTCCGCTTGTCATCAAGGACAACATCACTTCCGGAGAAGCCATAGCTTTAGGGCAAACCCTCCAGCTCAGCAGCTTCATCATGGGCGCCTGCCCGGCCATTAAGCCAGAAGATGCCCAACCCATCGCCAAAAATCGTCTGCGCGTCGGCCCTGAATACTCCGATAAGATGGATCCGGCAGAAATATCGGCCTTAAATGAACACCTAGATTGCATTGCGCCCTGGGGGTCGGAACCGACTATGATTGGATTGGGCTTAAACCCGATCAGAGAGAAATCAGATCTCCGCCGATCACCCATCATGTGGCAATCATGGAGGAACAAGCCGACAAGGACTCTTCCCGTATGTTGAGAACAAGGTATGTTCGGGTTTCCGAACTCAGAGAGCCGGACTCCCATCTTCTGGAAGACACTTCTTGCCCTCCGAACATGGAAACGGGCCTTGAGCCTAAAAACACATCGGATGCTCCAGAACCCATGCCTGTAGCACTACAAAAAAATACACTTCCGTGATGATACGTTTTTGTCACAGTAGGTCACGTTTTTTGTCATGCATGTAAATCCATGAAAAATTTATGACAGAATCAAGATAGTCATACCCGTGCTGTTGTAGAAGTGTTCCATGACATTACCAAAATTATCATCACAGAAGCGTCCACTTCAATGACGATAAATCGCGCGTCACAGAAGTGCTTTCGTCAAGGGTGACCGACACGTCGCATCCACCGTAACAGAACGCCGTTAAGCTATCGGGTCGGGTTTTGGATCCGATATCCCGTTAACAGCCCCGACCAATGGGGATTTTCCACGTGTAAAATCATCATTAGCCGGAGGAAACACGTGTCGGATCATCGTTGGGACAGATGTTATCCACTCATTGGACAGAAGGCGCCTATGATACGTCGACACGTGGCACGACCCAACAGAGGCCCACTCCTGTGAAAAGGCCGGCCCATGTAAAGCCTGTTAATGGCCTGTTCGCATATAGCCCATTTACAGCCCGCTAACCCAAGGTCCGTTACGCCCTATCCGAATTAGGCTCAGTAGCGTCATCTGGGCCACCCAATATGATTCCAGCCCGTTTTCACTTCTGGCCCATGTATGGCCCATGACGTCTTTTGGCTCATATGAGGCCCTATGTAACTCTTGGCCTATTAACGGCCCGTGGTGAAACTGGCCCGTAATGAACAGTGTATTACTTTACACCCATTAACAGCCCGTGGTGAAACTGGCCCGTAATGAACAGTGTATCACTTTATACCCATTAAGGGCCCGTTATTCTGTTGGGCGGTTTCCAGCCCATGTTATCTTTCGGCCTTCTCAGAGCCCATTTATTCTTGGGATCATTTCCAGCATTCATTTACTTATGGCCCGTTACTGTCATTTTCTGCTTATGGGCCAAATTCAGCCCGTGGTTACAGTCGGCCCGTTTCTGGTCCGTTAACATGTTGGGCCATTTTCATAGCATCATGAAATACGGCCTATTAACGATGGCCCATTATGCTCGGCCCATGAACGGACGATTCCAACTCTAGCCCGTTTATGGCCATAATGCGGCCTGTCATTGGCCCATGTTTGGCCAATCAATCATACTGCCCGTATAAGGCCCATTTATGGTACGACCCGTAGAAGGCCCATTGTTTCTGCGGCCCGTAGAAGGCCCATTGTTTCTATGGCCCGTAGAAGGCCCACTGTTTATATGGCCCGTAGAAGGCCCACTATTTCTATGGCCCGTAGGTCCAGTGTCAGTACAGTAAATATTAGCCCATGGTTATTGTGGCCTAGTTTAAAAAAAAGGTTATTGCAGCCACTAGCAAACCGCAGAAAAAGAATTGCACTGACTACAAGCAAACAAAGAAACAAGACAACAAGGAAATAAATAAGCAAGCAACTTACACTAGGCTATCGCGACTATTACACATATTACATCCACTGGTCATCAAAGTTCGCCACTAGTGCAAATATAGGGAACACATCAGCATATAAACGCCGCAACAAAACAAGTCCAGAACTGAAACCACTTCAGAAGAGCTCAAGAAACAATATCCTGGGTACCCATAATGCTAGCAAGATGCTTAGCAAGCTTATTAACTTTCTCTTGTTTGGCGCTTAAGTCCTCCAGCGCTTGCTGTTGCACCAGAAAGTATGCATCTGAATTCTGCAGGGACTTCCTCAGTCCTTCGGCTTCTTGTCGCATAACATCTGATCGATGTCTTTCAACTTGAAGTTGAGACTCAAGAAGCCGAACTGATTCAGGCAACGAGTTCGAAGAGCTGGTGCCAGCAGTGGTAGCCAGTAACTCAAACACTACATCAAGACAGGACTTTGGGGTTGTCTCAGTGTCCTCAGTATAGTTTTTATCAGCTTTCTTGGAGACCAACAGGGATGTCTCACTATCTCGAACCTTATCTGCATTACTTCCTTTACCATTGCATAACAGGGTACTCTTCTCCAATATTTTATCCACATTCTAAAAGAGAAACAAACAAACACATCTCAGGTTTACAATGTAGTATATGAAACTCATTTTGGTAAACCAGTTCAGTAGTAAGGTGGACAGGATAACAGCATGAAACAAACATATATCTATGTAGTATGGTCACTGTATGGTCTATATCATTCTAGTTTATGTTGCCAAATCTAGATAGATATAGTTCGAATCATATCTATTTAAGACAAAGCAACATAGACAGAATATAAGTGTGGGAAACTACACAGCAGTAACAACACTTGTAATGTGCATGGCATGAGAACATAACTGTTTATTCAATTGAAACTGAAATCAACATACAGCAAGTTACAATAGCAAACAGCCAAACACGTTGAAGAAACAGGTTTAAAACATACCTGTTGCGAGTTTCAATTGCACCCTTCAAATTTGAAATTGGTTGGTATCAGTAAATACAGTGATACAAGAGCAAAATAGTATGAACCATAGCTACGGAACCTGACCTGAGAACAATTCTTCTTCTGCTTTAAGCGTTGACTTCGGGTTCGGAGTGGTGGTCCTCGTGATTTGGGCACTGCAGTTGCCTTACTAACTGCTCGTGTTTGGGTGCTCTGTGGTGGAGACGGTGTTGTGTCAACGAGAACTGGGTGTCTATCTGCTGGGGTTGGGGTTAGAAGGAGTGTAGCTGGTTCTCTGTCCAACTGGGTAGGGGTACAATCTGCATGAGTGTGGGTTATGTGTGGTGGGGCTGATTCTTGGGCAAGTACAACCATGGTTCTATCTGCATCGGGTAGCACGATCTTTTCTGAAGACCGTGTTTTTACTCCCACAGATACTGCCATCACTCCCTCCAATTGAAATGGCTGATAAACAAGAAAAGTAATTGAATGTACAGACATTGTAAGATAGACATGTGCAATGGATAGTAGGGAAGAAAACAGGGCATGAAATAATTCACATTTATGTTGTCTAAGCAAACAGAATAGCAGGACATAATTTCACATATATGATGGCTAATTAAACAGGATAGCATGGCACAATTTCACATGTATGATGGATAACTAAACAGGATAGAATGACATACTTCAAAATATGATGACTATGTAAACAGGATGACATGATATAACTATATGATGTGTCTATTATAGTGGTTGGCATGCCATAAATCACAAACATGCCGTCGATGGAAACATGATGGCATGATATAATTCATGGGTAGAATGACATAATTTAAAATATGATGACTATGTAAATAGGATGAGATGATATAACTATATTATGTCTTTAGAAAATGGGTTGGCATGCCATAATTCAGATACATGCTGTCTATGTAAACATCATGGCATGACATAATTCAAATATATGATTTATATACTAAGGAAGTCAGTAGAGGGCAATTGCATATATGATGTGTCAACTAAGGAGATGGCATTCAATATTGCGTATATGATGTAAAAACTAAGCATTGCAATACAACATATGCATTATATGAGTAATATAACCCTGCCAAGTTTGAGCATACACCTCAGGGGGATAATAGGACTGGTCATCTGCCTCTGAATCCTCCTTTGAAGAGCTATCTGTAACCAGCAAGATATCTGCTTCAGCAGGTAGCATTGTCTGCTCTGAAGACCTTGTTTTCACTCCAGATTTCTCCATCACCAATTCAAATGGCTGATGCACAAGAAGAGCATTTGAATATACAAACATTGTCGACAAAAGCAATGAGAAATACAAAAAAAGGACGGCATGATATAATTCACATATATGACGCTTGCCTAAACAACATGGCATTGCATAATTCACATACATAATGCCTTGCAACAAGATAACATTGCATAATTCACATATATAATGTCTTGCAACAAGATGTCATTGCATAATTCACATATATGGTAATTAGACACTAAACAGGTGGCATTCACACAAAGCATGTCTAAACTAAGCAAATGACATAGCAATGCAAGATACCATACGCACGATATGAGTAACATAACCCTGCCAAGTTAGGGCATGCACCTCAGGGGGGAAATATGACTGGTCATCTATCTCTGAATCCTCCTCTGAGGAGCTATCAGTAACCAGCAAGACACACGCTTCGTCAGATAGCATTGTCTGCTCTGAAGACCTTGTTTCCACTCCAGATGTTTCCATGACCGTGCTGAATGGCTGATGCACAGGAATAGTAATTGAATGTACTAAAACTGTTGACAAATTTAACACATAATAAAAAAATGATGGCATGATATAATTCACATATAAGATGACTGGCTAGCCAGGGTGGCATTGCAAAATTCACATATATGATGCCTGGCTAGACAAGATGGCATTGCATGATTCACATATACGATAAAGAAACTAAACAGATGGCATTGACACAAAGCATGTCTAAACTAAGCAGATGGCATCTTTAATGTATACAGTAAGCAATGTAAGGCACCATATGCATGATATTACCAACATCAGCATGCCAAGTTAGAGCTAAGACCTCATGGGGTAAATAGGAGTGGTCTTCTCCTTCTGAATCCCCCTCAGAACAGTTATCTTCCTCTTGATTACGATCCGATATGGGTGGAGGGGGGGCTGCCTTTGCGCCCACCATGGAACGACGTCTGCATGAAATTTTATTGCCACGCAAGGCTCGTCTCTTTTTCTCTACATGATCAGTTCCATTGTGTACAATAACTGGCATGCATAGGAATAAAACATAGTGAGATTATGTAAGGAGTGCATGAACAAATCCAGAGTGATGGTAGCAAACTGTGGATAGACCCAAAACCAATGATAGCAGGCAGATAATAGCTTTAGTTAAAAAATACAGATAATGGCTCCTTTAATGTTTGTTTGCACCCAACATGAAACTCATAGTAGACACCGAAGATTAACCAGATTGTAGACAGATAGTACTGATTGCTGCCCCAATATGTACCCCACAAGCATTTTAAAAACTCAAGTTTTAGCATTAGTTTGGACCTAACTCGGAGTCTAATAGGTGAACACGACGATAATGTAGCATGTCATCATATTAAGCGACGCGTAACGTAAGCAGACACGAAAGAGTGCGACCTCTCTTACGGACCCGTGTAGTCCTCAAGGTCATCTTCTAAGTTGATGATGGTAATGCAGTTGTTGTGGCTGCCGGCGGCGGGGAAGAAGATCTGAGGCGGCGAAAGACAGTCTGGAGAGCGGATCCCTGCTATGGTGAACCCTTCCATCATTGGAGCAGCTGAGCTGGGGTGGAACACAATGCCGCAGGAGCAGGACAAACCACACAAGGTTTTCTTTGACACATATCTGTAACAGAAGTAATTGAGTAAGGGCTTGTTTGAATTTGAGGATTCTAACAATGCAGGGATAGGAAATAGATAGGAATAGGATAGGAATGCACGTGCAAAATAGAGAATTTAAAAACACAGGATTTCTGCCAATCTGGGTGTTTGATTCACAACAATTGGAAGATCATAGGATGCAAAAAAGCATGGTGAGATTAAGTCAAACCACAAGAAAATGTACGGTTATAATGCTATTATGCTACTATCTCTTAGTCTTGTGCTTGATGAATAGGAATATGAAAAGGAGGAGAAGTGGAAATTAGAATTCCTACGGTTTTTCTTTCAAGGAGACACTAAAGGAACAAATCCTACAGTTTTCCTTTGCTCCATTCCTTTGCACCAAATTCATGAAAAGTAGTACCATAGGAAACTTTCCAATTCCTATGTTTTTCATTCACTTTTCCTTTCAAGCACTGGCGATTCTAGTAGGCAGGCTTGAGCAAGGAAAATCCTACACTAAAAAAAATGTTTTTGTGCTACTTCTATTACTTTGGACCCAGGCCACTGCCATACTAGCTCAACTCCCAGGCCCATCGGCAAATGCACAGCTCAAACGCGCAGAGATAAATAATGATGGCGTTCAAGAGAGTCCATCACGGATAGCTAAGTTGCCTGGTACCTCACTGCTTGTCATATAGTAGGATAAAATAATCATATTTCCCGTTACTACGAGTGCTCAGTGGACAATATATATAACATGTAGAGTAAAAAAGAGATGCAACAAGTGTACAACCTCTTTGGCGAAGCCATGTCGATCTCAGCGTGATTGGGTTGGCCAGTGAGGATGCTCCGGCTGACTTTGCTGTCGGAGGAGGGGAAGAAGATCTTAGGCGTCTGGAGATGGAGCCCGAGGTACTGCTCCGCTGTGATGGAGGGTTTTGTCGTTGGAGCAGCTCTGGTGAGTTGTACGACGCCGAGGCTGAAGCAGGACAAGAGAGACAACGAACAACGTTAACCTGAGTGGAATTCTAATAGCATCTCCAATACATGACGTAAAATACATAACCACAAAGTGCTAGATGTAAAATACATCAGCCGCTCATCTCTGAACTTAACTGCCGAATCTGAACTTAACTATCGAAACTGAACTTAACTGTCGAAACTGAACCTAACTATTGAAACTGAATTTTGCTGTCGAAACTGAATTTTGCTGTCGAAACTGAACGCACTAGAAAGGTGAGGCTACACGTCGGTCAACTGACGTTTTCATCTCTGGTCAGTTGATTTTGCAGCCGTTGGATACGAAATCAAGGGCCTGCAGTTCATCTTCAACCTCCACCCCCCTGAGCCGCCAGCCACCACCGGGCAAATAGCAGCCCCCTGCCGCCCGCGGCCGGTGGTGCGCCGCCACGCCCATGCTGAAAACACTCCCCACCGCCGGTCCGCCACCGCCCCGGCCATCCCTCTAGGCCCCCCGTGTCGAGCTTTTTCTCCGGCGATCCCCATGCCAACGCCCCGCCACCGCCGGCGACCACCGCCCCCATCCTGAACCCTAAGATAGATAGTGGGGTACCTCTCCGGAGAGCCCCCCTCCTCGCTGCGGCTAGTTCTTCCTTCACCCCGGTGAGCCCACCCCTTGAAAATCGACTGACCCAAAAGTCGATTCAGTTGACTGAAGTGTAGCCAAATCGGAGCTGCATCACAAGCAAGAGCAAGAGCGAGAGCAGCAGCGTGAGGAAGAGCAATAGCAAGAGCAGACCAGGCAGGGGACCGAGAGCAAGAGCAGAGCAGCAGCACGAGTGAGAGCTAAAGCAGCAGCAACTCCTACTGATGTGGACGTCGCCGCCGAGGGAGTGACGCCGTGGAGGAAGTGGCCGGCGACGTCGCCGTGGATGGAGCCACGCCGTGTCGGCTCGGGACCGAGCGCCGGCAGCACCGTGAGATCGAATCAAGAAGAAAATGCGGCGATTAGTGTACAACCTCTTTGGTGGCGCTGATTAGGCCGCAGCTTCATCCGAGGAAACGATGATGATGATGCTCTTCCGGTGGTGCACGTGAAGACGGGGTGTGGGAATGGAGGTGGCGCGAAAGACGAGGGGAACGTCAGGGCAGCTCCTTGGAGGTGGAGGATGGGGTGGCTGAACCGGCGGGACGATGAGATCGACGACGGATCCTCATTCGGTACGGTGGATGAGGGACGTTGAGGTGTTGCTGTGGACAACGTCATCGGGGAAGAGGCTCCGGCTGGGTGGCGGACAGAGCAGGGTGTGGGGTTTCGTCGCGGGTTTTCGCGGCCTCGGTGTATGAATGGTGGGCGGATGGGATGGCAGTGGGGAACCATGGCTTAGAGACGCGCTTGCCAGAAATGTGGGGTAAGTTACGAAAGTACCCCCCACCGATTTGAGGTGGTTCTTTCGGTTCAAGGGTACCACGGGCATTTCATGTGTCGGGATTTCACAGGAGGTGGGAGTTTTCGCGCGCGTTGTAATTTCAGAATAGCAAGGCGCGGGTTGAGATGGAGGGAGTTGTTGGAGCACAACGAGACAAAGATATATCTTAAATATTTCGGGCTAACAAGGCGCGGGTTGAAGAGGCGGGAGTTTCGCTACACGATAGACAGAGACGCTAGCTTCAATGTTCAGCATAACAAGGCGCGGCTTGAAATTTCGGAAGAACAAGCTTAACGTGTACCCCCCAAAAAATACAATTTGCACCTCAACACACACAACACACACACAAACACCATTTAGACTAGAGTAAGGTACACGTGCATTGCACGCATGATATTTGGCAACCAAATTATGAATAAATACCACATTATAGCATGCAAGCTTTGAGTCATATATGGATGATGTAGATGTTCGTTTAATTCTTATGGTTCATTTCATTCAAAATCATCTAGTTTTTATAAGAAATCTAGTCTATTTTAAGATTCATGGAATTGTGCGTTGTAAGACATAAAGTAAAAACAAATAATGGCAAATCATGTAGAAAAACATTTGGTCAATTCTGATACGGAAGATTCTAGAACAAATAAGAAGTGCTTATGTTTTGATGTTTGTGCATTATGCTTAAGTTCAACCATGGAGTCTTCTAGATTATACATGTGCCGAAATCTGGTGGAATCTAGATGATATCCAACGGCCAATAGTGCTCAAATTTGCCATCTTTGGACAATCGGATTCGCCTCATCCAACGACCATCTTTCAAAGTTGAAGTTACCCGCACACAATATATATATATATATATATATATATATATATATATATATATATATATATATATATATATATATATATAGGGGTATAGATATAGATATGTGATGCGAAAGCCGCCCATCATCTCCAATTAGAATAGTGTGTCCATGCACGGATGCGACGTGGGCAAATGATGTCTGCCATCGGTATCTCAAATTCAAATCAGTCTGACCTTGTTCAATGTGTATACATTACAACATGCTCGTTTCCAAACCACACCGCGCAGATCTCC
>NC_041381.1:156921505-156966941 GCF_002162155.2 Triticum dicoccoides
CCGCCCATCATCTCCAATTAGAATAGTGTGTCCATGCACGGATGCGACGTGGGCAAATGATGTCTGCCATCGGTATCTCAAATTCAAATCAGTCTGACCTTGTTCAATGTGTATACATTACAACATGCTCGTTTCCAAACCACACTACGCAGATCTCCGTTATATTCATGCATGCATGGGTTTCAAACAACAGGATCTCGTATTCAAATATTTGAATTCAACTTTACATTGATTATGACCTCACCTATTCTTTTACACCCACACAGTAGTCTTCTCTTTATAATTGTACCACTAACTTTCTCTCGTGCATGCATGCACACACACTACCAGTCGGCATTATCTATCGCACGCATGCAATCTTTTTCTTCAGGTCGGTCTCCCATGAGGGCACACACCCACACACATCCCTCTCTCCATCATACCGGGCATTCTTTATCTCTCATGCGTGCATGCACAACGATCGATGTTCCTCTATGTATGTGTGTATATAGCTAGGTCTTTCATAGTTTTCCACACAAACCGATCAATCGATATATCTAGTGAGGTCTCACCCTCTTTCCCACGTCCACATTGATCAATCTATACCTCTCTATATAGGATTAACATAAATAGTTAATACACCCACATTAATTATATATCCAACGCCCCCCTCTCATCATCCATGCCTTCCGCTTCATCTCCCAGACGTGTGCACAATGGCGAAGACAGGGGGCAGTAAGGGCCCTGCCCCCCCAACATCACTATATATCGAGGCTAATTGATCATTAGACAATTGCTGCTAAAAAAGGTTTAATTTCATGAATTGACCCTCCTCGTAAAGGATTAGCAATGCTTGGCCCCCTAGCTCATTTATTTTTCATGGCTCCACCACTGCATGCAACAGCGCACGTGTTCGCCCCCTCTCTCTAAATATCGATCTCGCACTTATGCATTCCTTCATAGTCTCCCTCCACTCAGCCCCTCGCACCATCTTCTAGCCCCCCACCGGATTTTGCCACATGTACAATCTAGAAAACTCCATGGTTGAACTTAAGCATAATGCACAAACCTCAAAACAACAATGGTTCTCTTTTGTTCTAGAATCTTCCGTATCATAACTGCCCAAACTTTTTTTCTAGTTGAATTGCCATTATTTGTTTTTTACTTTATGCTTTACAACGCACAATTCGATGAATCATAAAATAGATTAAGGGCTTCTTTGATTCAAAGGATTCTCAAAGGAATTTTGGAGGATTCTAATCATTAGGAATTTTTCCTATCTTGGTTGTTTGATTCGTAGGATTGTAAACCATAGGAATTTTTCCATATGATTCATTTGCACTAGATTTCATAGGAAACATCCCATCCACTCAAACCTCTTTGAAAGAATTCTGCGTTTTTTCTATGCACAATCAAACACTCGTACAATCCTGTAGGATTCAAGACGACATTCCACTATAATCCCATGTTTTTCCTATTCACGCGTTCTTAGCTTTTTTATAAAAAACTAATTTGATTTTGAATGCGATGAACTATAAGAATTAAACGAAGGGCTACATCACGCATATATGACTCAGAGCTTACATGCTATAGTGTGGTATTTATTCATAATTTGGTTGCAAAATCTGATGTGTGCAATGCACGTGTACATCACTAGTACTTCGAGTATGTGCAAAACACGTAAATTAGAATACCAATGGCACGCTACACAGTGTCTCTCTTACAGTTCATGAAGCCACATGGCACATGTGGAGGCGTTGTCGCGACCTCCTTGCGTGGATTGATCAAAGTGACGTGCTGCTGGATCCAGAAGAATGTATTCGTCCTCCCTGACCCATACTGGCGGTACATGCATGAAGCGAAGATGTGCACGCATGCCACGCACACACTCATTCCCTCGCACGCACACGCGGGTACACGGGCGGATGCAATTTTGTACCAAGATCCACCCCATGTGATAATTTCACGCGTGTAAAGTCGTTCACTTCATTGATGGTCAATTAATACAGCGCATGCAAATTGAGTGGATGTGAGGGCGGAAGAAAGACATTATTACTCCACTGCGCGCATGCGAGTAGTTAAATCGTGGGTTGCTAGTAGTACTTCCATTGGTCTCCTTCGTATTTTGTGCCAAATTTTGACAGTAAGATAGTAATACTTACGCATTTGAGGAGTGTAATACTTGAAATTTATGTTCCGCTAAACTCATCGGGAGCTGTTTCGGGCGTCGAAACCAAAACCATCAATTAATCTTTACCTTGTTCCCATCACATTCGAAAGCCTGCTCACACCTACTAGTACGTACCAAACCTGAACGTGTTCCCACTATGCAGGTATTAGTACTACTAGTGCTAGTATACTTAGGTTATAAAAAGGGGAACTACCTAACCGAAAATTACTCTACCTTTCCTCCTCATAAGTGCTTATTCTTTGTCCGTCGTTGCCATGGCCGGTGAGCAGAGCTCGGGGTCGAGAACTACTCGTAACAAGGGAGCGACAACCAAGGCTGCGGAAAAAAGGAGGGCTCGCCGCCACACAGAGACCTCTAAAGATCTCTCACGGGCAGGAGATGGCTCCCAGGAGCGCCCTAGCCGCGGAGGCGAACATGCCGAGCCGGCGGAGCTGGAGTCGTTATCCCTCAACGGCATGCTCGATCAGCTCAATAAGCACCTCAATAAGCAGAAGGAGTTCATCCAAGGCTTGACGGAGTTGCTGAAGGAGAGCCTTGACGACATGCCCGCTGAGCTCAGTCAGCAGGGGGAGTTGACCACTGGCTTGGTGATGATGCTGAAGAAGAGCATTGCCTTGGAGAAGAAGGCGACCGGCAAAATCCTGCGACTTCAGGAGGACAAGGCGAAGCTCTGCCACGAGATTGACCTGTTGAAGGAGAAGAACGCCGGCTGGAAGAAGCTGCATGAGAATAGTAGTTCCTCAATGAAGATGCTGCTGGCCCTCGTCATGGAACAGAAGGAGGAGTTGGCGAATCTCCGCATCGAGCACCCGGCCGCTGTCAAGGTACATAACGCGGCCGTGGAACAGATGATGAAGGCTCGCGTCGAGAAATCCCGCGTCATGGACAGAATGAAGAAGATGGCGGAGGAGACGCGCAAGGAGATGGAGGTCGTGGAGGCGATGAAGAAGCAGTTACGACTCCGTGGCGAATTAGTTCATTTGGGGTGATAATCTTCCTTCTTCTTTTGCTGCTGTGTTTCATCTTTTGCTTCGGGTGTTTCGCCGCACGTGTCACGTTCTCTGCGAGGCATGAATAGAACAATGTTTTTTGTTTTTTGAGGGAATGAATAGAACAATGCTAACAATGAGATGACTAGCAAATTAGATCATTTTTTATCGCCATATGGCACTGGGATGTCGTGTTTTGTGCTCCTCTGTCGCAGTACTACTCCAGTGGAAAACTTGAGTATACCGCACGGTTCTTTGCTCCTCCTCGATCAGGTCATCGGCGCATTTATACGAGCAGTCAAATCACAAGGCCCTGCCTTGCAGCAGTAATGAGCCGTCAAATCACAAAGGACCTCGCCTCTCGTGAAACCGACCAAGCTAGACTGCCCCGCCCTCTAGCCTTTTAAAAAATGTATACTTTTGTACAACAGTGGTATTGATGGATTGCGCCATGGAGCAAAACTTGAAATTAAAAAAAAGGTGGTACATATAGAGAGCGCTCGTCTCCAAATTATGCATATAGTACTATTAAAAAGGCTAGTCACAATAATGGTGTCCAGCACAACCCAGCCCTCAAATAAAACTAAGCACCCTAGAATTCTTTGACAAAACTAAGCACCCTGAAATTCTTTGACAACTAAACTGCTGGCTATATGATGTTGGCCATATATAGTGTATGTATATAATGTTAATAAAGGAGTGGTAGTACTATACCAACTAAAAGATGAAATGTAAGAAATACTACTATGTACTTACTGAAGAGTTAAAGTAACAAGAAGAAACATAACATAGTTCTGCTGGGGGCTCAGCAGAACACACCCCTCAAATTAAATTAAGCACACCTGAAATTAAACTTTGCAACTATTCCGGTAGACACTACATTAGAACCACCATGAGCAACGACACTGCCACCTTACTCGGAGTCCTCGTCCACGTCCTCGACTTCGTCCTTGTCCCTCTTCCTCTTGGCCGATACTTCTTTGCTTGAACCGCCAACTTGGCTGTTGCTCTTCATCCAACCCTTGTAGATATTGAAACAAAGGTAGCCATCCATTGTAGCGTACTGGATGTGGTCTATATCTAGTACATTCCACTGCCATGCATGACGATGAAACATGTATGGAGGTTTCTCCAGTTTACCGTACGAAGGATGAACCATGGCTCCTGCCAGGGTCAGCATTGAAGGCTGACGAGAGGACACCAACCGATTCTTTTGGAGGTTGAAGGTGTTGCCTACAACGAGGCCTATCCGACGCAGGACTTCTTTGTCGTTACCAAAGTCTACAGTAACGAATTTGACTATGTTGCTCTTGAGGAAGTCCTTAAAATCCTGGCACTCAACGTCGGCATGGCATATGTGATAGACCAAGCATAAGTCATGCACGCAAACATGGATCACGGCGGGCTTCTTCCTCTCTTCGTCCTTTAGATCCTTCTCTCGTCCCATGACTGTGGTGTACTCAACATCTAGCCCGGCGACCCACTCATCATGTGAGTCTTCGAACATGCGTCTGAAGCGAGAAAGGCATCCTTTCACCATCGCGGAAGAACGGGTGTAGATGATGTCGAACTCATCGCTGGTGATGGTTCTAACCTTGTACTCAGCACTAATTGGGGAGATTTGGGACGCCATAGATTTGGGAGGAGGGTTAGGATTACCGGAACTGCCGTAATATGAATGGACGGGACGACTAGGAGCGAACCGCCGTAGTATTGAAGGACGTGCGGGGACGAGTAGGAGCGAACTGCCAGCGTGCGAATGGCAGGGTAGTGGCTTTCCATTCTCCCATGATACGGGCTTCCAAGAGCCCTTGGATCGGAGATCGAACGGTTGCATGGCGTGATTCTAGACCTATGGGTGAATATCCTATCCTGGAGGGTTATTCTGGAAATTTTCAGCAACTTAGCATGCGACCTTTTGATCTCAGATCCAAGGGCTGCCAGCAGCCCGTATCATGGTCGCGCCTACCACGACCATCGCGTCGGTCGCGCCCTTGGAGATTTAACACAGTGCATTGGGCTATCTGATGTTGGCATGTCATACATAGTCATCACTTAGTCACTCATACTACAACAAGGTTGGCTATAAGGTTGGCTATAAGTGTTTTTTACTCCTCTCTATCTCTTTCTTCGTACTCCCTCCGTCCCATAATATAAGAACGTTTTTGACACTAGTGTAGTGCCAAAAATGTTCTTATATTATGGGACACAGGGAGTACTAGTATTTATTGCATCTGCCAAGGAGTGACCACTTCCAATGAAATGGTGTTGCTAAGTTTGCTTCATTTAATTAGCTATAGACTCAAAATTGTCTTTTCACGTAGGTACACATGCTTAGCAACATTTCTTCCTTGGGTCACCAAACTAGTCTCTCTCTTCTTCATTAACTTGCCACATCAGACTTTATGCCTATGTGGCAAGCTTAAGCACCTGTAGGAGCAAGTAAGGTGCCTGTCCGTTGCACAGAAGAGTGAAATGCATTGATCGGGGTGTTGTTTATTTTGACAAAGGATGTGGGGGTCATCTCATGTGTAGCAGGTATCGATAGGTTTCTTCGGATGTTATTTCATCTCTAGAGCTTAGAAACATCCGGGTGAAATAGATAAAAAAGTATCTTTTGCAAACAAAAGCGTTCAACTGTTCAACCTGCATCCAAAACTTGTGAAGAAATAACTCTTATTGTGCTTTGCAGGAAATGGTTAGTCATAATTCTTTCACCGGTACTGTAGTAAAAATTCATACATGGAAGATTCTAGACTAAACCATAAATGGATACACTTTTATTCATGCGTGATACTCCAATAGAGCAAGATCATGCATGGAAGTCTCCACATGCTTAGACAGCGGATTACATTGAGCGAAGACTAATGATCAACATTTAACTTAGTAATGCATATGTCCAGGTGAACCTCCTTGGAGTTCCCATGAACATTGTTGGGGGTCAAATAATACCATGCGTCTTCCATGTCCACATCGGCGGGAAGGTCCCAGCTCGGCAGAGTCCAAGTCAGCTTGACGTAGCCAGTGTCGCCGCCCACGGACCTCTGAGGGGTAGTAATAGTGAGCACACACCCGTACATCGGCCTCGTGTCAGTGTCAGCGTTAGCGGCGTCGCCCCTAACACAAACTACAGAGATGTGGCGGCGGCCTGCGCGGGCCTCGCCGGTGGCCACGATCAAGAGGAAGACGCTGTCGTCCTCCTCCGAGACTAGCATGCAGCACTGATCCTCCAGCGACTCCGGCACGGTGAATGGGTAGCACGTCTCGTACTTGATGTTCTTTGCCAAGGGCCAGTAGTGATCGCCACACGCCTGCGTTAGGTGATGCATGATGTCCGCCGGTGGGCCCCAAAACGGCACTGGGCACTCATAGCAGTAGACGAAGGGATCCTTGGAGGCATCGACCAGGCCATCCATGAAACGGGAGTGGCTGTAGGGGACGTTCCGCCATTTCAATATATGAGCAAGTTACTACGAGATTTATTACAAAATAAATCATGACGACTATAACAGAGATTAAACTAATCATGCGGACTAGCATAGTAGATGAATAGATCGAGTCTGGGACACATACTAGAAACATGAATTCTACCACGATTTCGAACAGGAAGGACAGAAACACATACGGTGCAACGGGAGCAGCACCATTGGCGTTGAGGTTGTCGCCCATGTCATTGAGGAAGAGGTTGCCAAGGTCGGGGAAGAAGTTGTCGTCGGTGAAGTCGTGTCTGCTAGCAGTCGCGAGAGTGCGCTCCCCAAATGTCAATAGCGCCCACCGAATGGAGCGCAGGAGGGAGTGGCTGTAGGGGACGTTGCGCCGCCGAATGGAGCGCAGGAGTAGCCCACGAAGCAGTAGACGGTGCTCCTCCCTAGTCTCTATTCTTATCTCTATCTCTACTACTCTTCTTTGTTTTTTATAATATACTAGTTGTAGTTGTCAAATCGAATAGTACTGCGTCATCCACTGCAGCCCGGCTGAACACGCCTCCTTGCCTCCATTAAACCCGCATGCAAACTGAGAAACCTACTCCGGCCCGCGGGAGGAAATTTGCCGGTTGCCGCGGGACGGTTATTCTGCAAATTTTCAGCAACTTAGCATGCAACCGTTTGATCTCAGATCCAAGGGCTGCCAGCACCCCGTATCATGGTTGCACCTACCACGACCATCGCGTCGCACGCGCGGTCGCGCCCTTGGAGATTTAACATGGTGCATTAGGCTATCTGATGTTGACATGTCATACATAGTCATCACTTAGTCACTCATAGTACAACAAGGTTAGCTATAAGGTTAGTCATCACTTAGGAGAAATTTTTACTACTCCCTCCGTTTACTCCTCGTCCCTACTACGTACGTACTTTGGTTAGTACTCCCTCCATTTACTTATACAAGGCCGCTATAAAAAATACATTTTGCATCTATACAAGGCCACAAATAGTAATCGAGCCTTTCCAGTTTATGGCTCAATTTCGAAATCTCTCCAACCAAGGTAGACAGTGAGTGGTCGAATTAATTTCGTAGTTTGCACAGTACGCTCATTTTTCTCAAGAAGTTATGTTTACCGAGGCGTTAATTAGAACGAATGCATGAATGACCACTAAATTTCCATGAACTTGTACATGCATTGGTTAGTTTCCTCTTGACACTTCTTGCGTCGGGTGATCTAACGCACCTCGAAATCCAACATGTAATGGTACTACTACTAGTATATTAGAATTGAGACTTATCAAACGGAAAAACGAATGTTTTTTGGATGAGCCCTATAAACCCTAGTGGGTACGTACTCCGTAAAAACAGATTTTTCCAAAACTAAGTCGCTCCCTTTCATGTATTCTGTAGTATACTCCTCCGTCGACGCTCCCTTTCATGAATTCTGTACTTCCAGTCGCCGACATGTGGGACATATAGCAACCGGGTCGATGTGTCAAGCACCAAATAACAGTGCAGAACAGCAGGGGGGACGCACCCCACTCGTACCGGCCCAGTAGTAGTGATGAGAAATGAGACGTCAAATCACAATGTCGCACCTTCCCAGACGGACAAAGCAACCATTATTTCACACTTCGGTTCGACATCATCTCAAACCACGTAGGAGTCCTAGTATTGCTTCTGCCTCAAGAGGGACACGCGCATCGCCTTGGTACATCATGACACGTGGGACCGCATGACAGGCCATGCTCCCCCACCGATCGCTTGGTAAAATCACCTCATTTTTACTATACTTCCTCCGTATCAGTTTACTACATGGCATGCACGTCATTCTAGGTTGAGAACTTAACTGGCTATATATATATGTGATGAACAATACGCTAGCCTTTTAAAAAATGTATACTTTTGTACAGTAGTACTCCACTATCGATGGATTGCGCCATGGAGTAGAAATTGAAATTTTTAAAAAAGGTGGTACATATAGAGAGCGCTCGTCGCCAAATTATGCATATAGTACTATTAAAAAAGCTAGTACGTGCTTAATTGGGGTGCTAAATTCTATTAAAGAAATACTAGTACTAGTATGTACATACTGAAGAGTTAAAGTAATGAGAAGAAACATAACATAGTTCTGCTGGGGGCTCAGCACAACACACCCCTCAAATTAAACTAAGCACACCTGAAATTAAACTATGCAACTAATCCGGTAGACACTGCATTAGAAGTTTAGAACCACCATGAGCAACGACACTGCCACCTTACTCGGAGTCCTCGTCCACGTCCTCGACTTCGTCCTTGTCCCTCTTCCTCTTGGCCGATACTTCTTTGCTTGAACCGCCAACTTGTTTGTTGCTCTTCATCCAACCCTTGTAGATATTGAAACAAAGGTAGCCATCCATTGCAGCGTACTGGATGTGGTCTATATCTAGTACATTCCGCTGCCATGCATGACGATGAAACGTGTAATGAGGTTTCTCCAGTTTACCGTACGAAGGATGAACCATGGCTCCTGCCAGGGTCAGCATTGAAGGCTGACAAGAGGGCACCAGCCGATTCTTTTGGAGGTCGAAGGGGTTGCATACAACGAGGCCTATCCGACGCAGGACTTCTTTGTTGTTCTTAAAGTCTACAGTAACGACTTTGACTATTTTGTCCTCGAGGAAGTTCTTAAAATCCTGGCACTCAACGTCGGCATGGTATATGTGGTAGACCAAGCAAACGTTATGTACGCAAACCTGGATCATGGCGGGCTTCTTCCTCTCTTCATCCTTTAGATCCTTATCTCATCCCACGACTATGGTGTACTCAACATCTAGCACAGCGACCCACTCATCATGTGAGTTTTCGAACATGCGTCTGAAGCGAGAAAGGCATCCTTTCACCGTCGCGAAAGTACGGGTGTAGATGACATCAAACTCATCGCCGGTGATGGTTCTAACCTTGTACTCACCGCCGATCGGGGAGATTTGGGACGCCATGGATTTGGGAGGAGGGTTAGGATTAGTGGAACTGCCGGAATGTGAATGGACGGGACGACTAGGAGCGAACCGCCGTCGTATTAAAGGACATGCGGGGACGAGTAGGAGCGAACTTCCAGCGTGCGAACGACAGGGTAGTGGCTTTCCATTCTCCCATGATACGGGCTTCCGAGAGACCTTGGATCTGAGATCGAACAGTTGCATGGCGTGATTCTAGACCTATGGGTGAATATCATATCCTGGAGGGTTATTCTTAAAATTTTCAGCAACTTAGCATGCGACCATTTGATCTCAGATCCAAGGGCTGCCAGCAGCCCGTATCATGGTCGCGCCTACCACGACTGTCACGTCGCTTGCGCGGTCGCGCCCTTGGAGATTTAACACGGTGCGTTAGGCTATCTGATGTTGGCATGTCATACATAGTCATCACTTAGTCACTCATACTACAACAAGGTTGGCTATAAGGTTGGCTATAAGTGTATTTTTTTACTCCTCTCTATATCTTTCTTCGTACTCCCTCCGTCCCATAATATAAGAACGTTTTTGACACTATTGTAGTGTCAAAAACGTTCTTATATAATGGGACACAGGGAGTACTAGTATTTATTGCATTTGCCAAGGAGTGACCTCTTCCAATGAAATGGTGTTGCTAAGTTTGCTTCATTTAATTAGCTATAGACTCAAAATTGTCTTTTCACCTAGGTACACGCGCTTAGCACTGTTTCTTCCTTGGGTCACCAAACTAGTCTCTCTCTTCCTGATTAACTTGCCACATCAGACTTTATGCCTATGTGGCAAGCTTAAGCGCCTGTAGGAGCAAGTAAGTACAATAGTGCGCTTTACATGGCATTTTTGCATATGTGGAGGAAAGAGAGGCAAGGAAAAAGTGGAGAAGTGGGCTCTCATGCAAGAGCTAGCCTCTACTACTACATGGTGGAGCATTGGGAGAGGCACCTGTATGGAGGTGGTTAGGACACGGGAGACTCACGCCGGTCATAGGACCGCAGTTAAAATGATAATGGCAAGTCAAATCACGGGGCCCCCACCTGTCCAGCAGTAACTCACTGTCAAATCACACAGCCCTACATTTGCAGCAACCTACTCCCTCGTCTTCTCGCGTCTCTGTCGAGCTGACTAGGCAGAACTGTCCCGCCACCTACCGGGCTGGAAAAGCCCCGCCCTCAACTTTTAAATAGTATACAATATACTAATTTTGTATCCATGGATTGTGCCCACGCCATGGAGCAAAGCGTCTAGAAAACGGTGGTACACATGTACGGAGTATACAACACGCCCATCGCGTTCGCGTCGCACCCCAGGCGGTCGGTTGGTCTAGCACGCTGCTCTCCGAATGGAACACGCGTCATATTGCATTCGCACACACATGTGGGATGGCAATTGAGAATCGACCATAGGCACTCCCCGGCCCCGCAAGTCGGGTGACTTAATAGAAGAGGGAGGCGAGCGGTAGTACTAGAGAAGTGTTATGCTACGTTGGTACCTGGACGATCCTTGCAAGACACGGAAGATCAGTTTGTCCATGCATGTGACCAGACTCCAGCAGACACGCTTGGATTGGCTATCGTCTACATATCGTGCAGGTTGTGTTGTACATGGCTGTAGTTCTGGTGAGAAATCTAAAAAAAGGTTTCTTGTCATCTTGCAAAATTAGGTGTCATGTGCTTCGGATCACTGCGAGGGTTAAACAGCGTCAACTGAGTTGGGCTAGTCATTGGGGGCACATGCACAAACAGTGACTACTCGGCTGCCATCTAGGTCAAGCCAGCTATGTTAATTAGGACATCTATCGACGGACCCCTTTTCTATGAGTTTATCTTTAATTTGAGCTTTGTTCCTCATCTAGTTTGTCTCTCGGGATTCTTGTTGTCTCCTTTGGGCAGTGAGGTTATGATTTCTTGTCATGTGGCATTTTTTCATGTTATATGTTATAATCCCGCGCTTCAGATCAAAATGACGACAACTGCGCCTCCGGGCCACGTGCATGAAGACTTCTCGACAGTCATTGATGAGGTCAAGATGGCTCCGGTAGACAAAAGAAAACTAAGTACTACTCCACTATATAGGCAGGAGCCTCCACGCTTGCTTGCTAGTGTAGCTCTCTTCACACTGTCTCGGCCTCTCCAGATCTAAACACGACAGCGGTGGCCACACTCTCTCTCTCTGCTCACTGTTGGTCACAGATCCAGCCGGATCCTCTCCACCGGGGAAGGTGATATGGTGCAATGCTCATGCGGTCATCCACGGCGACAGCTCTTACCCACTGCTGGGCGCGTCCCGATCAGCCTGCCTTGCCATTCTCTCCCAAGCACCACTGGCGAGGGAGGGCCTCCGACCCCTTCTTCCTCGCTGCCGTAGTGGGGGCAGATCCGGCCTCCCGCTGCCCACCTAGCGACATCCCGGTGACCATCAGGTATAACTTCCTTCGAAACAGGCCTTGCTCTACTTCCCGAGCTCCTGACGTCGCTGCATTTGTAACTTTTACTATTTCTCAGGCCCCCTCGTAGATAGGATCGATCGGCTGTTTGAAAACCACCTAATTTTTTTTACGTTTAAGAGGTAAAACTAGTTCATGCACTCGAATCTAGTACTACTTGGTTCAAACAAGGAAGAAAGGGGGTGGGGGGTGGGGGAGGATTTGTTACCTGAATCTAGGACTTGGTCGAAAGAGGAAATAATGGGGGCGAAAAGTAGCAGAGACTGGCTATCCAACTGGTCTCTAGGTCTAATAGGGAAATAAAGGGAAATGCAGTACAAACTCAATATAAACCCGATCTATTGGTTGAAAAAGGAAAGAAAGTGGGGACTGGGGGACAAGTCAACAGAGTAAGTCTAGCACTAGATTTGCTAGCCTCACACAATATAAGGTGGCTATACCGAACAAAAATAGGACCAACCCAGATATCCTGTTGTGATGTTTGTTGCCCCGAGCCACTCTTATGTAATGCCTGTCGGTGTCAAAAACGGCGGATCTTGGGTAGGGGGTCCCGAACTGTGTGTCTAGGCGGATGGTAACAGGAGACAAGGGACGCGATGTTTTTACCCAGGTTCGGGCCCTCTCGATGGAGGTAAAACCCTACTCTTGCTTGATTGATATTGATGATATGGGTAGTACAAGAGTAGATCTACCACGAGATCAGAGAGGCTAAACCCTAGAAGCTAGCCTATGGTATGATTGTTGTCCGTTCTACGGACTAAAACCCTCCGGTTTATATAGGCACCGAAGAGGGTTAGGGTTACACAGAGTCGGTTACAATGGTAGGAGATCTACATATCTGTATCGCCAAGCTTGCCTTCCACGCCAAGGAATGTCCCATCCAGACACGGGATGAAGTCTTCAATCTTGTATCTTCATAGTTCAGGAGTCCGGCCGAAGATGATAGTTCGGCTATCCGGACACCCCCTAGTCCGGGACTCCCTCAGTAGCCCCTGAACCAGGCTTCAATGACGACGAGTCCGACGCGCATATTGTCTTCGGCATTGCAAGACGGGTTCCTCCTCCGAATACTTCATACAAGATTTTGAACACAAAGATAGTGTCCGGCTCTGCAAAATAAGTTCCACATAGCACCATAGAGAGAATAATATTTACACAAATTCAATCTGCTGACGTATCCCATGGCGTGACATCACACCACGGCCAAGCCTTTATTCCAATCGTTTTTACTGTCCCACCTCAGCGCGTTTAGCGAGGCGGTTTCCTTGGCACGTCTTGTCAAAGCAGAGATTGTGTCCTCTTATTCCGGGATTCTCATCAATACGGGCGTGGGTAACCCAACCGCGCCATTGATTACGGCGCTTGGGAGATAAGCGAGTTTTACCAGGCTGGTGGGGACGCATAGTTTCGTTCATCCATATAAGGGGATAAGGATCCACTTTTTTACACACGCCTTCTTCCTCCTTTGCTTATCCATTTCCGCGCAATCGAGCTCCAGCGCCCAAGTCTGCACATCCCACCTCAACCTTCTCCAGCCATGTCAGGAGCGAGAGGCAAGTGGATGGCATCCTCCATCACGGAGGGGCACATCAAAAAGTTGAGGAAAGCCGGATACCTGCACAACGACATCGCGCACCGGCTTCCGGAAGAGGGGCAGCTCATCCCCACCCCCAGGCCCATGAGAGGGTGGTGTTCCTCCCCCATTTCCTCCGTGTACTGGGCTTCCTACTCCACCCATTTGTCCGGGGGCTCATGTTCTACTACGGCCTGGATTTCCACGATCTGGCCCCGAACTTCATCCTCAACATTTTGGCGTTTATCGTCGTGTGCGAGGCCTTCCTTCGCATCAAGCCCCACTTCGGCTTATGGCTGAAGACCTTCAAGGTCAAGCCGAAGTTAGTGGGCAGCCAGCAGGCAGAGTGCAGAGGAGCCATGGTGGGTACGATGCCCAACGTTACATGGCTTGAGGGCTCCTTCGTGGAAACCATCAAAGGATGGCAATCGGGGTGGTTCTACATCACCGAGCCGCATGACCCTAAATGGGCAGCGACCCCCGAGTTCCGATCTGGCATCCCCACACGGCTCACCTCCTGGAAAGAGAAGGGCCTGATATGGGGTGATTCGGAAGAGCTGACCGGACTCCAAACCTGCCTCCAAAACCTCGTGAACAAGAAGATCAAGCTAGTCAACGTAGTCCCAGTCATGCTCATCCGCCGGATCCTCCCGTGCCAACAACGGGCCTTCAACTTGTGGGAGTTTGATCCGGCGCAGCACCAAACCTTGAGCAGGCTCTTCGACACTACGTACGAAGATGCCTGGAAGGTGTTGTTCAAGGGCGCCGAGGCTCCCGCATCCGCTACCGAAGATCGCGGATTCAGTTCGCAGTGTCAAGCCAGCGAGGTAAGTTATTTTACCCTTTACAGGACACTTGTTTTTCATAGTTTGACTTTATGCGGGATCTAAACTCCCTTACCTTTGACAGGCATGGCAGAAGAAGTTCGGGCAGGTTAACTGTCCGGCTCCCTTGCCAGAAGACCCAGCGGGCGCTCGATTGACGGGGCTGCTGGTTCCGGCACCTCACGTGGTGCCGGAGAAGAAGGCCAAGATGAAGGGCACGGGAACTCGAAGGAGTTCCCGGCGCCAGGTGTTGTCGGACTCATCGTCCGACGACTCCGAGGCGGACTCCTCCCGCGAAGGCGAGGAGGAGGAAAAAGAGGCCTCTCCCCCAGCGTGGGGAGAGAAGAAAAGGAAGGCCGCCCCAACGGGGGAGGCCGAAGGGTCCAAGAAGGGAAGGACTCTCCCTCCGGACTACTCCACCAACGCCGACGATGGCGAGGAGGAGTGGCCACCGAGGACTAAGCCCCTGGTGACATTGTAAGTGTTCGGATACCAGAATAACTCATGGCGTTTTGTTTGTCGCATAGAATCTCCTAACGCCGAATATAACCCTGCAGCCCGCCCAAAGACGGGCTCGACACTTCAACGAGCGGCTCCCTGGCTTTGTGGGACATGAATAGCACTTCACTTCCGGCCGTCTCCTCTCCTTGCGCTACGGATGACACCGAGGTGGGGTCCCAAAAGGGGCCAGCCAGGAGCAGGGGGTCCCGAAGGCGCCGCAAGGCAACCTCCTGGACTCTGGGCACAAGGGGGATCAAACCCCAAAGGGCTCTATGTCCGGCCCTGGGCCGGACTCCGCACCGGAACCTTCAGTGGTTCCGGAGTCCAGCAGGCGGCCCTTCGTAAGAAGGGCGAGACTGCGACACCGGTGACCTCCGTCCAACCGGAGGCACCGGATAATTTGCTGGAGGCACTTAACGGCGCCTCCATCGACGAGGAGCACCGCACTGTTAGGAGTGTGGTGATCCAGAAAGTTCAGTCCGCCAAGAGCGGACTGACTGAAGCTTGTGCCA
Organism: Triticum dicoccoides; assembly: GCF_002162155.2. Classification (NCBI taxonomy): domain Eukaryota; kingdom Viridiplantae; phylum Streptophyta; class Magnoliopsida; order Poales; family Poaceae; genus Triticum; species Triticum dicoccoides. The sequence goes on from NC_041381.1 coordinate 156,936,934, forward strand.
GCCTTCTAGCAGGCTTTGAGGTATGTATTTAAGATATGTAAAAATATTACCACATAGGCAGTAGCCCCCGATGCTCAGTTTGGTGTTCGGAAAGAAAAGCTGAACTGAGGATCTAAAAAGATATACGCAGGAGTCTAACATAAGCATGTCAATATGGGAATGCGGGTTGCGCTGCTGACCTCTGCCGCACTGACTGCGAAGGTCAATGCATTGAAGCAGAGCCTCGAGCGGTCCAAGAACGAGCTCGGCCTTGCCAAGAAGCAGCTCGAGGACAAGGAAGGTAAGTAATACCTTATGAAAGTATATAAAAGATGTGGTTGCAAAAAATAACAGAAATAACATGAGAATTGCAGGGGCCACGAATGAGGTGGCGACCCTGAAGGAAGCGGTGTCCAAGGCTGAAAGCAATGCGGCCGTGGAACGCACTGAGCGAGAGAAGCAGGAGTCGCGGGTGGCGGAGGTGCGGCAAGAGCTCCAGGCTCTCGTGGAAAAACACGAGAGTTTGGAGCGTGACTCGAAGACTCGAGAGTCCAAGCTCGCCTCGGCTCGTGAGAGCGCCAAAGTCGCTAAGGCCGAAGCCCAAAAATCCCTCCAGGAAATTGAGTCATTAAAGAAGATAGCGGCGGGTAAGGTATTCTTCATGCAAAGCAGGCACGTGAAAGTGAATTACTTGTTACTTACCTGAATCCGGAGCTCTCCAGGAGCGTTCGCAGATCTGCCATGCAGTGTGTCCGACGCTGCCACATTCTACCGGGCCGAGGAGGGGAGCTCGACGAAGAAGGTGTTCTGGTCTCAGTATGCTGAGGCCGGACACCCGGTGCCCCCGAGCGACCAGCTGAAGCAGCTGGTTGAGCTCCATAAGGTGGCCGAACAGGCCATGAAGGCCCTCATAGTTCGGTTGTGGCCCAAGGAAACGATGCCTGGGAGCTACTTCGGGCTGGTGAGGCGGCTGGTGGACGCCTGTCCATGGATTGAAGTCGTCAAGCGCTCCATCTTCATCGAAGGTGCCCGTAGGGCCCTTTCCCGTGCTAAAGTGCACTAGGGCAAGATGGACGCTGAGAAGCTTGTGACGGACGCTCCACCGCCGGCAGGGAGTATCGCAAGCCCGAGATGTATTATGAGAACGTCCTGAAGGGTGCCCGCCTTATAGCGGGTGAATGCTCCAAAGATGTGATTTGTGAGTAAACTCGCATTTGTTAGCCTGTACGCTTGAAAACTTGTTCATATGCGCTAAGCAACGCTTGTGAATTTAAAATATTACCTTCTGTGCGGCCATTTATATAATTTGAGAGATGGCGAGTCGTCGGCTTCTGCCCCCATGCCGCGAGTGCTGGGGTGTTCGGGATAAACTTGAGCGCTCTTTTTCCCATTCTTGGGTTCTTCGAGGGAGGCGCTCAACGCAACGAACAAGGCAACCGGACTATAATGCTTGAACACTCTCACTTAGCCATAAAATTCTATAATTTTAAATTTCGGCGAAGCCCCTAGTATTCGGAAGACCGAGTTCGGGGCGCTATCCACGCCTGGGCCGGACAAAGCCGACTCCTCGCTCTAAGCGGCATAAGTCTTTAGGGACTCGAAAAACCTCTCAAACAGCAACCGGCTCTCGCCCTATCATGACGGTCAGTTTTAGCTTTCTCCACTGAGGTGCTTAACCCAGCTCAACCGGGGCACAATCGCAGTGGTTCTCCCAAGTGCTACCTTAGCCGATATAACGGAACGTAAGGTACCAAAACATGGGAGCTGGGCAAACCCAACTATTGACCCAAGACATGATTCAGAGCCGATGCATACAATGCTATAAGTTCGGGGTGCCACACTTGTGAAAGTGTTCGGACTTATCACACCATATTTTGGGGTACTTAAGCCCCTGGTGTATTTGGCCGTACCAAAACGTACGAATGCAACATGTCATAAGTGTACATATATAGATAGAAAAAGGAATGCAGTAATAGGCAAAAGCTATGTATTGTTTAAAAAAAGCTGCGGTAAAAGCAGAATGATACAAATAGTGCGATAAGCAAGGGACGGGACTATTTGACATGTCTCCCTCCAGGAGCGAGCTACGGGATGATATGTGAAACAAGTATACTGCTCGTTATAGAGACCACATGGACACTCGACATAGCTTTCTACTTCCCTGGCTGTTGCATCGCGTGTTCGGCAATTCTACTACCGGACAGGGCTTCGTGAGAAAGGAGTCCTGAAAGTAAGAGAAAAAAGAAGAATGACATAATTGGGAGCCCCTGGTGCGGTTGAGCTGCATTCTGGGCCCGCCGTGGTCGTGCCCCTCCCACTATGCGCATTGTATTTCCAGAGCGTAATTATGTATGCATAATACTGGTTTCGCAATTTCACGAGGGCTGGGGTTGGGGCCGCATTGCTATGCGTGCTCGGCACGTGCCAGGCGATCTTGTTGTTGGTTACTCCGGGGGCGCTTGACGGTGTCCGGCTGTTTAATAGCCGGACTCGAGAATTGCCTTAAGAGGCTGCTTTGTACTTGTGCCGCGAGGGCCACCGTATGCTCCTCTGTTGGGAGAGAGCGTTCGGTGTTTCCGTTGACCATAATGACTCCTCGAGGGCCTGGCATCTTGAGCTTGAGGTATGCATAGTGCGGCACCGCATTGAACTTTGGAAATGCGGTTCGTCTAAGCAGTGCGTGATAGCCACTGCAGAACGGGACTATATCGAAGATTAATTCCTCGCTTCGGAAGTTATCCGGTGATCCGAAGACCACTTCAAGTGTAACTGAGCCTGTACAGTTGGCCTCTACACCTGGTATGACGCCTTTGAAGGTCGTCTTTGTTGGTTTAATCCTTGAGGGGTCTATGCCCATCTTGCGCACTGTATCCTGATAAAGCAGGTTCAGGCTGCTACCGTCGTCCATCAGGACTCTAGTGAGGTGAAATCCGTCAACGATTGGGTCTAGAACCAATGCGGTGAATCCTCCATGGCGGATGCTAGTGGGGTGGTCCCTTCGATCAAAAGTGATCGGGCAGGAGGACCACGGGTTGAACTTTGGGGCGACTGGCTCCATCGCGTATAGGTCCCTTAGTGCACGCTTCCGCTCCCTTTTGGGTATGTGGGTTGCGTATATCATGTTCACCGTCCACACTTGTGGGGGAAAGCAGTTCTGTCCTCTATTGTTCGGTGACCGGGGCTCCTCCTCGTCATCGCTATGCAGCCCGTTGTCATTGTTTTCAGCAGTTAGCTTGCCTGCCTGCTTGAACACCCAACAATCCCTGTTGGTGTGCTTGGCTGGTTTTTCGGGGGTGCCGTGTATCTGGCACGAGCGATCGAGTATTCGGTCCAAATTGGACGGGCCCGGAGTATTTCTTTTGAATGGCTTTTTCCGCTGACCGGGTTTAGAGCCTCTGAATCCGGCATTAACTACCGTATCTTCAGTATTGTCGCCATTAATGCGGCGCTTCTGCTTGTTGCGACGCGACCTGCCGTTGCTGTCCTTGGTATCCGAATTACCAGGGCTCTTGGTCATGTTGTTACTGCGAGCTAGCCAGCTATCCTCTCCTTGTGAGGGCTGCCATGGATTTCGGCTTTTCTTGCCCTAGGTGCCGGGCAAGCCACTCGTCGCAGATGTTATGTTTGAAGGCTGCAAGGGCCTCTGCATCCGGACAGTCGACGGTTTGATTTTTCTTGGTTAGGAACCGTGTCCAGAATTGTGTGGCTGATTCTTCGGGCTGCTGAATTATGTGGCTTAGATCATCGGCATCTGGTGGTCGCACGTAAGTGCCCTGGAAATTGTCGAGGAATGCGGCTTCCAGGTCTTCCCGACAACCAATTGACTCTGCTGGCAAGCTGTTAGGCCAATGCCGAGTTGGTCCTTTAAGCTTGAGTGGGAGGTATTTGATGGCATGTAGATCATCACCGCGGGCCATGTGGATATGAAGGAGGTAGTCCTCGATCCATACCACAGGATCTGTTGTGCCATCGTATGATTCGATGTTTACGGGTTTGAAACCCTCAGGGATTTGATGATCCATCACTTCATCTGTGAAGCATAGTGGGTGTGCGGCGCCTCTGTATTGGGCTATATCACGACGCAGCTCAAATGAGCTTTGTCTACTGTGTTCGGCCCGGCCGGAATTGCCATGTCTGGCGTGACGGTTATCATCACGTATCGTGGGGCGCCCACGCGATCTGTAGATCGATCTTGTTTGTTTTGCCTTGTCCTCCAATATATCCCGCAGGTCTGGCGCATTTCCCCGCGCCTTGGTATTTGTTGAGCGGCGCCGGGGTGCGGCTTGAGTGAAGGGCCGAGAGGCCTCTCTGTCGCGGCCACGAGGTGGCCGGTCGGCCGTATCATGCGCGGGTGATGTAGGTTTAGGTGCTTCCTCCTTTAATCGGGGTAGCAGCCTGCATTTTGGGTAGCTCTTTGAGGGGCGTTCGAGTTCATACTCTTTGGCCGCGAGGACTTCAGTCCATCTGTCGGCTAGCAAGTCTTGGTCAGCTCTAAGCTGTTGCTGCTTTTTCTTGAGGCTGCTTGCCATGACCATAAGCCTGCGCTTGAAACGCTCTTGTTCGACGGGATCCTCAGGCACGACAAATTCGTCGTTGTCGAGGCTTGCCTCGTCTTCAGAGGGAGGCATGTAATTATTGTCCTCTACCTCTCTGTCTGCCGCTCTCTCATGAGGGCTGGCTTCTCCATCCTCTTGCGCTAAATCCTGCTGGAGGAGGTTGTCTTCGGCACTGTCCGGGGTGTTATTGTCTCCAGTGCCGGAATCTCCGTTTTTGTTGTGGCGGGATTTAGAGCGGCGCCGCCGACGCCGACGCTTAGGCTGTTTCTTGGAGGGGTCATCCTCCGTTATTCCATCGCCATTCCCATCTTTTGGGAATTCCACCATGTAAATGTCGTATGACGAGGTGGCCTTCCAGTGCCCTGTAGGCGCTGGTTCTTGGTCGTCTCCTGCATCGTCGTCCATGCCGTCGATGTCTTCGGAGTCGAAGTCAAGCATGTCGGTTAAATCATCGACAGTGGCTACGAAGTGGGTGGTGGGTGGCTTTGAATTTCTTCGTCGTCCGCATCCCAGCCTTCCTGACCATAGTCCGGCCAGGGTTCTCCTGATAAAGAGAGAGACTTTAGTGAATTTAGGATGTCGCCAAAGGGCGAGTGCTGAAAGATGTCTGCAGAAGTGAACTCCATGATCGGCGCCCTATCAGATTCGATTGGCAGGGGCGCGGAAGGTTAGGAGTCCGGAGAGGAGTCTGGCACCTTGGAGTCACGAGCTTCGCAAAGGACAGGGTTGGTGTTCGGCTCAATCGCCATAGAGGTAGCAGCCCCCGAGGCGGTGTCCAGCCACCCGTCCTCGATCGGCGCAGTTGGCTCCGAGCTAAGGGTCAGAGCGGACACATGTGCAGCCTCCAGGGCACTGTCCGGCGGCAGAGCTAGTGAAAGTGCAACTATCCCTAGTTGGTTTTGGTAATTCATAACAACATATAGCTCATTGAGCTAATGCTATTCCAAGACTATTATTTCAGGAAAGCTAAATGAATGGCATGGCATGGATGATGAAAGTGGATCCCTCAAAGTACTAATGACAAAGGATTGGCTCAAGCTCAAAAGCTCAAGACTCTTCATTTTACATTTTAGTGATCCAAGATCACATTGAGTCTGTAGGAAAAGCCAATACTATCAAGGAGGGATGAGGTGTTGCTTAATGAGCCTCTTGCTTCATGTGCTTAGTGATATGCTCCAAAAACCCTCAAGTACTTTCTCACATCGACAAATGACCTAAACCTAAAGCCAAAATTGGTCACACCGATTCTTTCTATCCGGCGCCACTGAGTTCTAATGTCATAGCCACTGCCACAAACCCTAGGCAAATCGGTCCCACCGATAGGGATCTCGGTCTCACTGAGATGGGATTGTAATCTCTCTGTTTCCCTTCGTAACGTTTCGGTTTAACCAAAGTGAGCAATCGGTCCCACCGAGATTGCAATGTAAACTCTCTGTTTCCCTTTTGTAACATTTTGGTCTCACCGAAAAGAGCAAATCGGTCCCACCGAGTTTACCTGACCAACTCTTTGGAAAGCTTATTACCAAACCGGTGTCACTGAGTTTGAGTGATCGGTCTTACCGAGATTAGGTTATGCCCTAACCCTAACCGAATCGGTCTTACCGAGTTGCATGTCAGTCCCACCGAAAATCCTAACGGTCACTAGGTTTACTAAATCGGTCCGACCGAGTCTGTTGAATCGGTCCCACTGAGTTTGGTAAATTGTGTGTAACGGTTAGATTTTGTGTGGAGGGTATATATACCCCTCCACCTCCTCTTCATTCGTGGAGAGAGCCATCAGAACAAACCTACACTTCCAACTTACCATTTCTGAGAGAGAACCACCTACTCATGTGTTGAGGCCAAGATATTCCATTCCTACCATATGAATCTTGATCTCTAGCCTTCCCCAAGTTGCTTTCCACTCAAATCTTCTTTCCACCAGATCCAAATCCTATGAGAGAGAGTTGAGTGTTGGAGAGACTATCATTTGAAGCACAAGAGCAAGGAGTTCATCATCAACGCACCATTTGTTACTTCTTGGAGAGTGGTGTCTCCTAGATTGGCTAGGTGTCACTTGGGAGCCTCCGACAAGATTGTGGAGTTGAACCAAGGAGTTTGTAAGGGCAAGGAGATCGCCTACTTCGTGAAGATCTACCGCTAGTGAGGCAAGTCCTTCATGGGCAACGGCCATGGTGGGATAGACAAGGTTGCTTCTTCGTGGACCCTTCGTTGGTGGAGCCCTTCGTGGACTCGCGGAACCGTTACCCTTCGTGGGTTGAAGTCTCCATCAACGTGGATGTACGATAGCACCACCTATCGGAACCACGCCAAAAACATCCGTGTCTCCAATTGCGTTTGAATCCTCCAAACCATTCCCTTTACTTTCTTGCAAGTTGCATGCTTTAATTTCCACTTCCTATATACTCTTTGCATGCTTGCTTGAATTGTGTGATGATTGCTTGATTTGTCCCAAGATAGATAAAATATGCCAAACTCTAAAATTGGGAAAAAGTTAAGTTTTTAATTGGTCAAGTAGTCTAATCACCCCCCTCTAGACATACTTCAAGGTCCTACAAGTGGCATTAGAGATTTAGTCTCCATTTGCTTTGATTTCCATAGCTTTTGGTGGTCATAGCCTTGGTTTCACAACCTAGGAGAGTATGACGTCTAGTGTGGGTAATTATCACCGTAGAGGTCCTTACTTTGATGGTACTAATTTTTCTAGTTAGAAGCATAAGATGAAAATGCATATTATCGGACATAACCCCGCCGTTTGGGTAATTATTTGTATTGGCTTGCAAGGTGAATTCTTTGATGGGAGAGAGCCGAACCATGAAGAAAATGCGGAAGAATTGAAGATGCTGCAATACAACGCTCAAGCTTGTGATATCATCTTCAACGGATTGTGCCCCGAAGAATTCAACAAAATCAGCCGTCTTGAGAATGCAAAGGAAATTTGGGATACTTTGATTGATATGCATGAAGGTACCGAATCCGTCAAGGAATCCAAGTTGGATGTGCTCCAAAGTCAGCTTGACATGTTCAAAAAGAAGGATGGTGAAGGCGTCGCTGAAATGTACTCTAGGCTTGCACTTATCACAAATGAGATTGTCGGCTTAGGGAGTGAAGAGATGACCGACAGATTCATCATCAAGAAGATCCTAAGAGCATTGGATGGAAAGTATGATATCGTGTGCACATTGATCCAAATGATGCAAAACTACAAAGATCTCAAGCCAACCGAAGACATTGGAAGAATTGTTGCTCATGAGATGTCACTTAAGGATAAGGAGGAACTTCACAACAAGTCAAGTGGTTCTTATAAAGCCTCAAGTGAAGCCCCCACATAATCAAGTGAGAAACGAACCTTCAATGAAGAATTGAGCTTAATGGTGAAGAACTTCAACAAATTCTACAAGAGTAGACGCAAAGAAAGAAGCTCCAAGTCAAGGTCTTACAATGACAAAAGATCTTCTAGTCGAGAGCGAAATTGCTACAATTGTGGGAGACCCGGACACTATTCCAATGAGTGTACGACACCCTACAAAAGAAGAGAAGATTCTCCAAAAAGAAGAAGCAAAAGAGAAGAATCACCACCGAGAGAGAGGAGGAGTAGAGATGATCGTTATGAACGAAGACCCTCACGGAGAACCAAGGATTCGGAAAGGAAGGACAAGTCATCAAGGAGCTACACAAAATGAAGACATCAAGCTCATGTAGGTGAATGGGTATCCGGCTCCGACTCTGACAATCACTCCGAGAGAAGCTATCACTCCGACTCCGAATATACTCAAGATGAAGGTGTTGCCGGTCTAGCACTTGTGTCAACCAACTCCTACGGCATATTTGATTCACCAAATGAAGGAATTGGAAGATGCTTCATGGCCAAAGGTCCAAAGGTAACACATCCTAAGTATGTTGATTTCGATAGTGATGAAGATGACTTACTTGTGGATGATGATTTACTTGTTGACAACTCTAGTGATGAATACTATGACGAAATGTCAATTAATCATGATAATCAAGATAAAACGAATGACAATGATAAGGAGAAGATTGAGCTTCTAACTAAAGAACTAAACACTCTTAAGTTAGCTCATGAAACTATCTTCGAAGATCATCGAGAACTTTTAAGGGCTCATGAGAAGTTACGCTTTGAAAAGCTCAATCTTGAGAAAGAGCATGAGTTCTTAAAAGCAATCAATGATGATATCCGTAAGAAAAGTTCTTCTTACATTGCCAAGCGTTTACTCTTATCTACTTACATGCGTCAAGTCAAGTCTAGTAACAAGTACAAGAAAGATCCTTCCTCTAGTAGTAACAATAACAATGTCAAATCCAATATTGTTGCCTCTAGTAGTTCTCTTCATTCCACTAATGATTCTCTTAGCCAAGTTACACTTGAGCAAGAAAATACCTTATTGAAGGGAATTAGAGAGAAAGGTGTTTACAAGAGCCTTGCCGGGAGTAAGCAATTCGAGGAAATTGTACGCAAGCAAGGAAGGCACAGGAAGAATCAAGGTGTTGGTTTTGAACGAAAGTTTAATGCCAATGGAGTTGAGTGGGAAGAAGATCAATACCCCAAGACAAAGTTTGTTCCTCAACAAGAGAAGTATGATCATACTTCCTTCAAAGGAACACAAGAACAAGATGATCTTCCACCACAAGACCACAAGAACAAAGGCAAGGACAAGCTTCAAGAAGAGATTGATTTATTTGAAGAAGCACCTAAGGCCTCGGTCAAGTGGGTTCCCAAGACTACGACAAGTTCTACTTCATAAAGTACAACTACAACTCCAAGGATTCCCATCAAGATGATGTGGATCCCGAAGAAGAAGAACTAGAGAGTTCTTGAGGGTGACTCCGCCAGCATTCTTCACTCATATCATTATGGCAAGAACAAGTGCAATCAACTTCCACATCTTGCACTAGTTCAAGGAGTCACACACCCTCATGTTGGTAAGGCAAGGGACAAGGTAACCTAATGATTTCATGGACATCATCTTGTGTGTGCATCACTCTATATTTATGGATATTCTTGTTTGTTCCTTGTGGGACTAACCCATGTAGGTAAGTTGAAAGTGCAACTCACTCCAAAGGATTGCTCCAAATGATCTACATCAACATTGAGCATCCACATCTTCAACACCTACATGAAGTCATCATTGACAAAACCCAAGGTTACTTCATCCCTCTAAAAGGGGATCTCACATCTAGGGGGAGCTTAACTCTAAGAATTGAGTCAAAGCAACTCTAATGGTGTGAACACATCAATGCATTATGTAAAAGTGGTAACCCCACTTGAGCTTAAACGATGAGTATGACCTATGATCAAATGTTTTCATTTGACTCCTAAGTCAATATACTCATATATAGATGACCTAGTCATTGCCAATTGTTTGACAGATGCTAGAATTGGTTGTGCATGTTTTGCCACATATTTCATTTGCCATCTTATTGTGTGAGCATGTTGGTGCATATTTTACTCATTCAAGGACACCCACTTGTTGTTTTGAGTGATTGGCTTCTTTTTCTTTTTGCCAAGTGGATGGACAAGAATGCCTAAGAACCTTCTTTAGCTATCTATGCTTTTCTCGTCTCAAACTCTATTCAAGCTACATCACAAAATTTGATCAAGTCAGATTCAAACCACTCTGTGTGAGGAGCACTCGGAGTCCCCGATTCGTCATAGACTTAAACTTCCAAAACTTCTCTGTGAGTCTCGGTCTGACCGATTCCTCCATTTCGGTCCTACCGAGATCACTAAGTCGATCTAGGTTTTCAATCTCGGTGCAACCGATTTTAACTTTTCGGTCACACTGAGTTGCTGTAACTGTACACAGTTATGCATCTCGGTGCCACCGAGTTGTTCCACTCGGTCACACCGATAGGGTCGGGCTATATATAGTCACGGGCAAAAATTTGGAAATTTCTCCGAACCTCTTCGCCCGCGCAATAGCTCACTCTGCCTCCAGGGTCTCCGGATCGTCTCCTCGTTGCCAGCCGCCTCCTGTCGCTGGTCTCCGCCGCCGTCAACGGATTTCACCCCCGCCATTGCCACCGTAGCGAGTTCATCGCCAAGCTAGGGTATGGACTCGATCACAGTGCTATCCTCGTTCGATTCCTAGCACATTGTGTTCTTATTGATTCTTGCCACGATTGAAACACACCTATCCAGTCAATGCAATCTTTAGATTAGATGGGATTCGAAAATTTAGGGTTAGGTTTCCGCTGAAACCATCTCGGACCCACCGAGTTGAAAAACTCGGTCCTACCGATTTGGCTAACGCCATTGCACTAGTAACTCTCGGTATGACCGAGAATTGCTAATCGGTGAGACCGATTTTAGGACTTTGTGAAACCCTAGCAGTCTTGGTGCCACTGAACTGTGACTCGATCCAACCGAGTTCATCAGTTTAGGTTCCAAAACTGCTTCGGTATCACCGACTTTGAAAATCGGTTGATCCGAAATGCTTTCTGTGGAAAACTAAAACTGAATTTTTGAATCATTCTTTTGCAAAAATCTCTGCATTTTGTGATGCTCATCCACTCTATCTCATCTATAACTCTTCACAGGGTCAGCAGTCGGTGATTTGCGGCATGTCAGACCAAAGTGATAGTCAGAACAGGTCAGAAGAGCACAATCACATGAGTGAGGGCACTAGTCCCTCTAGCACTTCAGATGAAGGCAACAGGAGCACCCCATGCAATCTGCCTAAAGCTGCCACCAGGACAAGGAAGAAGAGAACCTCAGATTTTGAGGATGAGGATTATAGAGCAGAAGAGGATGAGGCTACCTCCAAGAAGGTAGTGCTCAAAAAGGAGTATGCCTCAGCACATAACACTAAACCTAGACTCAATAGGAAGGTTCCTGCCAAGAGAACACCTATGCTGAAGGTCAGAGGATCTACTCAAGTGTCTGAAAAGACTGAACCCAAAGAGGCACCTGCAAAGAGAGTCACAACTTCCAAGCCCAAGAAAGTTCACACTGGAGAAACTATGAAGTTTACCATTGAATCAGAAGATGAAGCTGCTCAGGATAATAAGAAGAAGAGAGCTAGAACCACTACTGCCCAGGTTCTTGGAAATCCCTCAATGAGGAGAGACTCTGAAGAGGAAGAAGAGGTTGCTGCACCAGCACCCAAGGCACAAAAGCTGATGGGTGATGCTATTAGATCAGGGGCTGCAACATCAAAGCCCAAGGAAGCACCCAAAGCTACCCCCAAGCCCAAGCTTGCACTAAAAAGGAATACCAGGAGTATTCCAGGTGCTGAGAAGAACAAGGCCCCAGTGCCTGAAGTTGCTGATGAGGAAGATGAAGAAGGACAAGTCCTGAGGAAGCTCAAGCCCAAGATACCAGACCATAATGATGCCCATCCTGTGGCTGAGGACATGAAGATCAGAAGAGACTCAGGGTTGAGGCTATGGAGGATGACAGATCCATATGCCACAAGGAGAAGGACTGCTGTTGATTACAGGTTCCATACAAAGGAACAACAGGACTTCTATGAGACAATCTTGTTGGACAAGAAGCCCATAGTGTGTGATATGAGGTGGGTCGACTGGACCTACATGAAAGAAAATGAAGAACACTATCCTGGAGTGCAAGACAGTTTTGTTGCTTGTGGAGTTGCAGATTTTGTTGGGCGAAAGCTCACCAACTGGAATGATGAACTCATTATGCAATTCTACTCCATAGCACACTTCTATCCAGATGGGAGGATACTTTGGATGTCTGAAGGTACAAGGTACCAGTCAACAGTTGAGGAATGGGCAAAACTGATCAATGCCCCAAAGGAAAATGAAGATGACTTGGATGTCTATGCCAGGAAGAAGATGGACCACAATTCCATGGCACACATGTACAAGGAGATCCCAGACAAAGCTATAGAGACACATAAGTTTGGGTCAGTCCACTTTCTTCTATCAGGGCTGCCAACAATCAACTGGATCCTAAGGCACACTCTGTTGCCTAAGTATGGTGACCACAACATGATTAGAGGCATGCAATCAACATGTTGTATTTGTTTGATGTGCCACAGAAATTCAAGGTCATGAGCCTTATGGTAGAGACCATTAAGAGGACTGCAGCAGACCAAAAGAGAAGTTGTGGATATGCCCCTCAGATTCGGGAGTTGATTAACTCAAAGATGGGCACAAAAATATCTATTGGATAAGGAACATTTTCCTCTCTATCCAGACTTTGAGGACAATTAGGTTGTCATGAATGAGAATGAACCATCATCAGTACAAGCTCAAGAGAAGAAGGAGAAGGCAAGGAAAGAGAAGGCTGCCAAGATGCCAACTCAAGAGGAGGCATCTGAGTACTTTTTGAAGAACAAGCAGGAGCAGCTTGGTTACTTGATAGCATCAACACTGAGGATTGAGAAGGGATTGGCCACCCTCACTCAGAATCAGGAGAGCTTGGAAAGAATCATGGAACAAAAATTCCATGATCTAGATGTCAAAGTAACCGAGATTCAGTCAGTTGTGGAGCAGCTACAGGATGACATGCAGGAGAAGAAGGGCAAGACTACCACTAATGTATTTGCCAGAGTGCCTAGAGCTCAGAGGTCAGCTGCAGTGCCTGTGACAGACACCAGAGCCACATCATCTGCACCAGCTACAGCTCCTACAGCTCCAATGCAAACAGCTCCAGCACCAACTCCTCCAGCTCCATCCACTTCAACTGAAGCCTTCATTCTTGGAGTTATTCGGACACCACCACCTGAAGATCAAGCCTAAGAGTCGATCTAGCACTATGCATTTTGTATGAACTTTTTGGTAACTTGTTGCCAAAGGGGGAGAAAAATGTATAGATCATAGGCTTCGAGAGAGAGAAGTGTTGCTTTTGTTCTCTCTTGGTTTCGTGGTTAAACTTTGTTTGCTTTTGATTGCTTGGGATACTATGCTGTTTTTGTGAGACATTGATGATCATGTGTTTGATCATAAGCTACACTTATGCATGTTTGATGATATTATCTTATCTTATCCTTATATGATCATTCACTTTGCTTGGTGATGAGTGCATGTACTCAATCTTTATCATTTTGAGCGCTCCACCAAGATGTATGTGACATGGAAGAGTAACCCATGAACCTAATTCCTTGTGCATTTGCAGTCCAAAGCAAATCTTAAACTAAGGACAATTTTAGGGGGAGCTCTTGTTTATCACATACTTCTCAAAGCGACGTTGTTTTTCAATCTTATTATCATTTGTGAAGCTTTGATCTATATGCTGTCATCAATTACCAAAAAGGGGGAGATTGAAAGTGTAACTATCCCTAGGTGGTTTTGGTAATTCATAACAACATATAGCTCATTGAGCTAATTCTATTCCAAGACAATTATTTCAGGAAAGCTCAATGAATGGCATGGCATGGATGATGAAAGTGGATCCCTCAAAGTACTAATGACAAAGGATTGGCTCAAGCTCAAAAGCTCAAGACTCTTCATTTTACATTTTAGTGATCCAAGATCACATTGAGTCTATAGGAAAAGCCAATACTATCAAGGAGGGATGAGGTGTTGCTTAATGAGCCTCTTGCTTCATGTGCTTGGTGATATGCTCCAAAAACCCTCAACTACTTTCTCACATCCACAAATGACCTAAACCTAAAGCCAAAAATCGGTCACACCAATTCTTTCTATCCGGCACCACTGAGTTGTAATGTCACAGTCACTGCCACAAACCCTAGGCAAATCGGTCCCACTGATAGGGATCTCGGTCTCACCGAGATGGGATTGTAATCTCTCTGTTTCCCTTCGTAACATTTCGGTTTAACCGAAGTGAGCGATCGGTCCCACCGAGATTGCAATGTAAACTCTCTATTTCCCTTTTGTAACATTTTGGTCTCACCGAAAAGAGCAAATCGGTCCCATCAAGTTTACCTGACCAACTCTCTGGAAAGCTTATTACAAAAATCGGTGTCACCTAGTTTGAGTGATTGGTCTTACCGAGATTACGTTATGCCCTAACCCTAACCGAATCGGTCTTACCGAGTTGCATGTCAGTCCCACCGAAAATCCTAACGGTCACTAGGTTTACTAAATCGGTCCGACCGAGTTTGTTGAATCGGTCCGAACGAGTTTGGTAAATTGTGTGTAATGGTTAGATTTTGTGTGGAGGGTATATATACCCCTCCACCTCCTCTTCATTCGTGGAGAGAGCCATCAGAACAAACCTACACTTCCAACTTACCATTTCTGAGAGAGAACCACCTACTCATGTGTTGAGGCCAAGATATTCCATTCCTACCATATGAATCTTGATCTCTAGCCTTCCCCAAGGTTCTTTCCACTCAAATCTTCTTTCCACCAGATCCAAATCCTATGAGAGAGAGTTGAGTGTTGGGGAGACTATCATTTGAAGATAAAGAGCGAGGAGTTCATCATCAATGCACCATTTGTTACTTCTTGGAGAGTGGTGTCTCCTAGATTGGCTAGGTGTCGCTTGGGAGCCTCCGACAAGATTGTGGAGTTGAACCAAGGAGTTTGTAAGGGCAAGGAGATCGCCTACTTCGTGAAGATCTACCGCTAGTGAGGCAAGTCCTTCGTGGGCGACAGCCATGGTGGGATAGACAAGGTTGCTTCTTCATGGACCCTTCGTGGGTGGAGCCCTCCGTGGACTCGCGCTACCGTTACCCTTCGTGAAATGAAGTCTCCACAACGTGGATGTACGATAGCACCACCTATCGAAACCACACCAAAAATATCCGTGTCTCCAATTGCGTTTGAATCCTCCAAACCCTTCCCTTTACTTTCTTGCAAGTTGCATGCTTTAATTTCCGTTGCCTATATACTCTTTGCATGCTTGCTTGAATTGTGTGATGATTGCTTACTTGTCCCAAGATAGCTAAAATCTGCCAAACTCTAAAATTGGGAAAAGGTTAAGTTTTTAATTGGTCAAGTAGTCTAATCACCCCCATCTAGACATACTTCAAGGTCCTACAGCTAGATCATGCCATTCGTGACAGTGCGGCGCGCTTGGCTGTGGCTCGAACCCGTCGAAGGTCAAGTCTCCGCGGGCGTCAGCTGTGTAGTTCAAACTTCCAAATCTGACCTGATGGCCAGGGGCATAGCTTTCAATCTGCTCCAGATGGCCAAGCGAATTGGCCCGCAGTGCAAAGCCACCGAATACGAAGATCTGTCTGGGGAGAAAAGTCTCACCCTAGACCGCATTGTTGTTGATGATCGAAGGAGCCATCAGGCCTAAAGATGACGACACAGAGGAACTCTCAATGAAAGCACCAATGTCGGTGTCAAAACCGGCGGATCTCGGGCAGGGGTTCCCGAACTGTGCGTCTAGGCGGATGGTAACAGGAGACAAGGGAAACGATGTTTTTACCCAGGTTCGGGCCCTCTCGATGGAGGTAAAACCCTACTCCTGCTTGATTGATATTGATGATATGGGTAGTACAAGAGTAGATCTACCACGAGATCAAAGAGGCTAAACGCTAGAAGCTAGCCTATGGTATGATTGTTGTCCATTCTACGGACTAAAACCCTCCGGTTTATATAGGCACCGAAAAGGGTTAGGGTTACACAGAGTCGGTTACAATGGTAGGAGATCTACATATCCGTATCGCCAAGCTTGCCTTCCACGCCAAGGAAAGTCCCATCCGGACATGGGACGAAGTCTTCAATCTTGTATCTTCATAGTCCAGGAGTCCGGCCGAAGATGATAGTTCGGCTATCCAGACACCCCCTAGTCCGGGACTCCCTCAATGCCACTGGTAAAATGTAGGAGTCGCACTGTTAAAAGTAAGAACACATTAAACCAATGTTGTTTTCGATGTAATGCCTCCAGTAATATGAATGAACGGCACTTCTTTACATGTCCTGCTAGAATTTCCCATTAAGATAAGTTGGTTCTTTTCGTTAGAAATGCAACTGTCCTGGTCCGCCTACTCTCCTGTGCCCAAAGTAATGTCATATTTAACGGTTGTCATAGTTAATCCTAATGCCCACACTAATATCTAGCAATGCCACTGCTTTAGAAATTGATACTGTCCTTGTAGGATTGCCATTCAGATAAGGAACATGCTTCTTTTCATTTGATGCATGTTTCATCACTTGTTAGTCACCCTCCTTTCCACCTTTTTTGTGCAAACAGAGATATACATTTCACGTTCGATCTTAGTTGAACTGCACAAATGATATCCAAATTATAGTTGAGCATTCCATGAGCTTCACAACCAACCTTGTTGTTGCTCAATTTTATTGCAACTAATGAAGAAGAAGCTCTGTGGGTTTCGTTTTCTGATGGAAATGGAACTGGGGCTGGAGCCCTTTTCTTAATTTTTTTTGAAGAAGAAGCTGCTAGCTCACGGGACATTGCTTCATTTTAGGTGAACTGCACCAAAAGGTCCCATGAATTGAATCATCCATGTTGGTGACTGAAAGAGCCAGCTTCAGCATCCCAGTCTAAGCACCCCTGGCCTCCATCCTTGCGACGCACGGTACACCTCGTTTGCCACCTGCTCGACCCTAGTGTCACTGATAAAATGAAGTAATAATACAGTTAAAATAGAGCGAGTGTCTCTATCATTTCATTTCCAATGTAGATAAAGAAAGTGCTTCTCTTTGTTAAATTATGTTTCATCAACTAGTCCCATTGTTAATGTTTAAGCATTTCAGCAAACTGGGGTGCTTAATTTTAGTTGATATGTACAAAAATAGAGATTTGAATGTCTCAAGGCGCCTCCTTGTACTACTTCTGTACACAGATGTTCATTACTAGCAGAAGGTGTATCTGGGAGACTTGGGACGATGTCCAGTATGAGGCGTACCGTATGAGGCGTCGTAGGGCCCATCTCGCCCTCGCATCATGGCATACTATGATACTATCGCAATATTTTCTTCTATTTATTTTGTATGTTTCATCAACTAGTGCCACTATAATGTAATCACGCTTTTTCATTATCTGTGCAAACAGGGTTATTCAACTACATTTTGGTGGAACTGCATAAATGTACGTATGGAACCGGCATATATGCAGAGTGCGAGGTGTGCCAAGTAAAAATTACCGACACCAACCATGCTTCATGCACGCATTGGCATCTACCACAACCAGTGGGATGTGTGGCGCTCTCTGTGGACGGATATTTCTCAGCAGCAAATCCTCTAACCAAATACTAGTAGCTTATATTGGCAGTTTTCTAGGGAGTACTCTTTTCTGAAAGAAGCACCAATCTATTTTTCTTTATTTGTACACTGTGTCACAACTTTGACCCAAAGGTCCAGAGCTATTTTAGGGTGATTGGCGTAGTACTCGGAGACTGATTGTAAGCATGATTTTCATTAGCTGTCACACTGATTGTAAGCATGAGCAGGTGGAAGATTAGGTTAGTGCGAAGCTTACCTTAAACCCTACCGCCGCTGTTGCAACGAGGCAAGCGTCGAGGGAACCGTGGAGAACGGCGGGGAAGCGATGTCGCGCCATCCGGCCTCCTCTTGCGGTGGGAGAACGAATACTCCTATGGCTCCGGCTGGCTCTGCACCCTCACAAACGGCACACCATACTCGATCGATTCGTTATCCTCTGGGTGCTCGACCTTCGACCTGTACGCCCACCACCTCCGCCTGACTGTCGCCACGGGTAAATGTGTCTGCTCCATCGCCCATAGGAGATACTCGATGAACTCGGAGGACTGCGGCGTGACTGCCGACGAGGAGTACATGTACATCGCCGCCGTCTCGCTCTTTCGCATACATTGCCACATGGCCCGCAACGTCCTCGAAATCTCCCACTCATTGTCAAACCAACTAAGGATCTCCTTCAACCTGGCTAACTTTGCCTGGTCGCCGCCGGCGATCTGCCTGATTCGCTGCTGCATCCTCTCCATAGATGTCGTTCTGAGTGGTCCGGTGCTAGCTTTGGAAGATGGGAGGAGAGACGGTGGTCTTGCAATAGAGAAGAGGGAGAGGAGAGGAGGTGGTTTTGGAATGGAGATGATGGAGAGGAGAGGAGGTGGTTTTTCAATGGAGAGAAGATCAGAAGAGGGAGAGGCGAGACTGTTGTTTTGGAATGGAGATGATGGAGAGGAGAGGAGGTGGTTTTGGAATGGAGATGATGGAGAGGAGAGGAGGTGTTTTTGCAATGGAGAAGATCAGAAGAGGGAGAGGCGAGACAGTGGTTTTGGAATGGAGATGATGGAGAGGAGAGGAGGTGGTTTTGCAATGGAGAAGAGGGAGAGGAGTGTGCGGCAGCGATTTAGGATTGGGCGAGAGGGCCGGGGCGCTGTGACTGGATCAAAATCAAAATCAATTTACCCTTCAATTAAGAAAGCGACCCCACATTAACTAGTCTCCCTTTTATTCTGGGTCATAATTGACCATGATTTTCCCACATAAAATATATGTTATACGTTGCAAAAATAATATAATTTTTGGTGACATGCATTCACATTTTGCCTGTCACATACAGTACGTGGTCAAACTTTGACCCAAAATACGCAAAACAACAAAAAAATACTTCCAAGACCAGCGCCGCTATTCTGCTCTTCTCCTCTTAAACCACTGCCGCTCCTCTCCTGTTCCAATCTAAATCCAGCGCCGCTCCTCTCCTCTTCCATTTCAAAACCACCGCCCCTCCTCTCCTGTTCTAGTCCAAAACCAGCGTCGCTCCTCTCTCATTCTAATCCAAAACCAGCACTGCTCCTCTCCTCTTCCATTCAAAAACCACTGCCGGCGAGTGAAGGTGCTATGGAGAAGTAGATCAATGGAGGAGTACAACCGATATGTGAGGATCGCAGACGGCGACCCTGTGAAGCTAGCTAGGATGTTGGAGATACAGTCTTGGTTTGACAACAAGGGCCAACTAGCGGCGATGGTGACATCCATGGCCAAATATCTGCAACAGAGCGAAAAGGCGGCGATACTCCCGGAAGGAGTTGCGCCGGAGTACATAGAGCTGCTCCTCTGGGCCATGGAGCAAACAGATTCACCGAATCCGATCGTGAGGGAGCGGTGGTGGGAGTATCGATCCTAGATGGAGCATCCACCAGAGATTGAAGGATCGAGCATCTACGGGGTGCCGTTTGTGAGGGTGTCCTGCTAGATCGAGCCGGTGGAGTCTTTGTCGACCGAACCCAACTGCAAGAGGAGAAAAGCAGTTGGCCCGACGACGCTTCCCCGCCATCGCGTCCCTCGCTGTTCACATCGTCTCACGGGGCGGCTGTCTGCTGCCGAGGAATAGGAGGGGGCTGCCCCCCCAGCCCAATAGTCGGGCAGGTTGTGAATTGTCAAGAGGAGCTTAGGGTTGTCAGTATTTGCAGGTTGTGAATTGTGTTTTGTGTTATGTATTTTGAGAGTACTTTCAGATATGAATGTATTTTGAATTTCATATTTGCAGTATAGAGCATATGAAGAATTTTATGAATTCTAGAGATCTATTTTTAGCACTTAAAAAATGTAGTTTCATAGGAGTATAAAAGTGCAGATGAGAAGAAACTGCAAGCTTCAGTTTCAGATAAGAAACTGCAAGTTCAGTTTCAGATAACAAACTGCAACTTTCAGAGGCAGAGCATTTATATTAACACGGCCTTTTCAAACAGGGTTAACATCATGTTGGAAGTTTATTCATGGTCGAAAATGGAACTACCATCCAGTTAACATCATGCTGACCAACATTCATGCATAACACATCTTCATATGATGCACAGAGAAAACACAGAGAAAACGAGGGACGAAGTTTTGACAAGTGTTGGACGTGGTTTTGGGCTGCCCTGTCTAGGCTTTCATTTTTAACATGCGTAGCCCACGACCTCGGATGGGAGGGCCTGTGTATTTTCTTAGGGCCGTCATGTATCGACCGGCCTATGGACCTCCCATCCGAGGTTTTATTTTTGGCAGCCCAATTTATGTATTTTTTGAAGAAAACACAGAGGTCTTTTCTATTTTTCTATATAAGAATAGGAACGCCAGGTACAACTTATGTTTCCCTTCTAACTATATTATATATATTTAAATTATTTTATATGTTATTATATATTATTTTTATTGTCATCATATATTTAACAGATACTTACATATGTAAGAAAATAATATCCCACATCTTATTAACTTATAAAAATAATTTCTTAACAAATAAAATCCTGGATTGTTTTGGCACGAAAATCCTAGTGATTGTGTACAAAAGCTTGGTAAGATTTTAGGACGAATGTAATAATATCACTTATTATTTAAATATATTTTAACAAAATGCTCAGACCTTTTTTGTTTTTTGATAACATTGCTGGCCCAACCCAACATTATAATTAGAATCAGCCTAGCAAAATCGTGTATCTAGATAAAGTGCAAATGGCCTGTGATTTTTTAGGAAATAAAATAAATGGGCCGCATGGACGCTACATTAATTGTTCACCCAGCCCAGATAATGGCTGTAATTCAAAAAAGATCAAATTGACTGTAAATTCTACCGCGCAAAAAAAAGACTGTAAATTCTGAAAAAATGGGTTGAATACGTGCCACATTTTTGGAGGCTGAAATGTGGGCCAATAGGTCGAAGCCAACGCAAGTCGTTGTCAATTTAGTCAACAAATGATTCTGACATGTTAGCCGTTGGATTTACATCCAACGACCGGCATCCATCTTCAATCTCTCGTCTTCTTCCTCCAGTGCCGCAGGGACCACCTCCTGCCTCCTGCTGCTAGCAGCTCTGCTTAGCACGCTTTGCTATGAAGTGCTACTCCACCATTGGCCAGGCCATCCCTCCACCCCTCCATACCTCCTGTTCTTCTCCACCAACTGCCGAACCACACCGCACTAGAACCAGTTACACCTCGTACACCTCTCCATCTGCGACTCTACTCCCGCCTCTTCCCATCTCTGGCTCGTTGCTGTCCAGGGCCTCGCCATCGTCCACCACCTTGGATGCGCTCGGTGCAGCGTGGTCAACGTGGTCAATGAACGACACCATCGGAAGTAGACTGTGCGTGGAGAGGCTAACCGCTGGGTCCACGGCCACACACAAGGAAATGCCTCCTTATTACGCGCAAAATATTGATTCCTCCACCTGACATCTGGGACCCACCTGAAGGGCCTCTATATTTCGCAAAAAAACCGTGCCCCCGTTGACATGTCGGACCCACCAGCTATCTTCGCACGCAAGGAAGTGCCTCCTTATTACGCACGAAAAAATGAATATTCCCCCTGCCAGCTGGAACCCAGCATACTGGGAGGCTGACTTGTGGGCCTACCAAGTTGACGGGGACGGAGGGCTTTGTCAACTTAGTCAATATGAACGATTCTAGATCCTGTTACCGTACGATGTTCATCCAACGGTTGTAGTGCTTCTTCAACCTCGGGTCTTCTTGCTCCAGCTGCCCAAACCAGCGCCGGTCGTGTGATACGTCTCAAATGTATCTATATTTTTTGATTGCTCCATGCTACTTTATCTACTGTTTTGGACTATATTGGGCTTTATTTTCCACTTTTATATTACTTTTGGGACTAACCTATTAACCGGAGGCCCAGCCCAGAATTGTTGTTATTTGCCTTTTTCAGTATTTCGAAGAAACAGAATATCAAACGGAGTCCAAACGGAATGAAACCTTCGGGATCGTGATTTTCCAACCGAACGTGATCCAGGAGACTTGGACCCTACTCCAAGAAGCTTCCGAGGAGGTCACAAGGGTGGAGGGCGCGCCCCCCTAGGCGCGCCCCCTACCTTGTGGGCCCCTTGGAGCTCCACCGACGTACTCCTTCCTCCTATATATACCTACGTACCCCCGAACGATCAGAACAGGAGCCAAAAACCAAATTCCACCGTCGCAACCTTCTGTATCCATGAGATCCCATCTTGGGGCCTATTCCGGAGCTCCACCGGAGGGGGCATCCACCATGGAGGGCTTTCCATCATCACCATAGCCCCTCCGATGAAGTGTGAGTAGTTTACTTCAGACCATCGGCTCCATAGCTAGTAGCTAGATGGCTTCTTCTCTCTTTTTGGATCTCAATACAATGTTCTCCCCCTCTCTCGTGGAGATCTATTCGATGTAATCTTCTTTTTGCGGTGTGTTTGTTGAGACCGATGAATTGTGGGTTTATGATCCAGTATTATCTATGGAAAATATTTGATTCTTCTCTGAATTCTTTTATTTATGATTGAGTTATCTTTGCAAGTCCCTTCGAATTATCTTTTTGGTTTGGCCAACTAGATTGGTAGTTCTTGCAATGGGAGAAGTGCTTAGCTTTGGGTTCAATCTTGCTGTGTCCTTACTCAGTGACAGAAAGAGTTGCAAGGCACGTATTGTATTGTTGCCATCGAGGATAACAAGATGGGGTTTTTATCATATTGCATGAATTTATCCCTCTACATCATGTCATCTTGCTTACGGCGTTACTCTGTTTTTACTTAATACTCTAGATGCATGCTGGATAGCGGTCGATGAGTGGAGGAATAGTAGTAGATGCAGAATCATTTCGATCTACTTGTTTTGGACGTGATTCCTATATACATGATCATTGCCTAGATATACTCATAGCTATGCTCAATTCTGTCAACTGCTCAATAGTAATTTGTTCACCCACCGTAGAATACTTATGCTCTTGAGAGAAGCCACTAGTGAAACCTATGGCCCCCGGGTCTATTCTCATCATATCAATCTATATCACTTTATTTACTTGCTTTGTTTTTACTTTGCCTTTATTTTTACTTTGCATCTATCTATCAAAAATACCAAAAATATTATCTCTATCAGATCTCACTCTCGTAAGTGACCGTGAAGGGATTGACAACCCCTAAGCGTTGGTTGCGAGTTGCTATCGTTTTGTGTAGGTACGAGGGACTTGTGCGTGGTCTCCTAGTGGATTGATACCTTGGTTCTCAAAAACTGAGGAAATACATACGCTACTTTGCTGCATCATCCTCTTCTCTTCGGGGAAATCCAACGCAGTGCTCAAGAGGTAGCAAGAAGAATTTCTGGCGCCGTTGCCGGGGAGGCTCACGCAAGCAAGTTAACCATACCAAGTACCCATTGCAATCCCTATCTCTCGCATTACATTATTTGCCATTTGCCTCTCCTTTTCCTCTCCCCCACTTCACCCTTGCCGTTTTATTTGCCCTCTCTTTCCCAATCTCCTCCTCTCTTTCCCGTTTGCCTTTTTCTCGTTGCCTTTCTTCTTGCTCATGTGTTAGTTTGCTTGTCTTTATGTCCAATTCCTTATCCGCTCCTATGTCTCCCGAGTTTGAAGTTCTTCACTTCAAGCAAAGGCAAGGAGAAAACTTAAAAGATGCTTGGTATAGGATGATGTAATCTTATCGTAAGTGCACCCTAGAGGTGAACTTTAGAATTCTTCTTCGTAATTTTTATGTTGGGTTAAACATGACACATAACAACTCTTGGATTGCATTGCTAAGGGAAATTTCATTGAGATTGATCCCAGTATTGTGCATGAAATTATAGAGGGAATAGTGGGAACACTACCCCAAAAGGGAGGATCTCATCCTACCCAGGAAGAAACCCAAGTGTTTGAGAAGATTTGCGAAGTAATTTTTTTTACAAAAATCTCTTGAGCCTCTTAAAAGTGTTAGCGAAATCTTCACCGCATGAATATGTTGATTACTCTTTGTAATAAGCGGTTGGATTCTTTAGATCTAAAAATTTCCGAATATGAAGGGAAGCGGAAAGAACCTCCCGGTTTCGAGCATGACTCCGCCAAAAAAAATGAAAATCAAAGATGGCAATACCTAGATCTATCCTTGCTTTTATGCCTAGCTAAGGGCGTTAAACGATAGTGCTTGTTGGGAGGCAACCCAATTTTATTTTGTGTTTTTGTTTTTTATTCTGTTTAGGAATAAATAATCCATCTACCTTCTGTTTAGATGTGGTTCATGTTTTAATTAGTGTTTGTGCCAAGTAGGACCTATAGGATAACCTACGATGATAGTTGATTTGATTCTGCTGAAAAACAGAAACTTTGCGCGTACGAATTTAGTTATGATAAATCACAGGAACGTGATTTTGCGTTGATTATTTTTGCTGATGATCAATAGACAAATTTTCCAGGACTTCCTATTTTGGTAGAATTTTTAGAGTTCCAGAAGTTTTTGTTAGTTACGGATTTCTACAGACTGTTCTATTTTTGACAGATTCTGTTTTTCGTGTGTTGTTTGCTTATTTCAATGAATCTATGGCTAGTAATTCAGTCTATGAACCATAAGGAAGTTGGAATAATGTAGGTTTAACACCAATATAAATAAAGAATGAGTTCATTACAGTACCTTGAAGTAGTCTTTTGTTTTTTCTTTCTCTAACGGAGCTCACGAGATTTCTGTTGAGTTTTGTGTTGTGAAGTTTTCAAGTTTTGGGTGAATTCTTTTGATGGATTATGGACCAAGGAGTGGCAAGAGCCTAAGCTTGGGGATGCCCATGGCACCCCCAAGATAATCCAAGGACACCAAAAAGTCAAAGCTTGGGGATGCCCCGGAAGGCATCCCCTCTTTCGTCCACTTCCATCGGTAATTTACTTGGAGCTATATTTTTATTCACCAACCTGATATGTGTTTTGCTTGGAGTGTCTTGTATTATTTGTGTCTTTGCTTGTTAGTCTACCACAATCATCCTTGTTGTACACATATTTTGAGAGAGCCATACATGAATTGGAATTTGTTAGAATACTCTATGTGCTTCACTTATATCTTTTGAGCTTGATAGTTTGCTCATAGTGCTTCACTTATATCTTTTGAGCGTGATAATTTTTTCTCTAGTACTTCACTTAGATCTTTTTAGAGCATGGTGGTGGATTTGTTTTAAATAAACTATTGATCTCTCATACTTCACTTAGATTATTTTGAGAGTCGTTAATAGCATGGTAGTTTGCTTAATGTTAATATACTTGGTGTTCAAGATATGTGAAACTTTCTTTTGAGTGCGTTGAATACTAAGATAAGTTTGATGCTTGATAATTGTTTTGAGATATGGAGGTGATAATATCAAAGTCGTGCTAGTCGGGTGATTATGAATTTGAGAAATACTTGTGTTGAAGTTTGCAAGTCCCGTAGCATGCACGTATGGTTAAAGTTGTGTAACAAATTTGAAACATGAAGTGTACCTGGCTTGTGCATCCTGATGAGTGGCGGTCGGGGACGAGCGATGGTCTTTTCCTACCAATCTATCCCCCTAGGAGCATGCACGTAGTACTTGAATTTTTGATGACTTCTAATTTTTTGCAATAAGTATATGAGTTCTTTTGACTAATGTTGAGTCCATGGATTATACGCAGTCCCACCTTTCCACCTTTGCTAGCCTCTTCGGTACCGTGCATTGCCCTTTCTCACCTTGAGAGTTGGCGCAAACTTCGCCGGTGCATCCAAACCCCGTGATACGATATACTATCACACATAAACCTCCTTATATCTTCCTCAAAACAGCCACAATACCTACCTATCATGGCATTTCCATAGCCATTCCGAGATATATTTCCATGCAACTTCCACCATCATCATCATGACATACATTACTTTTGTCATATTGCCATGGCATGATCTTGTAGTTGACACTGTATTTGTGGCAAAGCCACCATGCATTATTTTCCATACATGTCACTCTTGATTCATTGCACCATCCCGGTACACCGCCGGAGACATTCATATAGAGACATATCTTGTTCTAAGTTTCAAGTTGTAATCCTTGTGTTGTAATCAATAGAAGTGTGATGATCATCATTATTAGAGCATTGCCCCAAAAAAAGAAAGGCCAAAAAAAGAAAAGGCCCCCCAAAAAAAGGAAAATAAAAAGGGCAATGCTACTATCTCTTTTTCCACACTTGTGCTTCAAAGTAGCACCTTGTTCTTTACGTAGTGAGTCTCATATATTGTGCTTCAAAGTAGCACCTTGTTCCTCATGTAGTGAGTCTCATAAGTTGTCTTTTTCATACTAGTGGGAATTTTTCATTATAGAACTTGGCTTGTATATTCCTATGATGGGCTTCCTCAAATGCCCTAGGTCTTCGTGAGCAAGCAAGTTGGATGCACACCCACTAGTTTTATTTTGTTGAGCATTCATAGCTCTAGTGCATCCGTTGCATGGCAATCCCTACTCACTCACATCGATATATATGGATGGGCATCTCCATAGCCCGTTGATACGCCTAGTTGATGTGAGACTTTCTCCTTTTTTGTCTTCTCCACACAATCCCCATCATCATATTCTATTCCACCCATAGTGCTATATCCATGGCTCACGCTCATGTATTGCGTGAAGGTTGAAAAAGTTTGAGATTATTTAAGTATGAAACAATTGCTTGGCTTGTCATCGGGGGTATAGAAGTTGGGAACATAGTTGTGTGACGAAAATGAAACATAGCCTAACTATATGATTTTGTAGGGATGAACTTTCTTTTGCCATGTTATTTTGAGAAGACATGATTGCTTTGATTAGTATGCTTGAAGTATTATTATTTTTGTGTCAATATGAACTTTTGTCTTGAATCTTTGGGATCTGAATATTCATATCACAATTAAGAAGATTTACATTGAAATTATGCCAAAGTATCACTCCGCATCAAAGATTCTTTTTTATCATTTACCTACTCGAGGACGAGCAGGAATTAAGCTTGGGGATGCTTGATACGTCTCCAACGTATCTATAATTTTTGATTGCTCCATGCTACTTTATCTACTGTTTTGGACTATATCGGGCTTTATTTTCCACTTTTATATTACTTTTGGGACCAACCTATTAACCGGAGGCCCAGCCTAGAATTGCTGTTTTTTTCCTTTTTCAGTATTTCAAAGAAATAGAATATCAAACGGAGTCCAAACGAAATGAAACCTTCGGGATCGTGATTTTCCAACCAAAGGTGATCCAGGAGACTTGGACCCTACTCCAAGAAGCTTCCGAGGAGGTCACGAGGGTGGAGGGCGCGCCCCCCCTACCTCATGGGCCCCTCGGAGCTCCACCGACGTACTCCTTCCTCCTATATATACCTACGTACCCCCGAATGATCTGAACAGGAGCCAAAAACCTAATTCCACCGCCGCAACCTTCTGTATCCACGAGATCCCATCTTGGGTCCTATTCCAGAGCTCCGCCGGAGGGGGCATCCACCACGGAGGGCTTCTACATCATCACCATAGCCCCTCCAATGAAGTGTGAGTAGTTTACTTCAGACCTTCGGGTCCATAGCTAGTAGCTAGATGGCTTCTTCTCTCTTTTTGGATCTCAATACAATGTTCTCCCCCTCTCTGGTGGAGATCTATTCGATGTAATCTTCTTTTTGCGGTGTGTTTGTTGAGACCGATGAATTGTAGGTTTATGGTCCAGTATTATCTATGGAAAATATTTGATTCTTCTCTGAATTCTTTTATGTATGATTGAGTTATCTTTGCAAGTCTCTTCGAATTATCTTTTTGGTTTGGCCAACTAGATTCGTAGTTCTTGCAATGGTAGAGGTGCTTAGCTTTGGGTTCAATCTTGCGGTGTCCTTACTCAGTGACAGAAAGAGTTGCAAGGCACATATTGTATTGTTTCTATCGAGGATAACAAGATGGGGTTTTTATCATATTGCATGAATTTATCCCTCTACATCATGTCATCTTGCTTACGGCGTTACTCTGTTTTTACTTAATACTCTAGATGCATGCTGGATAGCTGTCGATGAGTGGAGTAATAGTAGTAGATGCAGAATCGTTTCGATCTACTTGTTTCGGACGTGATGCCTATATACATGATCATTTCCTAGATATACTCATAACTATGCTCAATTCTGTCAATTGCTCAACAGTAATTTGTTCACCCATCATAGAATAATTATGCTCTTGAGAGAAGCCACTAGTGAAACCTATGGCCCCCGGGTCTATTCTCATCATATCAATCTATATCACTTTATTTACTTGCTTTGTTTTTACTTTGCCTTTATTTTTACTTTGCATCTATCTATCAAAAATACCAAAAATATTATCTCTATCAGATCTCACTCTCGTAAGTGATCGTGAAGGGATTAACAACCCCTAAGCGTTGGTTGCGAGTTGCTATCGTTTTGTGTAGGTATGAGGGACTTGTGCGTGGTCTCCTACTGGATTCATACCTTTGTTCTCAAAAACTGAGGGAAATACTTATGCTACTTTGCTGCATCATCCTCTCCTCTTCGGGGAAATCCAACATAGTGCTCGAGAGGTAGCATCGTGTCGCGTGCTCCTGCCTCCCGTGGCCGGCTGTGATGCCGCGGAGGCCTCACCGCCCCCTACTACTCCCACCGCTGGCCAGGCCATCCCTCTACTCACCCACACCCCTTGTTATTCTGCGGCGACATCAGCCTCACACCGCAGCCGAACCAGTGAACCCTTGTACTCCTCTTCGCGCGGGCATCCACTGCTGCGTCTTCCCCGGCTCCGAGTCGTACCCTTCCTAGGCCTCGCCGTCGTCCACCGCCATGGTGCTCTCGGTGCGGTGTGGTCAATGTGGTCAAGGAACGACTTACATTAGACGTGGACTGTACGTGGAGAGGCTGACACCTGGGTCCACGGCCGCAGCAAGGAAGTGCCTTCTTATTACACGGAAAATAATGATTCCTCCACCTGTCAGCGGGGACCCACCAGACGGGCCACTGTATTTCATGAAAAAAAGTTCCCCCCAGACTGCTGGGACCCACCAGCTACATCTTCGCACGCAAGGAAGTGCGTCCGGGCAAAAAAATGATTCGCCCCCCTGTCTGCTGGGACCCACCAGCTACATCTTCGCACGCAAGGAAGTGCGTCCAGGCAAAAAAAATTATTCGCCCCCCTGACTGCTGGGACCCACCAGCTACATCTTCGCACGCGAAGGAAGTGCATCCGGGCAAAAAAAACGATTCGCCCCTCTGACTGCTGGGACCCACCAGCTATATTTTCGCACGCAAGGAACTGCCTGACAGTCAATACCCACCTGGTCGAAGCGTACGTAGCGTTGTCATTCTGGTCGCGAACATGTACGTACATATATACTGGTCGATGTAGAGGCGTGCACGTGTCGTAGTAGAGGCGCGTATGTGTCGTAGTAGAGGCGCGCATGTAGCATGTACACGTACGTACAGCGGCCAGGGTGCAAGAAAGAAAATACGGCCACGTACGTATATACGGGTGGGGTCTCGAACGCCTACTCGCACATGCATACATGGCTGGGTCGGAACGGAGAAACAGAGTCATCGTCGTGTTCATGGGGAGGCAACAAAATGCGTCGTGTTCATGGGGAGGCAAAGGAATGCGTCGTGTTCATCGGGAGGCAATGGAACGCGTGGGAGCCAACCGGCTTGGACAGAATAGGCGATGGAAACGAGGCCTGGCGTACCGCAGAACGGAGGAAACGACCTTGTGTTCGACCGGCCACGTTCGGAACGGGGTCCTGTTGATCGGGAGGGGTGTGGCGTACCGCAAAATGGAGGAAACGGACCTCCTATGGTCGAAACAGGGGTCCTGTTGATCGGGAGGGGTGTGGCGTACCGCAAAACGGATGAAATGGACCTCCTACAGTCGAAACGGGGGTACTGTTCATCGGGAGGGGTGTGGCG
>NC_041381.1:156967490-157018847 GCF_002162155.2 Triticum dicoccoides
CGCTCACTGTTGATCCATCGATCGGCTTCAGTTAGCAGCAGTAGCGAAGGAATCGCTCCATCGGGTTCAGTTAACAGCCATCGATCGATCGCTCAGGTTCAGTAACGCGTAGCCTGCAGTGCAATCGCTCGGGTTCAGTTAGAGCCCAACTCCTCGCTCGGGTTCAGTTAGAGCCAACGCCTCGCACACACGCGTGTATGTGTACAAGAGAAACGCGCATCGCTCGGCCCCCGACCTCCCACCGTAACCGGCAACTCCCCGAAATTTTCCTCCCCCTCGCTTCTACCACGGTTTTTCCGTCATGGACGGCCCAAAGAATGTCATGCAGCTGTGTCTCCGGCCCGCCTAGGACTAAAAGCCCATTTTCTGTCATGATTTTTTGTCATAGAAGTAGGAGCCCACCACATCTATGATGATACCGGGTTCTGTCACAATTATCGTCATAGAAGTGTCATATGTATGACAGAAATTTTTTTCGTTCGGCCCAAAATGTCACGGATGTGTCTTTTTTTGTAGTGTAGCCTCTGAAATTCTTTAGAATCCGGACTTCCCAGTGGGTCAGGGTTCGAATTTGAACGCACCCACCCACCACAAGCAGTATTACCCAAAAAACTCCGGTCCTCCAGACATATGCGACTTAATGTATGTGCAGTAGCAGCCTGAGGAAACATTCCACCAATTATGGGCTAGATTCCTACTTGTTAAAAACAAGGTCAAGGATTGCTGCAACGACGACGCGATCTTGGTATTTTGCAACAATTGCACGAATGAGGGAATCCTTAATGCCCTCAACCGCCGTCGCGTACTACACTTTGCCAATTTGTCACACATAATACAGAAGTACTGCGCAATGGAAAGCGCCTGGAAAACCCAGACAGCCCGCTGGGAACCACAGGCCCTTAGGCCATCCCCCGGATGGGCAAAGAGGATGCATCCCCATGGAGCACCTAATCATCATCCCGTGGACAAGAGAATTAAACCCATTATGGGGCATAGAACTGTCCTTGAGGAATGGCTCGACAAGCCCTGTAAAATTCACATGACGCCGGACAATGAGCCAACGCATAGCCTTCGAGCATGTTGGATACTCCGGCAGGTGGCCAAGAGCGGAGAGGGTATCCTCAGCAACAACACTCCAGAGAACTACTATTTGGAGACAAGATCCAAAAGTATTCACGGTCTTCGAGACCTTTTCTTCAAATAATCGGCGCAAAAGGGAGCTCCATGACCTTGCCAAAGTCTACCACGTGGCAGCAGTAAATCCTTGGAATGACACGGCGATCACTTTCAACGCCGAGGATGAACCAAGAGCCCGCTCAGTCCGGGCACCAGCCGCTTTGGTCCTAAACCCAATTGTAGACAGTTTTTGGCTCACTAAAGTGCTCATGGACGGCGGTAGCAGACCGAACCTCATCTACGAGGACACGCTCAACAAAATGCAAATGGACAAGAGTCGCATTGAGCAAAGTAACACAATCTTTCGCGGTATTATCCCTAGTCGAGAAGCCAGATGCTCGGGAAAAATCAAACTGGACGTGGTATTCGGCATGCCGAAGAACTATAGGTACAAAGAGTTACTCTTCCATGTGGAACCATTCAACAACGGGTATCATGCTTTGCTGGTGCGAGACGCGTTCACGCGCTTCCAAGGCGTACCCCATTACGGGTATATGAAGATCAACATGCCTGGGGCCAATGGAATTATCACTATCACCAGTGATCCGGACATAGCACTCCGCACCGAAAACAAAACCGCCTCTCTGGCCCTTGAGGCATTGTCCAAGGCCCTCGCGGCCGAAGAATTGACCACTCTACGTTCTACCATAGATAGGGATGATGTAATCCTCGATAAGAGATCCAAATCTACTTCCTTCAAGCCAATAGACGAAATAGTCAAATTTCAAGTCCACCGACGGACCCCAAGAAAACAACTTCCATTGGGGCACAACTGTAACCAACTGGGACGCCGATTTACGCGCATTTTTGCATGAGAACTGGGACATTTTTGCCTGGCACCCTTCGGATATGCCAGGTATCCCACGAGGACTGGCCGAGCATAGTCTCAATATACTAAAAGGATACAAACCAGTCAAGCAAACTCTGCGCTGATTCTCCGAACCCAAACGACAGCCTATGGGGGAGGAGCTAGCCAAGCTACTCGAAGCCGGGTTCATAAAAGAGATCAAACATCCGGACTAGCTAGCAAACCTGGTCATGGTACCTAAGAAGGATAAATCCTGGCGCCTGTGTGTCAATTTCAAAGACCTTAATAAGGCTTGCCCTAAGGACCCCTTCCCGCTACCTCGAATTGACAAGATTATTGACGCAACCGCAGGACATGATTCCTTGTGCTTCCTTGACGCATAGTCCGGATACCATCAAATTAAGATGAAAGAACCCGACCAAGCCGCAACGACATTCATCACCCCGTATGGGCCCGTCTGCTTCAACTCTATGCCTTTCGGGCTCAAGAACGCCGGCGCAACCTACCAGCGCATGATTCAAACATGCCTGGAAAAGCAGATCGGAAAAACTGTGGAGGCATATGTAGATGACGTAGTCATCAAGACCAAACATGTCGATTCACTGGTGGATGACTTGCACCTTACATTCGACAACCTCCAAGCATATGACATACTGCTCAATCCGGCAAATTTGTTTTTTCGTATTCTAGCTGGAAAGCTTCTTGGGTTCATTGTCTCCAATAGAGGGATCAAGGCAAACCCCGCTAAAATCTGAGTCCTATCACAGTTGGCAACACCAAAAGACCTCAAGCAGGTCCAAAAATTAGCCGGGTGCGTGGCAGCTTTAATCCGTCTTATCTCCAAATTAGGGGAAAGGTGTGGCTGTTATATCGCTTACTCCGCCATACTAACCACTTCATGTGGATGGACGCCGCCACAGCTGGACTGGAATAAATAAAAGCTCTGTTAGCAAGTAATCCAATCCTGGCTGCACCAAACGTCGGCGAACCGATGCTGCTCTACATATGTGCAACTCACCAGGTAGTGAGTGCGGTGCTCGTCGTTGAACGAGATGAGGGACATAAATTCCCACATCAAAAACTAGTATATTATGTATCGGCAATCCTTACACCATGCAAATCCTGATACCCGCATTATCAAAAGATAGCATTTGCGGTCTTTATGGCATCTCGCAAGCTGCGGCACTACTTTCAGGAGTTCTCGATCACGATGGCTTCAAAGTACTACTTAACGATATTATAAACAATCGGGACGCCACCTGTCGGATTGCCAAGTGGGCGATTGAGCTCTTGCCATTTGAAATAACTTACAAGCCACGCCGAGCTCTCAAATCTCAGGTGTTGGCTGACTTCGTCACCGAATGGACAAAGGCCGAAGTCCCTAAAGAATACAACACATATTCCAACTAGGTGATGCACTTTGACGACTCTAAAATGTTAGCCGGATTGGGAGCTAGTGTCGTCTTGACATCTCCACAGGAGACACAATCCGTTATGTGCTCCAAATACAGTGTACAGACTCTAACAATGCAGCCGAATACGAGGCCCTATTGCATGGTCTCCGGATGGCCGTCCCCATGGGCATACAATGCCTCGAAGTACGCGGAGACTCAAACCTCGCAATATCTCAGATAAATAGATACTTCGACGCAAAAGATTCGAAGATGGTGGCTTACCGCAACGCCGTACTCAAAATATCAGCTCGGTTTGAAGCGCTCGATTTTCATCATGTGGTTCGAGAGAGTAATCAAGTTGCGGACATACTTGCCCGCATGGGAGCCAAGCGCGACCCCATCCCGCCTAACACCTTCGTGGAAAGGCTCTTCAAGCCATCCTTCATGTGGCAGGACGATAGCAGCAACACCGTCCCAGAACCGATCATACCCCCTGATTCTCAACACATTCCCGATATCGTCGGGGGTTCGGACACCTAAGTAACACCATCGGCTCACAAAATCATGGCCATAATCGCCCCGTGGACTGAACCGTTCCTCGCGTACCTTACTAGGAATGATATCCTTGATGACCAGACGGAGGCCCGTCGCATCGTCCGACGCTCGAAGGCCTATAAAGTCCATGAGGGGGAAATGTACAAGAAAAGTACCACCGAAGTACTCCAAAGGTGTATCTCCGAAGGAGAAGGTCGACAGCTCTTGGCCGAAATACACGCCGGTCTTGGTGGCCATCATGCTGTAGCTCGGGCCCTTGTAAGTAAGGCCTTCCGTACGGGTTTCTTTTGGCCGGCCCGAGCAGATGCACAATACCTCGTACATTGATGTGTTGGATTCCAGCTTTTCACAAATCAAAGCCATATGCCGCCCACTGCCTTACGAACAATCCCCTTTATGTGGCCTTTTGTGGTCTGGGGGCTTGACATGGTCGGACCCCTCAAAGGGGGAAGCCATAAGAATAAATATTTACTGGTTATGGTCGAGAAGTTCACTAAGTGGCTAGAAGCCAAACCAGTCAAAACGGCCGAAGCCGGACCGGTTATAGACTTCTTATCCGGTGTTGTACACCGTTATGGTGTCCCGCATAGTATCATAACTGACAATGACTCTA
The DNA here is from genome assembly GCF_002162155.2 of Triticum dicoccoides. Classification (NCBI taxonomy): domain Eukaryota; kingdom Viridiplantae; phylum Streptophyta; class Magnoliopsida; order Poales; family Poaceae; genus Triticum; species Triticum dicoccoides. The sequence continues at coordinate 156,972,037 of NC_041381.1, forward strand.
ACTTTACGGCCGATGAGGTGAAAACCTGGTGCGCTAATTTGGGCATCAAGCTCGATTATGCCTCTGTATATCACCGTCAGACAAACGGTCAGGACGAACGGGCTTACGGCTTGATAATGAGTGGCATTAGACCTCGACTAGTGTGATCCCTGTGTGAATCAGACAAGCACTAGGTTGAAGAACTCGATTTTATACTCTGGGGGCTGCGTACCACACCCAATCGCACGACCGGATACACACCTTTTTTCATGGTGTACGGGGCCAAGGCAGTATTGCCTTGCAAGATTATTCATGACTCCCCTCGAGTGCGCATGTATGAATAGAGAGAGGTCGAGGTCGACCGGCAGGACGATCTGGATGGCTTGGAGGAGGAGCGCGACGTCGCGAAGGCTCGTTCCGCATTTTACCAATAGCAAGCTCGACGATATCAAAGCAGGGAAGTACGGGCAAAGACTTATAATGTCAGTGAACTCGTCCTGCGCCTACCAGAGAAGAAAAAGGACAATCTCAAGCCCAAATGGGAGGGTCCCTTCATCATAGATGAAGTTCTCACTAGAGGAGCCTATCGCCTTCGCAACGCTTCGGATAATTGTTTGGAACCAAACCCATGGAACACTGCTTGGCTCCAACGATTCTACACCCAAGTTCACACTTATAACTTTTTTTCACCTTTTCTTTTCTCTTCTCCCTATCACCCTTTTTCTCTCTTTTCCGTTTTTGTACGACTTCTACCAGTGTTCGGATAAACCGCACACTCGAGTGATATACATCATTAAATGTACATACCCATAATACCTGGGGGCTTATTTTCACAGAAGCTTATTCTGATTATTATTTTGGAGCATCAAGCTCACCGCATATATGTGTTGTCTACTCACATGTGTCCTGTCTTCACCATTCTGTGCACCTTTATGACTTAAGTTTTTGCTAAGCTGGGTTGCCTGGTTCCTGTGCTTATGCGCTACGTTCCCGCTTACTCGGCTAGGGCATAAAGGGAACACCTCTGCGATTGTTACAGCCGGGTTATCCGGACGTGTACCTCAGACAGGTGAAGCCAAAAGCGAGCGTTCTTAAGGGAATAATCGGTCGGCGGACAAGAGACAAACTGCCCTTGTTGCAATATACGCCCCCAAATTATAATGCGTACTGTGATTTCTTGCACCACAGCTTATGCATGCACAAAAGCGCATGCTGGCCCAGGGAAAGGAACCCTCAACGGAACTATTCTCTATGGAAGATGTTTCTTACAATCAAATGTAATATAACATAACTCTCAGAATACAACTTGTCTGTTTAAGCAACTATGACCGGAATTCCTAGTTTCCGAACATGCCTTGGTATTTACCAATGGTATATATAGGTAGAAGCAGAAAGTCTGCCATGACAATCATTTTACAATTCGGCTGGAGATAAGTTTGTTGATAAAGTACAGTACTACTTGGACTCAAAAACTTCTTCTTCCTCTAGACCCTCTAGTAGGTTGTCTAATTTACAATCTTGTTGAGAAAACTTAGCGGCTGTTTTCACTTGGTCGTACACTAAGCTAACATGAATTTTTTGTCCATCTGATCCCCATGGTTCGACCCGGGCCATATGATTCGGATCAAGCTTGGTATACCGTGTTTTCACCATGGCCCAGGCTTCCCGGGCACCTTATCGACATGCTGATATCTTCCATCGCTACAAACGGCAACGAGCTCCCTTGAATAAATTCGCAAGCTCATCCATACTTCCTGGAGGGGAATCAGACGACCATATGGCCTTAGCCATGTTCCTCAATGCTTTTCGAGCTTGCTCGTGCACTTTGGATAGCTCTTGTAGTAGGTCGCCTTTGAATCCAAACACTTCTCCTTTGGGTCTTCCGGTTAGCACACCTACAGACGCAAACTTGTCAAATTTTCAAAACAGGAGACCGTGTGACATATAGGTTAAAAGAGCATACTAAATATGCCACCTTTCAGCTTCTTATTCTCCTTCAGAGCATCCGATAATTGGGCTCTTAAATCCTTCAGTTCTTCGGCTTGCTTGATATTTGCATCCTGTAGTTTGTTCTTCTCATTAATGGTGCGTGTCAATACACGTTGACAAGCGGCTTCTTGCCCTTCGGCATGTTGTTTGTTCGCCTGAGCAGCCCTTAGCCTCTCTTCCAGTTGGTTTGTCGAGCCTACCAACAAGACAAAAGCATAATTAAGCAACCTCATTGTAGGCATGAAACCTTAATTCCGAGCTACTGCTGTACTTGCCATCAGGTGCCTTCTTGGATTTCTTCAAATTTTCCAGCTCAGCAGTGGCATCAGTTAGCTTAGTTCGGCATTCTTCCAACTCCTTTGATAATGTCTTATTCCTCCCCATAAGTACCTAATAATGTAACGACTCTTAAATAAGTTCGGCCAACTACTTCAAGACTCGGGGGCTACTGGCATATGATTATTGAATCTGTGCAAAACATACTTACCCGCATATCCTTTGAAAGCTGGTGAGTGGCTCGAGCAACTCCATCACAAGCAGCTTAGATATAAGCATCCGCTGAGCTGAGAGCATTAAAAGCCTCTTCAGTAAAATATGGGTCGCGCATAGCCGCTCTCCGTCCCCGGTGACCCATCACACTCTCCACTTCGGAGTTTGTGACGGATACATTATCCGAATATTCTGGGAGATGACAATCCAGCATTGCTCCCGCATCCCCTCCAGTTCTTGTGGCAGGGTCCGGGGCTGGATTAGTCTGTGCATGGCTGGCCAGGTCTCCGGATGCAGTCAGGTGTACACTCCTCCTGCAATATGGAATAGCAGGGAACATCACCGCTCGGTCTACCCACTGAGTGCGTGTTAAAGGATTATACCTCTTCAACTCAGAAGAGGGCCCGACTGTATCGTTGTTGGCCTTTCTTTTTAGAGACGCGCCTTGTGCAAGTGTCGTCTTCTTAGAGGACGCCTTTGCTGCAGCACGCTGGTGCGAGCGTCGCCCCTTGGGAGCACAATATAGTGCAGTGGGTGAGTCACAGTGGGAAAACTCTTTTTGAGGAGATGTCTCCTTGGTACTTACATGGGAGGAAGGGCGAAGGCCAGGGTAGTCGGCTATAATAGCCACTTCCGTGTCATCGTAGCTTGTTTGATAAAAGACTCCACCTTAAAGTCTAGAAATATATCCGGATCCTCTTCAAATCCAGGATCAAGGTCTCAATTATGGTCCTCTGGGTGCGGAGCGGGGCTATATATCCCCTTTCGACCTTTCTCCATTCCTGTTAAAGGTAGTCGGATTAAGTTCGACTGAAAAGCATTGTTGAGGAAAAAATATCGATTAAGGCCCATAATAAAAGACTCACCCAACCAATGGGGGTATACGTAGAGAAACCTTCTCAACACTTTAGGCGAGCAAAATCTTCCTTTTCCCCTTTGATAAGGTCAGCCAACGTGGCGGCCAGCGCGGCGAAATTAGCCGGACCCTTTCACCCACAGCATGAGGCGTCGTCCTCCCCGTTGTAATGCCACATGGGATGCCCCCTTTATTGAAGCGGCTGAACGCATTGCGTTATTGAAATCACCATTACCTCGACCATAGATAGTTCGGAGTGAGCAAGTATTCCGATCTTGTTCACTAGCCTCCTAATCTCCACACTATCTTCTTCTTCATAGCTTCAGGGACGCCAGCTGGCGCGCTTCTTTAAAGGAGCGGAGAAAAATTCAGGAAGACCGTGCCGGATTGGGTCCGGAAGGACAACCTCTTCAATATAGAACACTCTGAGGGCCACTCTTCGGATGCTTTCCTCGGAGTGCCGGACAAGTATCCTGTTCCACCTATATGCCATACTTTGACACCGCCCACCTTGAAAATGGATCCCTTCTGGGAGCGAGTGACGAGGTAGAAATATTTCCTCCATAAATTGAAATGGGCCTCGCAGCCTAGAAACAACTCGCAAAGAGAAACAAAGCCCACGATGTGTAGAATGGAGCTCGACGTGAGGTTGTGAAGTTGGAGACTGTAAAACTCCAGAAGACCTCTGAGGAAAGGGTGGATTGGAAATCCCACGCCCCTCAGCAAGAAGTAAACGAAGCACACCCACTCCCCTTTGTTGGGATTGAGGAATTTCTATGCCAGGGCTTCGCCATTGAAGGTAGTTAATCCCGCCCGAACGGGGACTAGATCTGATGGAGGGAGGTATCCCTGCGCCTGATGCTTGGTCAATTGGGCATGGGGCACCCAGCAGCTCTCCCAGTCGCCTTCTTGAGGGCCTTGGGGATGCCAGGAAGAACAAGGAGCGTTGACCATCTTTGGTTGGTTTCTTATGGCAAGCTCTAAGGATTTTTATCTGGTGGGGGAATGGAATCTGAGATTCAATCTCTTTAAATAAGCGCCTTCCCTACATGGTCAAGGGGTTATTTGTAAAAACACTTAGACCCTTCATATTCGTCTGACACATGGAAGCCGAGGCGACGGCGGCACAGAAGTTGAAGAGTGCAATATTTAAATGTAAAGACCAAACTATATGGAGTACAATGAGGAAATCGCCCTGCAAAGCCGAAGACATGAAGCCGGATACAACGTCGTCAATGAAGGCAAGTTCGGGGGCTACTGAGGGAGTCCTGGATTATGGGTCCTCGGAGAGCCGACCTATGTGACATGGGCCGGACTAACGAGCCGTGAAGATACATAACCGAAGGCCTTCTCTCGTGTCCGGATGGGACTCTCCTTTGCATGGACGGCAAGCCTGGCATCCGGATGAGTAGTTTCCTTCCTCTGTAAACCGACTTTGTACAACCCTAGTCCTCTCCGATGCGTATATAAACCGGAGGGTTTAGTCCTTAGGGGCAACAACAATCATACATGCTAGACATCTAGGGTTTAGCCATCAGGATCTCGAGGTAGATCAACTCTTGTAACCCCTATACTCATCAAAGTCAATCAAGTAGGAAGTAGGGTATTGCCTCCATTAAGAGGGCCCAAACCTAGGTAAACATCGTGTTCCATGCCTCCTTGTTACCTTTGATCCTTAGACGCATAGTCCGGGACCCCCTACCCGAGATCTACCAGATTCACACTGATAGGTTGCATGATGGATTCCGAGGTGGCCTGGAATATCTGGGCATGTGCGTCCTCGATCTTGGCATGGATGGCCTCGACTCGGGCCAGGGCGACATCGGCGGCACGGATGGCAGATCAAGTGCTCCCGGCATTTGCAGCCACTGTCGCAGCAGCAGCTGCAGCCATCTCGGCTGCTGTAGCTGCCCTGTCGGCTGCCGCAGATGCCCTCTCGGCAGATGGAGCCGCACTCAATGCGGATGCGGCGGCACTCTCAACGTAGGTGGCCGTGCTCTTGGCGTAGGTGGCGGCGCTCGGGTAGGACGCGACCATTGTACGGGCCTTCGCGAAGCATTTCCATGGTGTCATCTTTCCAAGAAGGGGGTGCAGGAATGGGGATTGGGATTCATGGATTTGGGGGTTGCCGGCACTGGAGCAGACGAGCCAACGAAGCTTAAGGAGGAAGAATGAAATAGATCCAGAAATTTCCATCGCAAACGGTTCCTACAAAAAACTGTGTGTGATGTTGTTGATATTTTTATTAGCTGTGAAAGACAAATTTGGAGTAAAGTGGCAACGGATGGTGTTTTAAATGTACGAGAAATTTGTAGTACTAATACAATTGTCATGTCAAATTTTGGAAAATTTCAGGGGTCATTTGACCTTTAAAGACATTTAATTGAGTTTCTAGCCATTTAATGACCATAATTCAAATTTGAATTACATGTACATGCAACAACTAACCATAATGGTTTGAAAAGTCATATTTTGTGTACTTGTGTGCAATTTAATTCCATGGGCAGTAAATTGGAAGGAATTTTCAAACGGCTATGACACAATTAAGAATGGAGTGCCATGGAATTTAAATTCCAAAAAATTAAAAAGATTAGAAACACATGAAACCTTTCTTGATGTAATGTCATGCCACCAAGATGATGTGGTAAATTTTTTGGCATGTTTGATGAAAGTTTGGACACACACACCTCACAAACCGAAGAACCTCACTAGAAGGCTCATGGTTCCGAGAGGGAACAATGCAGTTTTGTTGATGAACGGGAGATAGCTTCCCCTTACGGCCTTCAATTTTTTCTACATTTAACGTGCACTAATTCAACTGTCATGTGAAAATTGGGAAAATTTTAGGGGTCATTTGACCTTTTAAAGACATTTAAGTATTTTCTAGCCATTTAAAGAGCGTAATTTAAATTTGAACTACATGTACATGCAACAGCTAACCATAATGGTTTGAAAAATCATATTTGTGTACTTGTGTGCGAGTTAATTCCATGTGCATTAAATTGGAAGGAATTTTCAAACATATTGGTATCACGACATGGACACATGCATGGAGTGCCATGGCATTTTAATTCCAAAATTTTAAAAAAATGTTCAAAAAAACATGAAACCTTGTTTGTTGTAATGTCATGCCACCAAGATGATGTCGTAAAAAAATTGGCATGTTTGATGAAAGTTTGGACACACACCCCTCACAAACCGGAGCAACTCTCTAGAAGGCTCGTGGTTCCGAGAGGGAACAATGCATGTTTGATGACGAACGGGAGATAGCTTCCTCTTACGCCCTTTAAGTTTTTTCTATGTTTAACGTGCACTAATAAACCTGTCATGTGAAAATTTTGAAAATTTCAGGGGTCATTTGACCTTTTAAAGTCATTTAAGTGATTTTCTAGCCATTTAACGACCGTAATTAAAATTTGAACTACATCTACATACAACGGCTAACAATAACGGTTTGAAAAATCATATTTGTCTACTTGTGTGCGAGTAAATTCCATGTGCAGTAAATTAGAAGGAATTTTCAAACATATTGGTCTCATGGCATGGACACATGCATGGAGTGCCATGGAATTTTAATTCCAAAAAAATTTAAAATGATCAGAAAAACATGAAACCTTGGTTGATATAATGTCATGCCACCAAGATTATTTGGTAAAAACATTGGCTTGTTTGACGAAAGTTTGGACACACACCCCTCACAAACCGGAGCAATTCACTAGAAGGCTCATGGTTCCGAGAGGAAACAAAGCATGTTTGATGACGAACGGGAGATAGCTTCCTCTTGCGGCCTTCAATTTTTTTTCTACGTTTAACATGCACTAATACAATTAGCATGTGAAAAATTGGAGAATTCTAGGGGTCATTTGAACTTTTAAAGACATTTAAGTGATTTTCTAGCCATTTAATGACCATATATCAAATTTGAACCACATGTACATGCAACAGCTAACCATAATGGTTTGAAAGATCATATTTGTGTACTTGTGTGCAAGTTAATTCCATGTGCAGTAAATTAGAAGGAACTTTCAAACATATTGGTTTCACGGCATGGACACATGCATGGAGTGCCATGGCATTCTAATTCCAGAAAATTAACAAATGATCAGAAAAACATGGAACCTTGCCTTATGTAATGTCATGCCACCAAGATGGTGTGTTAAAAAAATAGCCTTGTTTGACGAAAGTTTGGACACACACCCTCACAAACCGGAGCAACTCACTAGAAGGCTCGTGGTTCCGAGAGGGAACAATGCATGTTTGATGACGAATGGGAGATAGCTTCCTCTTATGCCCTTTAAACTTTTTCTACGTTTAACATGCACTAATACAACTGTCATGTGAAAATTTGGAAAATTTTAGGGGTAATTTTACCTTTTCAAGACATTTAAGTGATTTTCTAGCCATTTCATGACCGTAATTCAAATTTGAACTACATCTACATGCAACGGCTAACCATAACGGTTTGAAGAATCATATTTGTGTACTTGTGTGCGAGTTAATTCCATGTGTAGTAAATGAGAAGGAATTTTCAAATATATTGGTCTCACGGCATAGACACATGTATGGAGTGCCATGGCATTTTAATTCCAAAAAATAAAAAAATGATCAGAAAAACATGAAACCTTGCTTGATGTAATGTCATGCCACCAAGATGATGTGGTAAAAAAATTGGCCTGTTTGACGAAAGTTTGGACACACACCCCTCACAAACCAGAGCAACTCACTAGAAGGCTCATGGTTCCGAGAGGGAACAATGCATGTTTGATGACGAACGGGAGATAGCTTCCTCTTACGGCCTTCAAAATTTTCCTACGTTTAACATGCACTAATAATACTGTCATGTAAAAATTTGGAAAATTCTAAGGGTCATTTGACCTTTTAAAGAGATTTAAGTGATTTTCTAGCCATTTAATGACCGTAATTCAAATTTGAACTACATCTACATGCAACGGCTAACCATAATGGTTTGAAAAATCATATGTTTGTGTACTTGTGTGTGGGTTAAAAAATATCATATGATGTAAATATCTGGTCTTAAAAAAAGAAAATGTAAAGATCTGGCAAGACAACCGGCCCCCACACGATTGGCACTCTATTTCGTGCCTTGAGGTTTGGAAGGTGAGTGGCGGGGGTTATTAATCAGACATGGTTCTTTATTGGAAACCGTCAGCTATTTAGTTCACACACGGATTTTGCCATGGGAATAGTGTGTAATTCAAACTATAGTACTCGTAAATTTTGGCGACCGACATGTTTATTATTCCTGTCGATCTAGATTTCAGTCGCCAATAAAGAATACCTTGCTCATGTTGTCCCGCCTGCATTCTCATCTACATCCTTCCCCCCCCCCTCTCTCTCTCTCAAATCTCTGCCATGGCGCTGCCGATCGGCCCATGCGCCTACGAGGAGTCGCCGCCCCCTAAGGATGCTCCATTGAAGAATAGCGACGAGGAGGACCCCTACGCGCCGCCGGACGATGTTGCGCCGGACCCCCAAACTTTGTATTGGCTTTGGTGCCAGTACAATCTTTGTGGAAGTCACTGCCGCCGGCTAAGAAAGCCAGGCAAGTGGCGTTCAAGAAGGAGATGGTTGAGGAGGAAGCCAGGTACCAGACGGCCTGTGAAGCCCGTGATGCCTCCTGGAAAAGGGAGGCGGTGGAGCTTTGGGGGCGGGCGCATTGTCGTGCAGAGGAGGTGTACAAAAATAGGTACTTCGTGAGGAAGGTCAAAGGCGCTAGGCACCTCATCGCTGCATGGAGGTGGGCTGATAAACTCCAGCGTGCCACCGATGAGGAGCTCTGGTGGGTGCCCAACAAAATGGCAAGATCGTTCACGCTCGTCCGCCAGCAAGAGGCAGATCGGTACGTCAAGCGCTGCAAGGCGGAGGAGGCAGAGTACAGCCTTCACGGTGGGAAGATGCCGCACACCAAGGAGCTGCTGGCGTGGGGCTACCGGAATACTGCCCCTAGGAGGGATTATTAGGTTTAGTATTGTTCGTGTTCAATTTTATGCATTGTACCTAGTAGTTAAGTATCATCACATATATGTGATGATATTATATATATTCTGTGATGAAGTAATGAACAATTAATATATATATTATGAATTCCATTTTCTATCTGTTTTTCTATACTAATTTGTATCTAGTTGTTATCATCCACATATGCAGAATGGAAAGCGTATACACACATACATTGAAACAGAATATATAAGAACAAAAAACAGAGTACACACATTGAAACAAAGAAATAAACAGAGCAATGTTATGATTGCTGTGAATACATAGCTATCCATGTCGAAATGACTCAACAAAATAAAATGCGTCTAATGAGACCATGGCCAGCAACCCTTGCTTACGGTAGCTCTTGGATCTGCCTAAACTTGTGCATGCGTTCGTCCAAGCGGTCGACACACTCGCGGTACATCTGGAGTGCGATCTCGAGCTCCAAGTTGGCTATTTCATCGTAGATCACCAGCTCGAGGATGTGACGGCCATGTTCCTCTATTGCGCCTAGGTGGACACCTGGGCCAAGGAGGCGGTCGAGCCTACCGACCAGCGCGTTGGCATCGAGTGGGCCGCGGACAAGGCGAATGGTGCGACCCATGCGAACGGCGAGGCGGGCGTCCAGTGCAAGTTCGGCGCAGCCAGCCTCTGGTGCAAGTACGGCGTAGAGGGCCTCTGCCCACTCCTAGCGAGGAATCGGGGTACTAACGGGATGTGTACCCAGCTGCGACGCCCTGTCGACAGCAGACAAGTGCCAATGGATCCGCTCTTGCTGTGCGGCGCACCGCGCCTCTCGCTCTGCAGCGAGCCACAGCCTATCGGCGTGGACACGCCTAGCTTGCTCTACGGTGTGCCATCATTCATGTTATGCGGCGAGCTATAGCCTCTCGGCGCTGACATGCCTATCTTGATCCGCAGCGCTAAAGCACCATGTGCCAAGGGTCTACTCAACCCTGGCGATGACGCGCATCACGATGTCATCCATCGCGTTGCCGGGGAGCGCCTCGGCCTCGACCGGCCATGGCACCTTCTCGTTTTCCTCGTCGACGAGGTTGATGGCAGAGGCAGCACTTTGGTGGGTTAGCATGCTTGGAAAGGGTGGATGTGCTATAGGCTGCGCTTGTTGCCTCCGTGCGTCGCCCGCTGATGTCTACTACACAACCTTCTTCTTGTAGACGTTGTTGGGACTCCAAGTGTAGAGGTTTGTAGGACAGTAGCAAATTTCCCTCAAGTGGATGACCTAAGGTTTATCAATCCATGGGAGGCGTAGGATGAAGATGGTCTCTCTCAAACAACCCTGCAACCAAATCACAAAGAGTCTCTTGTGTCCCCAACACACCCAATACAATGGTAAATTGTATAGGTGCACTAGTTCGGCGAAGAGATGGTGATACTAGTGCAATATGGATGGTAGATATAGGTTTTTGTAATCTGAAAATATAAAAACAGCAAGGTAACTAATGATAAAAGTGAGCACAAACGGTATTGCAATGCTAGGAAACAATGCCTAGGGTTCATACTTTCACCAGTGCAAGTTCTCTCAACAATAATAACATAACTGGATCATATAACTATCCCTCAACATGCAACAAAGAGTCACTCCAAAGCCACTAATAGCGGAGAACAAACGAAGAGATTATGGTAGGGTACGAAACCACCTCAAAGTTATCCTTTCTGCTCAATCTATTCAAGAGTCTGTAGTAAAATAACACGAAGCTATTCTTTCCATTCAATCTATCATAGATTTCATACTAGAATAACACCTTAACACACAAATCAACCAAAACCCTAATGTCACCTAGATACTCCATTGTCACCTCAAGTATCTGTGGCTATGATTATACGATATGCATCACACAATCTTAGATTCATCTATTCAACCAACACAAAGTACTTCAAAGAGTGCCCCAAAGTTTCTACCGGAGAGTCAAGACGAAAACGTGTGCCAAGCCCTATGCATAGGTTCATGGGCGGAACCCGCAAGTTGATCACCAAAACATACATCAAGTGGATCACGTGAATATCCCATTGTCACTATAGATAAGCACAGCAAGACATACATAAAGTGTTCTCAAATCCTTAAAGACTCAATCCGACAAAACAACTTCAAGGGGAAAACTCAATTCATCACAAGAGAGTAGAGGGGGAGAAACATCATAAGATCCAAATATAATAGCAAAGCTCGCGATACATCAAGATCGTATCACCTCAAAAACACGAGAGAGAGAGAGAGAGAGAGAGAGAGAGAGAGAGAGAGAGATCAAACACATAGCTACTGGTACATGCCCTCAGCCCCGAGGGTGAACTACTTCCTCCTCGTCATGGAGAGCGCTGGGATGATGAAGATGGCCACCGGTGATGGATCCCCCCTCCGGCAGGGTGCCGGAACGGGCTCCCGAGAGGTTTTTGGTGGCTACAGAGGCTTGCGGCGGCGGAACTCCCGATCTATTGTTCGCTTCGATGTTTTTATGGTATATGGGAATATATAGGCGAAAGTAGTCGGTCGGGGGAGCCTCGAGGGGCCCACGAGATAGGGGGGCGCGCCCAGTAGGGGGGGCACCCTCGTGGCCACCTCGAAGCTTCCTTGACTTTGACTCCAAGTCTTCTGGATCGCTTCCGTTCCAAAAATAACGCTCCCGAAGGTTTCATTCCGTTTGGACTCCGTTTGATATTCCTTTTCTTCGAAACACTGAAATAGGCAAGAAAACGACAATATGGGCTGGGCCTCCGGTTAATAGGTTAGTCCCAAAAATGATATAAAAGTGTATAATAAAGCCCATAAACATTCAAAACAGATAATATAATAGCATGAATGCTTCATAAATTATAGATACGTTGGAGACGTATCACCCATCGCCTAGGTTTATGCGCAATATCGCTGGGTGGCGGGAAACAGGTGAGAAAATGGCGGGAAATAGTGGCGTGTTCATAAAACACCATCAATTAATGGAAACTTAGCATAGAAGGAACATTGAGCTAGCACAAGAAGTAGATGATGATCAGATGAACACGTTCCACACTAGGCAACCCGTCGGTGATGAATTCATCAATCACAAACGGTTGTATGCCAGCAAGCGTTTGCCCACAACACACACGGCTTATTCCCTCACAAACAGCTTGGATGGATCAACTGTATGCCACGTATCGCACATTGTCAAAAAGTTATGAAGTAGACCTTCCTTAACATGTGTTAAAAAAATAAAAAATAAAAACAAGGACCTCGAGGTTTATTTAACTGATGGGATGGATCATAGAGGTCATTTAATTTGACCTCTGTGACCCATCCCATTAGTTAATTTAACATCAAGATAACTTCCCATCCAGTCACCCATCTGATGGTTGCTCCAGCCTGAGCATAGTTAACTTGAGAGTTCTCTTAGATGAGCTATTGGTGGAACAGTTAGTCCTTGCTGATATAGGATGCCTCTTTGCATCCTTATGGCGTACCCGGATGACCGCCCGTCGCCCAATGGCCAATAGATGTTGTGTAGATAGAGCATATCACATCACACAACACATACGTCTTATTAGTAGCAATCGTCTGTGTTATTATCAGTCTTCACACACATTTCTGATTACAGACCTGTTTTTCGTGTATCACACACATCTTCTTATATTGAACCGTATTTCTGTTATCTTGGCTCAACGCAAACAGTTCATCCGAGTGAACTGTTTGCCCTCTATCACACACACCTTGATCTGGCTGACTGTTTCTTTTGTTCCGCCTAATCACAAACAGTTCATCTGAATGAACCGTATGCCGTATATCGCACACACCTTCATCTGGACGCCTGTTTTTGTCCTTTTGCCTCATCGCAAACAATCCATTGAACTGAATCGTAAGCCTTCATCACACATGCAACTAAAACCTAAACCATGTTTGATGCATCCGTCATCGCAAATGTTTTACACCTTTTTTGATGGTTTTTTTACATCATTGTTTGCGATTATTGCGTCGCACACCGTTTCGTCGAAGGGTCTCTGATCGTAGTGTCGCATTAGTAGCATCCTGCAGTAGTGATGTGTGATCATTGCAGCACCTAAACTCATAGCTCACAACATATAAACATAACATACCATACACTACATGCAAATTTAAGGACAGACAAATATAGATATCATAATACATTACTACCGTAGATCACACACAAAGTTTACTATAGATACCACCACACAAAGTTTACCAAACAACCACATTCAGTTTACCAAAAGTAAAAGATAAAACATCATCACATCACTTGGGAAGAGGAGTCATGGCCTTCGCTAGGGAAAAATGTTGCCCCCTGATCTTCTAGTCCTCCCCGCGAATCGCTATATCCTCTGCATGAGACACAAGGTGATCAAAGCGTCCATACTTTGGCTTTGGCTTGGTGGTGCAGTAGGGGCAGTGCCACTTCTTGATCTTTCGGTTGTAGAAGGAAGAAACTCCCTTGGCCTTGATCTTCTCCTCCTCCTTCGTTGTGAATGACGCGACATTGTCATTATCCACATCTTCTCTAGACTCATACTACACACATGAATGAATTACATTAATACATTATAGATTCATATACACCATGTCAAAGGAACTAAATGAACAATCTAAATTTCAAGTAGGCTTACCTCATATACTTCGTCGTCACTGTACTCTGGATTGTACAGGTCCTTGAACCCAGTAAGGTCCATCTTCCTCTTATTCCCCACAGTATAATCCTCCTGAATATACAATTACATCCATTACTTGTAAATACAGAAGCTAACTGATAATTTAGATATGCACACATGACAAATTGATCATATTATCCATACTATGATCCTATTTGCATTTTCCATTGTCATGCACACACATTGAACAACAAAGCTAATATAACTACATATTGTGGACAAATTTATATATTCATGAATCAAGTAAGTTCTTAATCAATTGATAGGTACATCAAAACTAATGCATTCCATTTGGGCATAAGACATTCAAAACACCAATCTGTGTAGCATTCAAAAACAAATCTAAGCATACAGGTCTATAGAATTCAAAACCCCAATCTGTGTAGCATTCAGAAACAAATCTAATAATCACATGTAGCATTTAAGCGCAGAGATAAGAGATCCCTATCTCTCATTAAGATCAGTCTAGCATTTTTGCAATAAATGTAATCCAAAAAAACCTAATACAAAAACCCCCATCCCTCAAACCAACTACTCTAACCATCTGTACTACCCTACGAATCACAATCCAACCAATGAAACTAACTCTATAATCTAAATATTGCAACTAGGGTACAAGCAAATGGAAGTACCTCCTGTACCACCTTCTCCTTGCCAGGCTGTGCATCTGGATGGACTGCACCGCTCGACGTCGTCACCTTTAGCCCACCACCTCCTTCTCCACATACACAGCCGCGACATCTGTTGTGAGTTTCCCCGCACCACCGTGGACACCGCCAACGTCCTGCACTACATCTGCCATGGTCACCATACCCTGCATATCTCCGGCCGCTGCACCGGCATCGCCACGAGTGTCCGCCATCGGTATGAGGGAGGCGATGAAGGTGAGGAAGAGGATGCGGTGGGGGAGAGCGATATGGTGCGATGGTGGAGTGCGAGACGACGTGGTTGGGCAGAGGGAGACGATGCGGCAGGGAGGTGATTTGGGGGGAAATGGTAGGGGTGATGCGCTCGTAGGTGGTTCCCCCTCTTATGCGATGGGATGTTTTTGGCATGTTCCATGGACACGTGCTACCCCACGATCGCTCTCAGTTGCATGCAAAAACAAAATGCCTATGCGGCCCCACTAGTCAGAGTTAACGGTCAAGCCATTGACCGGACGGCAACGTCCAGTTTTCCCATTTGTGAGAGTTTTAGACAAGGGAGTGGGGAAAAGTGAGCAAAAGTTAAGAGCGTGGGGATGAACGAGTACAACTAAGGAACCAGGGGCACAGATGTAAAAAACCCTAAAAGAAACTATGTTAAAACTGCTTTATTTGACCTTGGGGCTGGTGTTAGTGTTATGCCTTTCTCTTTATACCGTATACTTGAATTGAATAAGTTGACACCTAGTGAAATCTCTTTGCAAATGGCTGATAAATCAACTGCTATACTCATCGGTATTTGTGAGGATGTACCTGTTATAGTTGCAAACGTTACTATCTTAACAGACTTTGTTATTCTTGATATTCCCGAGGACGACAATATGTCGATCATCCTTGGTAGACCCTTTTTGAATACTGCAGGGGCTGTTATTGATTGCAACAAGGGCAATGTCACTTTTCATGTTAATGGTAATGAGCACACGGTACACTTTTGAAGAAACAACCTCAAGTTAATAGCATCAATTCTATTGGAAAAATTTCAACTATTGCTATTGGAGGTTTTGAATTCCCTATTCCTACTATCAAGAAGAAATATGACACTGGTACAGCGAGGTGCTATACAAACAGTTTTTAACCCCTTTCCGCGATGGCATTTGGAACTGTCGCCAAGTGAGTGTGGGCGATAGGGGGGGTCCTTCACACACGACCCAGAAACCGTCGGGGATATGGAGCCATGATCCAGAGGCCTTGCAAAATGTAATCATGTGTAATGTAGCACACACTAAATTCTTTCGCACATGTGGGATCGGTGATTAAACGTTTCTAATGACACAGTGAAACCAAACGGTGTGTCGTAATGAACCGTTTGGGAAATAGTATGTAAGGCACACGGGCCAACATATGAACTGTGTGTGATATGTGCCACATCGCACACAAGTTTTCTGCGGAACCCGTCTGCCATGCAAGACTCCATCCCACACGTTTCCCAACAATTAGTGTGTGCGATAATGTTCTAACACAAACGGTTCAGGAGGCCCTTCGCACACATACAAGTGCTGCAGACCGTTTGTGATTTGTTGTGTATCACTGATGGTTGCGGCAAGAGTGATGTGTGCTTTTCATTTGGGATCCCACACATTTCCTGAAAAATTTACGACTGGGATTGGATTTTACATTGGGCACGGTTTACTCCGAGCTCTCATGTGTGATAATGTGATATCACAAATAGTTTTGGAGACCCTACGCACACGTAGTAGCGCTGCAAATCGTTTGCGATCTGTTGTGTATCACCAACGTTCCGCTATGATTGACGTATGCTTTCCAATGTGGATCGCACACACTCATTTAGTTGAACCGTGTGCGGAGGAATTTCCAGTTTAAAACAAAAATATCCCATTTTGAATCGGCATGCTAAAAGCAAATTCGCCACAATATTCAATTGAACAAATAGTGTCCACAGGAAGAACAGTCATCAGATTTCGCAACAATTGCAATTGAACATATGGTAGCTAAATTCCAATGATTTGTCGACACATATATGCATTTACATAATTAATCATAGTGTACAAAATACGAAGAGCTCATCAGATGGAAAACAATGGATCCATGCATATATGTTTAGCGGCTAACTATTACTCAATGTTTCAGGAGAATGCATGTTGAAATATTCATTATCACAAGTGAGACTGATGTAGTGATTCAGGAAGAAGTCACTGATAAATCTGTAAACCATCAGCAATTCACCAGCGGGGAGTGGTTCAGGGGTCCTCGGTTCTATGATGAGTTGCAGTATTTTTAGTACCAAAATGTGCCATATGAGTGGAGTAGAAGATATTAATTAAGATAGACTTACTGGTACTAATTCGCGAGGATCTTCACAACTATCAGTAGATTTGCAGATGGCGATGATGTGTCTGCAAACATAGTATCCACAAAGGTTGGTCCCTGCTTGTTGCCGAGGACACTGAATTTTTTATATAGAATTACTCATGTATTTGTCCTGTTAGGATAAACCTAATTGGTGCTAGATGTATTTTTTTTCTTTGTACAGAAATAGAAATAGGTTTATTTAGAAGCGTGAACATTTGACTAGCATAAGAAAAGGTATTTGCAGACTATTGGAGAAATTTTCCAAAAATAACGGATTTTGGTGTGTTACCGGAAAAACGATCTCGTGCTGCAGAGGTAGTTCCCTCTTGAAGAGGTTCCTGATGACCCACAAGTATAGGGGATCTATCATAGTCTTTTAGATAAGTAAGAGTGTCGAACCCTACGAGGAGCAAAAGGAAATGACAAGCGGCTTTTGGCAAGGTATTCTCTGCAAGCACTGAAATTATCGGTAACAGATAGTTGTGTGATAAGATAATTCATAACGGATAATAAGTAACAAGTGTAAACAAGGTGCAGCAAGGTGGCTCAATCCTTTTTGTAGCACAGGACAAGCCTGGACGAACTCTTATATAAAGCATAGCACTCCCGAGGACACATGGGAATTGTTGTCAAGTTAGTTTTCATCATGCTCATATGATTCGCGTTCGTTACTTTGATAATTTGATATGTGGGTGGACCGGTGCTTGGGTGCTACCCTTCCTTGGACAAGCCTCCCAGTTATGATTAACCCGTCTCGTGAGCATCCGCAACTATGAAAGAAGAATTAAGGTAAACCTAACCATAGCACGAAACATATGGATCCAAATCAGCCCCTTACGAAGCACCGCATAAACTAGGGTTTAAGCTTTTGTCACTCTAGCAACCCATCATCTAGTTATCAATTCGCAATGCCTTCCCCTAGGCCCAAATCATGGTGAAGTGTCATGTAGTCGACGTTCACATAACACCACTAGAGGAGAGACAGCATACATCTGATCAAAATATCAAACGAATACCCAATTCACATGATTACTTATAACAAGACTTCTCCCATGTCCTCAGGAACAAACGTAACTAATCACAAAGCATATTCATATTCAAAATCATAGGAGTATTAATTATCATTAAGGATCTGACCATATGATCTTCCATCGAATAAACCAACTAGCATCAACTACAAGGAGTAATCAACACTAGTAGCAACCCACAGGTACCAATCTGAGGTTTTGAGACAAAGATCGGATACCAGAGATGAACTAGGGTTTGAGAGGAGATGGTGCTGGTGAATATGTTGATGGAGATTGACCCCCTCTCGATGAGAAGTTCGATGGTGATGACGATGGCCATGATTTCTCCCTTCCAGAGGGATGTTTTCCCGGCAGAATCGCTCTATCGGAGCTCTAGATTGCTCCTACCCAGGTTCCGCCTCAAGACGGCGGCACTTCGTCCAGAAAGCTTCCTTCTTATTTTTTCCAGGTCAAAACACATCATATAGCAAAAGATGGGCGTCGTGGGCCTGCCAGTTGGCCCACAAGGACGGGGGGTGTACCCAGGGGGGTAGGGCGCGCCCTCCACCCTTGTGGCTGCTTGGTGCCCCTCTCTGGTATTTTCTTTGCCCAATACTTTTTATTTATTCCAAAAAGATTCTCTGTGAAATTTTAGGACTTTTGGAGTTGTGCATAATAGGTCTCTAATATTTGCACCTTTTCTAGTCCAGAATTCCAGCTGCCGGCATTCTCCCTCTTCATGTAAACCTCATAATATAAGAGAGAAAAGGCATAAGCATTGTGATATAATGTGTAATAACAGCCCTTAATGCAATAAATATCAATATAAAAGCATGATGCAAAATGGACGTATCAACTCCCCCAAGCTTAGACCTCGCTTGTCCTCAAGTGAAGCCGATATCAAAAAATATGTCCACATGTTTAGAGATAGAGGTGCCGACAAAATAAAATACGGACATGAGGGCATCATGATCATCTTTAGAACAACAACATATATTGTCATATAATTTCTTATGTTAAAGTAATAATTCATTCACAAGGTAAAGTATGAATCAGAAACTTCATTGAAAACTAACAAACTATGATCTCAGTCATTGAAGTAATTGCAATTTATCATAACATCAGAAAGAGTCAATATAAGAGCTTTTTAGCAAGTCCACATACTCAACTATCATTTAGTCTTTCACAATTGCTAACACTCACGCGATACTTATGGGTACAAAGTTTAAATCGGACACAGAGAAAGATAGGGGCTTATAGTTTCGCCTCCCAACCTTTTACCTCAAGGGTAATGTCAACAACAATACTTTATGATAACCTACATCCGAGTGGATATATATATATATATCCGGATCTCTCCAACACATAGTGCTTGCCAAAGGAAAAAGTGTAAAAAGGAAAGGTGAAGATCACCATGACTCTTGTATAAGGGTAGAAGATAAAAGATAGGCCCTTCACAGAGGGAAGCAAAGGTTGTCACACGCTTTTATGGTTGGATGCACAAAATCTTAATGCAAAAGAATGTCACTTTATATTGCCGCTTGTGATAAGGACCTTTATTTTGCAGTCCATCACTTTTATTTCTTCCATATCACAAGTTCATATAAAGCTTATTTTCTTCACACTAATAGATCATGCATGGTTAGAGAGCAATTTTTATTCGTTGCACCGATGACAACTTACTTGAAGGATCTTACTCAATCCATAAGTAGGTATGGTGGACTCTCATGGCAAAACTGGGTTTAGGGATGTTTGGAAGCACAAGTAGTATCTCTACTTGGTGCAAAGAATTTGGCTAGCATGAGAGGGAAAGGCAAGCACAACATGTTGGACGATCCATGACAATATAACTTCTATTCGGATATAAGAAAACATAACCTATTATGTTGTCTTCCTTGTCCAACATCAACTTCTTAGCATGTCATATTTTAATGACTACTCACAATTACAAAATATGTCCAAGATAGTATATTTATATGTGAGGCCTCTCTTTCTTTATTACTTCCTATTAATTGCAACAATGACCAAAACTATGTTTGTCAACTCTCAACAACTTTTATTCATCATACTCTTTATATGTGAAGTAATTACTCTCCATAAGACCAATATATGATCTTTTTATTTCTTTTTATTCTTTCTGTTATTTTATTCCCTCAAGATCATAGCAAGAAAGCAAAGCCCTCAACTCAAAACTAATCTTTATTATATATAACTCATGGACTCGATTACATGGACAGAGATCAAAACAAAACTCAAAACTAGATCATACTAAAACTTTATTCTACTAGATCAAGCTATAACCAAAAGGATCGAACTAAGAAAAATGGTAAAGATAAAGGTGTGATGGTGATACGATACTGGGGCACCTCCCCCAAGCTTGGCAGTTGCCAAGGGGAGTGCCCATACCAATGTATTCATGTCTCTTTCTTCGGAGGTGGTGGCAATGGAGTTGTTGATGAAGTAGTGCCACACATCGTGCGAAGGAGATGCTCTAGTTTACGAATGATGCCTTTGATTGCGGTGATATGCTCTGGAACCAAAATATTTTCAAGCGTGAGATACTTGTTTTTCACATGAACTATTTCAATGATCTTGAAAGCTTCAATTTCAGTAGGGGTAAGATGATTGTAGTAAGGTTGAAGGATGTCTTCTTCTTCTGCTGCCGGAACTTGATCTTCCATGGCCTTCTTGATCTTATCACCCTCGTTGATTTCCCCAAGTCCTTCTCTCTTCATCTCTATCTTCATTACCAAGCATCATCGCCCGTGTTGTAGGAGGAGGGGGACGACATGATGCCCGGCCTTGAAAACCCTGACAAAAAACAGCTCAAAACGAAAACAGGGGATATTGTCGTGGTACGGTGGTCAAAACCTTCAGGAGATTATACAATGAATTTTTACTGACCAAAAGAAGTATTGTTCAAGAAAACGGAGTCCGGAGAGCACACAAGGTCGCCACAAGGGCGGGGGGTGCGCCTAGGGGGTAGGGCGCACCCTCCACCCTTGTGGTGGCCTCGTGTCTCTTTCGGACTACTTTTAGTTTTCCTAAATTTTTAAATATTCCAAAACGGAGAAAAATTGCTATTGGAAACGTTTTGGAGTCGGTTTACTTACCGTACCACATACGTATTCCTTTTCGGAGTCTGAAACGTCATGGAAAGTGTCCCTTATGTACTCCTCCAGTGTTACGGTATTAATTATATTGGTCTCAACATTTATGGGGGTACGTGAGATATAATATTTGATTCTTTGACCGTTTACCACCTTCAAATTTGTGCCTAAGGTGTTGTTAATTTTTATGGTGCCGGAATGATAGACCTCCTCGATAATGTAAGGAACTTCCCATTTAGAGAGAAGCATTCCTGTAAAAAATCTTAAAGGAGAGTTGCATAGGAAAACATGATCACCTACATTAAAACTCACGCTACTGTATCCTTTTGTCATGCCATCTTTTAACTTTTTATTTAAACATCTTAGCATTCTCATAGGCTTGTGTTGTCCATTCATCAAGTGAGCTAATGTCAAATAACCTCTTCTCACCGGCAAGTTTGAAATCATAATTGAGCTCTTTAATAGCCCAGTATGCCTTATGTTCTAGTTCAAGAGCTAAGGGACAAGCCTTTCCATAAACCTTTTTATACGGAGACATACCCATAGGATTTTTATAAGTAGTTCTATAATCCCATAATGCATCATCAAGTTTATTAGACCAATTCTTTCTAGATCTATTAACAGTCTTTTGCAAAATCAATTTAATCTCTCTATTGCTCAATTCTACTTGACCACTAGACTGAGGATGATATGGAGATGCAATTCTATGGTTAACATGATACCTAGCAAGCATTTTATGTAAATCACCATGAATAAGATGTGAACCACCATCGTCATTAAATATCTAGGGACTCCAAACCTCAGAAAAATATGTGTATAGCCTTTATAGGAAGTGTTATGATCAGCACTACTAGATGGAATAGCTTCTATCCACTTAGTAACATAATCAACAACAACTAAAATATGTGTATAGCCTTTATAGGAAGGAAAAGGTCCCATATAATCAAAGCCCCATACATCAAATGCTTCAATATCAAGTGAATAATTCATAGGCATTTCCTAATGTCTAGTAATATTACCAATTCTCTGACATTCATCACAAGACAAGACAAACTTACGAGCATCCTTGAAGAGAGTAGGCCAACAAAAACCGGATTGCAATATCTTATGTGCAGTTCTATCTCCAGCGTGGTGTCCTCCATAAGCCTCGGAGTGGCATTTGCGTAGGATCTGTTCCTGTTCATGCTTAGGTACACAACGTCTAATAACACCATCTACTCCTTCTTTATAAAGGCATGGGTCATCCCAGAAGTAATGTCTTAAATCATAGAAAAACTTTTTCTTTTGCTAGTATGTGAAACTAGGTGGTATAAATTTAGTAACGGTATAATTAGCATAATCATCATACCATGGAGTATTACGAGAAGCATTTATGACAACTAATTATTCATCAGGAAAGCTATCATCAATGGGCAGTGGGTCATCAAGGACATTTTCTAACCTAGACAAATTGTCTGCAACGGGGTTCTCTGCTCCCTTTCTATCAATAATATGCAAATCAAATTCTTGTAGCAAGAGAACCCATCTAATAAGTCTAGGTTTAACATCTTTCTTTTCCATAAGATATTTAATAGCAGCATGATCAGTGTGAACAATTACTTTGGAATCAACAATATAAGATCTGAACTTATCACAGGCAAAAACAACTGCTAAAAATTCTTTTTAGTAGTAGCATAATTTCTCTAGGCACTGTCTAGAGTTTTACTAGCATAATGACTAACATTTAATTTCTTATCAACTCTTTGTCCTAAAACAGCACCGACAACATACTCACTAGCATCGCACATAATTTCAAAGGGTAAATTCCAATCAGGCGGCTAAACAATAGGTGTAGAAATCAAGGTTTTCTTAAGTATTTCAAATGCTTTTACACAATCATCATCAAAAACAAAAGGAACATCTTTTTGCAAGAGATTAGTGAGAGGCCTAGAAATTTTAGAGAAGTCTTTAATCAACCTCCTATAGAAACCAGCATGACCAAGGAAACTTCTTATACCTTTGATATCTTTAGGACACAGCATCTTTTCAATAGCATATACTTTAGCTTTATCAACTTCAATACCTCTTTCAGAAATTTTATGCCCCAAGACAATATCTTCATTAACCATAAAGTGGAACTTCTCCCAATTCAAGACAAGATTAGTTTCTTCACATCTTTGCAAAACTTGATCAAGGTTGCTTAAGCAATCATCAAAAGAAGTTCCGTAAACAGAGAAATCATCCATGAAAACCTCAACAATCCTTTCACAAAAGTCAGAGAATATAGCAGTCATACATCTTTGAAAGGTAGCGGGTGCATTGCATAAACCAAAAGGCATACGTCTAAAAGCAAAGGTACCGAAAGGGCATGTAAAAGTGGTTTTCTCTTGATCATCTTTTGACATAGGTATTTGATAGAAACCAGAATAACCATCTAGAAAGCAAAAATGAGTATGTTTGGATAGTATTTCTAGCATTTGATCAATAAAAGGTAGAAGGTAATGATCTTTTCTAGTAGCTTTATTCAATTTGCAAAAATAAATTACCATTCTATAACCTGTAACAATTCTTTTTGGAATCAATTCATTCTTATCATTAGGAACAACAGTAATACCTCCCTTCTTAGGGACACAATGAACAGGGCTTACCCATTGACTATCGGCAATACACTACAAAAAAAGACACATCCGTGACATTTTGGGCCGAACGATTTTTTTTTCTGTCATACATATGACACTTCTATGACGATAATTGTGCCAAAACCCGGTATCATCATAGATGTGGTGAGCTCCTACTTCTATGACAAAAAATCATGATAGAAAATGGGCTTTTCGTCCTGGGCGGGCCGGAGGCGCAGCTGCATGACATTCTTTGGGCCGTCCATGACGGAAAAAACCATGGTAGAAGCGAGGGGGAGGAAAATTTCGGGGAGTTCCCGGTTACAGTGGGAGGTCGGGGGCCGAGCGATGCGCGTTTCTCTCGTACACGTACGCGCGTGTGTGCGAGGCATTGGCTCTAACTGAACCCGAGCGAGGCTTTGGACTCTAACTGAACCCGAGCGATTGCACTGCAGGCTACGCGTTACTGAACCCGAGCGATCGATCGATGGCTGTTAACTGGACCCGATCGAGCGATTCCTTCGCTACTGCTGCTAACTGAAGCCGATCGATGCTGCCTCTAGGATGAACAGTGAGCGTTGCAAGGGGGCGTTGCCTCTGGATGAATAGGACCCCGTGGTGTGGAGGGATGGATGAATAGTAGACGGTGGAGGGGCGCCCGTGGAGGGATGGTTTAACAGGACCCCGTGGTGTGGAGGGCTGGATGAACAGTAGACGGTGGAGGGGTGCCCATGGAGGGGTGGTTGAACAGTAGCCGGTGGAGTAGCGCGCGGTGGAGGCTGGATGAACAGGAGCCCATGGAGGCTGGAGGAGGTCGACGGTAGCCTGTGGAGGCTGGAGGAGGTCGACGATGGAGATGAACAGTATCCCGTGGAGTCCCGTTTTGCGGTACGCCACACTCCTCCAGATTAACAAGACCCCCGTTTCGACCGTAGCGCTCCAACAAAAGTCCGTTTCGTCTGTTTTGCGGTACGCCACACCCCTCCCGATCAACAGGACCCCCGTTTCGACCGTAGGACGTTCGTTTCCTCCGTTTTGCGGTACGCCACACCCCTCCCGATCAACAGGACCCCGTTCCGAATGTAGGAGGTTCGTTTCCTCCGTTGTGCGATACGCCAGGCCTCGTTTCCATCGCTTGTTCCGTCCAAGCCCTCCCGATGAACACGACCACGCATTCCGTTCCGACCCAGCCGGTTGGCTCCCACGTGTTCCGTTGCCTCCCGATGAACGCGACGCATTCCATTGCCTCCGCATGAACACGACGCATTCTGTTGCCTCCCCATGAACCCGACGACGATGCTGTTTCTCCATTTCGACGCAGCCATGTACACGAGCCCTGGCCGTACGTATGCGCGAGTAGGCATTCGAGACCCCACCCGTATGTACGTACGTGGCCGTATTTTCTTTCTTGCACCCTGGCCGTTGTACATATGTGTACATGCTACGTGCACGCCTCTACTACGACACATACACGCCTCTACTACGACACGTGCGCGCCTCTACATCGACTAGTATATATGTACGTACACGTTCACGACCAGAATGACAACGCTACGTATGCTTCGACCAGCTGGGTCCCGACTGTCAGGCACTTCCTTGCATGCGAAAATGTAGCTGGTGGGTCCCAGCAGTCAGAGGGGCGAATCGTTTTTTACCCGGACGCACTTCCTTTGCATGCGAAGATGTAGCTGGTGGGTCCCAACAGTTAGGGGGCGAATCGTTATTTGTTTGCCCGGACGCACTTCCTTGCATGCAAAGATGTAGCTGGTGGGTCCCAGCAGTCAGGGGGGCAAATCTTTTTTTTTTGCCCGGACGCACTTCCTTGCGTGCAAAGATGTAGCTGGTGGGTCCCAGCAGTCAGGGGGCGAGTCATTTTGTTTTTTTTGCTCGGACGCACTTCCTTGCGTGCGAAGGTGTAGCTGGTGGGTCCCAGCAGTCAGGAGGGAACACTTTTTTTGCAAAATACGGTGGCCCGTCCGGTGGGTCCCCGCTGTCAGGTGGAGGAATAATTATTTTGCACGTAATAAGGAGGCACTTCCTTGCTGCGGCCATGGACCCAGCTGTCAGCCTCTCCACGTACAGTCCACGTCCGATGGAAGCCGTTCCTTGAATACGTTGACCATGCCGCACCGAGATCACCAGGGTGGTGGACGACGGTGAGGCCTAGGAAGGGGATGACGTGGAGCCGGGGAAGACGCGGTAGTGGATGCCCATGCGTAGAGGAGTACGAGGGTTCACTGGTTCGCTGCGGTGTGAGGCTGCCGTTGCCGCAGAATAACAGGGGGTGTGGGTGAGTAGAGGGATGGCCTGGCCAGCGGTGGGAGTAGTAGGGGGCGGTGAGGCCTCCGCCGCATCGTAGCCGGCCACGGGAGGCAGGAGCACGAGGCACGACCGTCACTGGTTTGGGCGGCTGGAGCAAGAAGACCAGAGGTTGAAGAAGCACTACGGCCGTTGGATGGACATCGTACGGTCACTGGAGCTAGAATCGTGCATATTGAGTAAGTTGACAAAGCCCTCCGTCCTCGTCAACTTAGTAGGCCCACAAGTCAGCCTGCCACTATACTGGATCCCATCTAACAGGGGGAGTATTCATTCTTTTGTGCGTAATAAGGCGGCACTTCCTTGCGTGCGAAGATATAGCTGGTGGGTCCGACCTGTCAGAGCCGGCCACGGGGAGGATGGAGAAGGCAGTCCCGCTGACGCTTGTTTGAGCGGCTGGAGCAGGAAGAGCAGAGATTGAAGAAGCACGACGGCCGTTGGATGGCCATCCAATAGTCACTGCTTGTGCATCAACCTTTTTTTAGGAAAGCCTCAAATCTATGGAAAACATCATACAACCCATCTGCCATTATTTCTAATAATTTACAGCCCATTTGCTAATTCTTAAGTTTTTTTTGAGCCCATATTCTTTTTGTTAGCATTACAGCCCATATTGTGGCCACGGTTAAAAAATTATACAAAATTTTGCATATTTCGGGGCGGTCCGAATTGTTTTAATCCCAAAATTTCGACTCACATTCAAACTGATTTTAAAAATAAATGTATATCAATATAAAATCCAACAAATTCTCCATGCATAAAAATTAATGTAATTTAAAATATCGAAATGAAAAAAAAGATATTTGAAACTAATTGCCGGTTTGATGTGTTTTAAAAATGTACAACCCATTTCTCATTACTGATGGGCCATTTTCTCGGCCAGCCGAATGAAAGCTCTCCTCGTCTTGAAAGATTTGCAGCCCAACAGGCCTGACAAAGCGACTTACTTGGCAAATCACAAAAAAACTGGGCTGTGGCCATGGACCCAGCTGTCAGCCTCTCCACATATAGTACTCTTCCGATGGAATGTTGTTGACCACATTGACCACACCACGCCGAGAGCACCAAGGCGGTGGACGACGGCAAGGCCTAGGAAGGGGACAACGCCGAGCCAGGGAAGACGTGGTAGTGGATGCCCATGCGGAGAGGAGTACGAGGGTTCACTGGTTCGTGTGCGGTGTGAGGCTGCCATCGCCGCAGGGCCTGGCTAGAGGTGGGAGTTGTTGGGGAACGTAGCAGAAATTCAAAATTTTCTACGCATCCCCAAGATCAATCTATGGAGTAATCTACGCTAAGCGGAAGCGTTCAAGTGAATGGGGTTGATGGAGTCGTGGTCGTCGTGATCCAAATCACCGATGATCCTAGTGCCGAACGGACGGCACCTCCGCGTTCAACACACATGCAGCCCGGTGACGTCTCCCATGCCTTGATCCAGCAAGGAGAGAGGGAGAGGTTGGGGATGACTCTGTCCAGCATCAGCATGACGGCGTGCTGGTGGTGGAGGAGCGTGGCAGTCCTGCAGGGCTTCGCCAAGCACCGCAAGAGACGAGGAGGGAGAGGTGTAGGGTTGCGCCAACAGGAGAAGAACTTCATTTGTTGGGATGCCCCCTTTGCCTCCACTATAGATAGGGGGAGAGGAAGGGATGTGCCCCCACCTAGGGTTCCCTCCCTAGGGGTGGCGGCAGCCCCAATACCCATCTGGGGTGGCGGCCAAGTGGGGGGGAAGGGAGGCGCACCAGGCATGGGCCTTTAGGGCCCATCTGCCCTAGGGTTTGCCCCCTCTTCTCTCTAGGCGCATGGGCCTCGGTGGGGAGGCGCCCAAGACCACCTAGGGGCTGGTCCCTTCTCACACTTGGCCCATGTATGCCTCCGGGGCCCGTGGCCCCTCCCGGTGGACCCCCGGACCCCTCCGGTGGTCCCCGTACACTACCGGTGATGCCCGGAACACTTCCGGTGGCCAAAACCATACTTCCTATATATCAATCTTTACCTCCGGACCATTCCGGAACTCCTCATGACATCCGGGATCTCATCCGGGACTCCTAACAACATTCGGTAACCACGTACATCTATTCCCTATAACCCTAGCGTCATCGAACCTTAAGTGTGTAGACCCTACAGGTTCGGGAGACACGTAGACATGACCGAGACAATTCTCCGGCCAATAACCAACAGCGGGATCTGGATACCCATGTTGGCTCCCACATGTTCCACGATGATCTCATCAGATGAACCACGATGTCGAGGTTCAATCAATCCCGTATTCAATTCCCTTTGTCTAGCGGTATATTACTTGTCCGAGATTCGATTGTCGGTATCCTGATACCTTGTTCAATCTTGTTACCGGCAAGTCTCTTTACTCGTTCTGTAACACATCATCCCGTGATCAACCCCTTGGTCACATTGTGCACATTATGATGATGTCTTACCGAGTGGGCCCAGAGATACCTCTCCGTCACACGGAGTGACAAATCCCAGTCTCGATTCGTGCCAACCCAATAGACACTTTGGAAGATACCCGTAGTGCACCTTTATAGCCACCCAGTTACGTTGTGACGTTTGGTACACCCAAAGCATTCCTACGGTATCCGGGAGTTGCACAATCTCATGGTCTAAGGAAATGATACTTGACATTAGAAAAGCTTTAGCATACGAACTACACGATCTTTGTGCTAGGCTTAGGATTGGGTCTTGTCCATCACATCATTCTCCTAATGATGTGATCCCGTTATCAACGACATCCAATGTCCATGGTCAGGAAACCGTAACCATCTATTGATCAACGAGCTAGTCAACTAGAGGCTTACTAGGGACAAGGTGTTGTCTATGTATCCACACATGTTTCTGAGTTTCCTATCAATACAGTTATAGCATGGATAATAAACGATTATCATGAACAAGGAAATATAATAATAATAACTAATTTATTATTGCCTCTAGGGCATATTTCCAACAGTCTCCTACTTGCACTAGAGTCAATAATCTAGTTCACATTGCCATGTGATTAAAACTCACAGGTCACATCGCCATGTGACCAACATCCAAGGAGTTTACTAGTGTCACTAAACTAGTTCACATCATCATGTGATTAAGACTCAATGAGTTCTGGGGTTTGATCATGTTTTGCTTGTGAGAGAGGTTTTAGTCAACGGGTCTGCAACATTCAGATCCGTATGTACTTTGCAAATCTCTAGGTCATATTGTAAATGCTGCTTCCATGCTCCACTTGGAGCTATTCCAAATGGTTGCTCCACTATACGTATCCGGTTTGCTACTCAGAGCCATTCGGATAGGTGTTAAAGCTTGCATCGACGTAACCCTTTATGCTGAACTCTTTATCACCTCCATAATCGAGAAACGTGTCCTTATTACTCCAAGGACAATTTTGACCGCTATCTGGTGATCCACTCCTTGATCACCTTTGTACCCTCTTGCCAGACATGTGGCAAGGCACACATCAGGTTCGGTACACAGCATAGCATACTATGGAGCCTACGTCTAAGCATAGGGGACGACCTTCGTCCTTTCTCTCTATTCTGCCATGGTCGAGCTTTAAGTCTTAACTTCATACCTTACAACTCAGGAAAGAACTCCTTCTTTGATTGATCCATCTTGAACACCTTCAAGATCATGTCAAGGTATGTGCTTAGTTGAAAGTACCATTAAGCGTTTTTTATCTATCCTTGATGCTCAACGTTCAAGCAGCTTAATCCAGGTTTTCTATTGAAAAACACTTTTCAAACAACCCTATATGCTTTCCAGAAACTCTACAACATTTCTGATCAATAATATGTTAGCAACATATACTCATCAGAAATTCTATAGTGCTCCCACTCACTTCTTTGGAAATACAAGTTTCTCATAAACTTTGTATAAACCCAAAATCTTTGATCATCTCATCAAAGCGCACATTCCAACTCCGAGATGCTTACTCCAGTCCTTAGAAGGATTGCTGGAGCTTTGAATATTTGTTAGCGTCTTTCAGGATTGTCAAAACCTTCTGGTTGTGTCACATACAACATTTCCTCAAGAAAATCATCGAGGAAACATTGTTTTGACATCCTATCTGCAAGATTTCATAAATAATGCAGTAACTGCTAATATAATTCTAATAGACTCTTAGCATCGCTACGAGTGAGAAAGTCTCATCGTAGTCAACTCCTTGAACTTGTCGGAAAATATCTTAATGACAAGTCGAGCTTTCTTAATGGCGACAGTTACCATCATTGTCCGTCTTCCTTCTAAAATCCATCTATACTCAACAGCCTTACGACCATCGGGTAGTTCTGCCAAAGTCTACACTTTGTTTTCATACATGGATCCTGTCTTGGATTTTATGGCATCGAACCATTTGTCGGAATCCGGGCCCACCATCGCTTCTCCATAGCTCGTAGGTTCATTGTTGTATAGCAACAAGACCTCCAAGATAGGATTACGTACCAATCTGAAATAGTACGCATCCTTGTCGACCTACGAGGTTTGGTAATGACTTGATTCGAAGTTTCATGATCAATATCATCAGCTTCCACTTCAATTGGTGTAGGCGCCACAGGAACAACTTCCCGTGCCCTACTACACACTAGTTGTAGTGACGGTTCAATAACCATATGAAGTCTCCACCATCCTCCCACTCAACTTTCCGAGACAAACTTTTCCTCGAGAAAGGACCCGATTCAAGAAACAATCCCTATTGATTTCGGATCTGAATTAGAAGGTATACCCAACTGTTTTGGGTGTCCTATGAAGATGCATTTTATCCGCTCTGGGTTCGAGCATATCAACCTAAAACTTTTTCACACAAGGGTCGCAGCCCCAAACTTTTAAGAAACGACAACTTAGGTTTCTCCAAACCATAGTTCAAACGGTGTCGTCTCAACGGAATTACGTGGTGCCCTATTAAAGTGAGTGCGGTTGTATCTAATGCCTAACCCATGAACGATAGTGGTAATTCGATAAGAGACATCATGGTACGTAGAATATCCAATAGGGTGCAACTATGATGTTCGGACACACCATCACACTATGGTATTCCAGGCGGTATTAATTGTGAAACAATTTCCACAATGTCTTAATTGCGTGCTAAAGCTCGTAACTCAGATACTCATCTCTATGATCATATCATAGACATTTTATCCTCTTGTCACGATGATCTTCAACTTCACTCTGAAATTACTTGAACCATTCAATAATTCAGACTTGTGTTTCATCAAGTAAATATACTCAGTATCTACTCAAATCATCTGTGAAGTAAGAACATAACGATATCCACTGCATGCCTCCGCACTCATTGGACTGCACACATCAAAATGTATTACTTCCAACAAGTTTCTTCCTTGTTCCATTTTACTGAAAACGAGGCTTTCAGTCATCTTGCCCATGTGGTATGATTTGCATGTCTCAAGTGATACAAAATCAAGTGAGTCCAAACGGTCCATTTGCATGGAGTTTCTTCATGCATATACACTAATAGACATGGTTCGCATGTCTCAAACTTTTCAAAAACGAGTGAGTCCAAAGATCCATCAACATGGAGCTTCTTCATGCGTTCTATACCAATATGACTTACATGGCAGTGCCACAAGTAGGTGGTACTATCATTACTATCTTATATCTTTTGGCATGAACATGTGTATCACTACGATCGAAATTCAATAAACCATTCATTTTGGTTGCAAGACCATTGAAGGTATTATTCAAATAAACAGAGTAACCATTATTCTCCTTAAATGAATAAGCGTATTGTGATAGGCATAATCCAATCATGTCTATGCTCAACGCAAACACCAAATAAGAATTATTTAGGTTTAACACCAATATCGATGGTAGAGGGAGCGTGCGATGCTTGATCACATCAAGATTGGAAAACACTTCCAACACATATCATCAGCTCACCTTTAGCTAGTCTCCGTTTACTCCGCAGCCTTTTATTTCGAGTCACTAACACTTAGCAACCGAACCGGTATCTAATACCCTGGTTCTACTAGGAGTACTAGTAAAGTACACATTAACATAATGTATATCCAATATACTTCTATCGACCTTGTCAGCCTTCTCATCTACCAAGTATCTAGGGTAATTCTGCTCTAGTGGCTGTTCCCCTTATTACAGAAGCACTTAGTCTTGGGTTTGGGTTCAACCTTGCCCTTGCCCTTTTTTAAACTAGTGGTTTCATTAACCATCAACAATTGATGCTTCTTCTTTATTTCTACTTTCGCGATGTCAAACATCGCGGATATTTCAAGGATTATCATATCTATCCCTTTATAGTTCATCATGAAGCTCTTAGTGGCTTGGTGGCAATGACTTTGGAAAAACATCACTATCTCATCTGGAAGATTTACTCCCACTCGATTCAAGTGATTGTGGTACTTAGACAATCTGAGCACAAGCTCAACGATTGAGCTTTTCTCCCTTAGTTTGCAGGCTAAGAAACTCGTCGGAGGTCTTATACCTCTTGACGTGGGCACGAGCCGGAAATCCCAATTTCAGCCCTCGAAACATCTCATATGTTTCGTGATGTTTTGAAATCGTCTTCGGTGCCTCAACTCTAAACCGTTTAACATTACTGAACTATCACGTAGTTATCAAAACTGTATGTCAGATGTTCGCAACATCCACAGACGATGTTCGAGGTTCAGCACACTGAGTGGTGCATTAAGGACATAAGCCTTCTACGAAGCAACGAGGACAATCCTCAGTTTACGGACCCAGTCCGCATAATTGCTACTCTCAACTTTCAACTGAATTTTCTCTAGGAACATATCTAAACAGTAGAACTAAAGCGCGAGCTTACGACATAATTTGCAAAGATCTTTAGACTATGTTCAGGATAGTTAAGTTCATCTTATGAACTCCCACTCAGATAGACATCCCTCTAGTCATCTAAGTGATTACATGATCCGAGTCAACTAGGCCGTGTCCGATCATCACGTGAGACGGACTAGTCATCATCGGTGAACATCTTCATGTTGATCGTATCTACCATACGACTCATGCTCGACCTTTCGGTCTCTTGTGTTCCGAGGCCATGTCTGTACATGCTAGGCTCGTCAAGTTAACCTAAGTGTTTCGCATGTGTAAATCTGGCTTACACACGTTGTATGTGAATGTTAGAATCTATCACACCCGATCATCATGTGGTGCTTCGAAACAACGAACTTTCACAATGGTGCACAGTTAGGGGGAACACTTTCTTGAAATTTTAATGTGGGATCATCTTATTTACTACCGTCGTTCTAAGAAAATAAGATGCATAAACATGATAAACATCACATGCAATGAAAAAAAGTGACATGATATGGCCAATATCATTTTGCTCCTTTTGATCTCCATCTTCGGGGCTCCATGATCATCATCGTCACCAGCATGACACCATGATCTCCATCATCGTGTCTCCATGAAGTTGTCTCTCCAACTATTACTTCTACTACTATGGCCAACGGTTTAGCAATAAAGTAAAGTAATTACATGGCATTGTTCAATGACACACATGTCATACAATAAATTAAGACAACTCCTATGGCTCCTGCCGGTTGTCATACTCATCGACATGCAAGTCGTGATTCCTATCACAAGAACATGATCAATCCCATACATCACATATCATTCATCACATTCTTTTGGCCATATCACATCACATAGCATACCCTGCAAAAACAAGTTAGACGTCCTCTAATTGTTGTTTGCATGTTTTACGTGGCTGCTATGGGTTTCTAGCAAGAACATTTCTTACCTACGCAAAAACCACAACGTGATATGTTAATTGCTATTTACCCTTCATAAGGACCCTTTTAATCGAATCCGATCCGACTAAAGTGGGAGAGACTGGCACCCGCTAGCCACCTTATGCAACAAGTGCATGTCAGTCGGTGGAACCTGTCTCACGTAAGTGTACGTGTAACGTCTGTCCGGGCCGCTTCATCCCACAATACCGTCGAAATAAGATTGGACTAGTAACGGTAAGCATATTGAACAAAAGTCAACGCCCACAACAACTATAGCGTGGATAATAAACGATTATCATGAACAAAGAAATATAATAATAATAACTAATTTATTATTGCCTCTAGGGCATATTTCCAATAGGAGTAGTAGGGGGCGATGAGGCCTCAACGGTAGCACAACCGACCACTGGAGGCAGCAGCAGGCGGTCTCCCCGACGCTGGTTTGGGCGGCTGGTGCAAGAAGAGCAGCGATTGAAGAAGCAGCAGGACCGTTCGATTCCAATCCAACGGTTACTGCTGCTAGAATCGTTTGTTGACTAAGTTGACAAGCCCTGCGTACGCGTCAACTTAGTAGGCCCACAGGTCAGCTTCCCAACCGGTGCGCCCCAGATGTCAGTGGGAGGAATCCTTTTTTTCGCGTAATAAGGAGGCAATTGATTGCGTGCGGCCAGGCCAGCGGAGGGAGTAGGGTGGGCCGGGGAAGCCTATGCGGCATCATAGCGGGCCACAAGAGGAGGGAGCAAGCAGACCCGCCGACGCTAGTTTAGGCGGCTGGAGCAGGAAGATCAGAGATTGAAGAAGCACGTCGGCTGTTGGATGGACATCAAACAGTCACTGCTGCTAGAATCGTGTGTTCACTGACAAAGCCTTGCGTAAACAAGTCAGCCTCCAAATCTATGGCGTGTACAGCCCATTTGCTATTATTTTTATAATTTTTACTCATTTTCTAATTCATATGGAATTTATTGCAGCCCATTTTCCAATTTTAGAATTGCTGGTCATTTTCTGGTCAGTACCAGGGTCAAAAAATTAACTAAATATGTGGGAAATTTTGAAAATTCGCAAATTTTTGCCGGGGAACGAAATATTCTTAATCGAAAAATTAATAGCCATACTAAAACAAATTTAAAAATAAATTAGTACTATGTCATGTTAAATCCAATGAAATACGTATAAGATATCAGTGAAGAACAAAAACAAAAAAAACTAATATCCCATTTGCTATAATTTTTTTGGAATTTTCATCCCCTTTTGATATTACTTTTGACAGACATCGACCATACTCTTTGGCCCGGACGGAATGCATCCCTCCTCGTCTTGAAAGATTTGCAGCCCAGTAATTCGGAAAAAACAAATAGGCCTAGCTTGGGTACTCTTCAAAAAGAAATACTGGGCTACTTATTTTCCCAAAGAACTGGTGCATGAGCATTTAGCTTTATTTGTTTATTTACTTATTTATGTTTAGGGGACCATGAGCATGTACCTGGGCCGGATTCATCTGAGAGCCTCCCTTCCATTTAATTATGGGCTTCTCTATTGGGCCTTCATCAGTGGGCTGCATGTTATCAACAAGTGGAAAATGTGTTCCGTACAAAAAATAGTATGAGCTACATATGATAGGGGGCACTAAAGGATTGAACCGTGCAACGACTTCCAAAACATTGTGTTTGTTGTTCTAACAACACATTTATTCAACCAACATGCGAAATATACTACTGATTGTACATTGAAAACAGCAGCAGCAGCAACTGGGGCTGGGGGTGCAACAGTAGCAGTAAGCAGGCCAGAAGAGTGAAGACGCGGCTCTCTCTTCCAAACCAAACATCAGCCATCATTACAAAAGGGCTACCAAAAAAGAACAAGTGTATGCATCAAACTAAATAAAGATCCTACTAGACTAAGTGTATGCATCTAACTAACTGGCTCAGATAGACGTTACTATTTATTAAGCTGTGGAGATTGGCTGACGGCTTGAACCAGATGGGTGCCTGACGGGGGAAACTCCAGCCAGCAGGTCGAAGTCTGATACTTGCGACCCTCTCTCCTACTTTGGGTTGCAGAGTGTGGCAGCACATATCAGGGTATGGTGCATGCAGAGATGCATGGTATGTTGTGTACACATAGTTTTTCCTGATGAATGAAACCGCACTGCCATCATGATCCTTGCCATCGGTTATCTCTGGTTAATTGGATAATTCAGTCTGACAAACAGAGAGCATGTACCTAGGCTACTTACCATCATCTAGTCCAAAAATCCTGAAGGCCCAGAGAAGCTGGGATCCTGCTCAAAGACCTTGCAGTGACTGTGATTGTATTCCGCGAAACAACACGTCTGGTACATGCGAACGATCATCAATCTTTTGTCGTCGTCTGATCGAGCCAGGAACCACCTGCAACTACCATGCCGCTTTTCTTTGAAAGGTTCTGGGATTAGGAAGGGTAGGGACACCAGGCGGCCTACAACATCATATCAAGTTGGAGTCAAATAAAAAAGGGCTCTTGATTTAGTCAATCTTAAGACCAGCATGTTATGAGCATGAATATTTTTTCAGTAAATGTTGACAGTAATATAAGCAAGCCATCATGATATCATAGGAAAGTAACATACTGCTGTAACAGCCGTTTGTAGCGATGAATGGAGTAAGCCAGCAATACGTCCAGCCATGGAAGGAGTCGACAGCGTAAATGAAGCCCTTGTGTTTGAAGCCCTTGTGTTCAATGGCATCAAAGAACCATGGAGGATGTATGATCCTGTAATGGACGTGCAGATTTATCCACTTACCGCAGTGACCTGTCAGATAGGCGAGACCGCGGTTGAAGAACACGATTAGCCTGAAGTCTTTATAATTCGCAGATCTTGTGGGCACTTGGCAGATTACAACCTTGAGCAAATCAAACTTGGTATCATGCTGGCTACTGTAAGTTTCCGAGTATTCTAGGCCATGGTGCCAAAGCAGTGCAGTGTTAATTGAAGGAAGGGGATCAATCGCCGGGTGTAGGTCTCCACGAGCATCCAGCTGCCACGACCGTCGACGAGCACCATCCAAGATGTGTTCATGCCGACCCAGTACATACCGTTAATGTAGTTGAGGTTGACGGGGATCGGATCGCAGTGAAGGGGGTTGATGCTCGCCACCCTACGATCGTTATGCTGTGTGACACACCATTTCTGAAGATCAGGCGGCATCAGCAAGCAAGGAGCTGGCTTAAAAAGCTCCGGCCTGAGGGATTTGAGTAAACGGCCCTGACGAGCATGCGGCGAGCGGCATGGTACTGAGATTGTCTACATGCGAAACAATGAGCTTGATTATCTCTGTGGGGAGTGAATTCCAGCCACTCTGCTCGGTTCTGCCAATGTTAGTGCTTGGGTTTCGGACGAGGGGGGGAGGCGCCTTAGCTGGGATGGAAGCTTGGACGAGATTATGTGCGGACAAAGATGGAGAAGCGAATATGTGTTGCGGGAAGTGGGCAGGTGATGATGACTACAGCACGCTGCTTGACTTACAAGACACATACCAGTAGCGTGGGGTCATATCAATGACAGACAACTTGCTTGAGTGATCACAGTACTGGTACTCCCTACAGTACCTACTACAGTACTATGCCCTAACTTGCTTGAGTAGAGTAGTAGAGTAGGACTCTGCTCTACTAGTAGCACCGGAGGAGTAGTATATTCTAATCTAAAATAGTTACAAACTTCAATGCCCGAGCGTGGAACGACTACGAACCGTGCTCAAAGACCGTGTCTATGTGGTGTTTGGACTTATATGCCAAAAAATAGCAAGATGCCCGTGCATTGCACGGCACACCATCATCACCAACTCTGTTTTTTCTCTACTCGTACTCCTATAGAAGACTTGGTTGGTGATGATGGAGGCGAGGAGGCGTGTTTAGCCGGGCGTGCAGCGGACGGCGCAGCACTATTCGATTTGTTATTAAAAATAAAGAAGAGTAGTAGAGATAGAGACATAGAGAGGAGCACGAGGTTGTGGGAGATAAGGATGAACGAGGCAAGGCCTTATCTGTAAATGTGGAGAGAGGTGTGGGTATCTTTTGTAAAATTGTCATAGTTGGCTTTCTATCCGTCAGATATAGATCGGATGGTCTATATTACAAGATGGCAGGCATACCATCATCACCAACTCGGTTTTCTATAAGAGTACATATAGATATAGATAGATAGAGACTAGGGAGTACTAGTAAGGACACCATCTACTGCTTCCTGTGCTACTCCTGCAGCTCCATTCGGCGGGCGCAATGTCCCCCACAACCACTCCCTCCCGCGCTCC
Organism: Triticum dicoccoides; assembly: GCF_002162155.2. Classification (NCBI taxonomy): domain Eukaryota; kingdom Viridiplantae; phylum Streptophyta; class Magnoliopsida; order Poales; family Poaceae; genus Triticum; species Triticum dicoccoides. The sequence continues at coordinate 157,010,057 of NC_041381.1, forward strand.
ATTCGGCGGGCGCTGTTGAAATCTGGGGAGCACACTCTCGCGACTGCTGGCAGCCATGACTTCACCGACAACAACTTCTTCCCCGACCTCGGCAACCTCTTCCTCAACGACATGGGCGACAACCTCAACGCCAACGGTGCTGCTCCCGTTGCACCGTATGTGTTTCTGTCCTTCCTGTTCGAAATCGTTGTAGAATTCATGTTTCTACTATGTATCCTACTACTATGCTAGTCTACATGATTAGTTTCATCTCTGTTATACCCGTCATGATTTATTTTGTGCTTTTTCGGATTAAATCTCGTAGTAACTTGCTCATATATTCAACTGGCGTAACGTCCCCTACAGCCACTCCCGTTTCATGGACGGCCTGGTCGATGCCTCCAAGGATCCCTTCCTCAACTGCTATGAGTGCCCGATGCCGTTTTGTGGCTCGCCGACGGACATGGTGCATCACCTCACGGATGCGTGCAGCGGTCACTGCTGGCCCTGGGCGGAGAACATCAAGTACGAGACGCGCTACCGGTTCACCATGCCAGAGTCGCTGGAGGATCACCGCCGCCTGCTAGTCTCGGAGGAGGACGACAGCGTCTTCCTCTTGATCGTGGGCACCGGCGAGGCCCACGCAGGCCGCCGCCCCGTCTCTGTAATGTGAGTCAGGGGCGACACCGCTGACGCTGACACTGACACGAGGCCGATGTACGGGTGCATGGTCAGTGTTACCACCCTCCGGGTCGCGTGGGCGGCGACACCGGCCTCATCGAACGGACTTGGACTCTGGGGAGCTGGGACTATCCGGCCAATGTGGACTTGGAAAACTCATGGCATCCTTTACCCGTCGACGCGGTGCACGGGGACTCCATGCAGGTTCACCTGGACATACGCATTATGAAGTGCACTTAGAAAACATGTAGTGTGTGTGTGGGTGCTTATGGCCCATGTCTTTGCCGCTTTTGATTCTGTAAGCCTGTTGTTAAACTTGAGTGGCTTTCGCCGCAGTCCTTCCTTTGAACTGTTCCTCTCAGTGAGCTGATGTAAGACACTTTGGGTTTTATTTGATAATGGAACCGGGGAGGAGCCTCCCCGTTCTTCTAAAAAAATACGCATTATCAAGTTAAATGTTGATCATTAGTCTTCGCTCAATGTAATCCGCTCTCTAAGCATGTGGAGACTTCTGTCGGTGTCAAAACCGGCGGATCTCGGGTAGGGGGTCCCGATATGTGCGTCTAGGCGGATGGTAACAGGAAGCGTGGGACACAGATGTTTACCCAGGTTCGGGCCCTCTCGATGGAGGTAAAACCCTACTTCCTGCTTGATTAATATTGAAGATGTGGGTAGTACAAGAGTAGATCTACCACGAGATCGTAGAGGCTAAACCCTAAAAGCTAGCCTATGATGGTATGATTGTAATTGTGATCGGCCTTCTAAGGACCAACCTCTCCGGTTTATATAGACACCGGAGAGGGCTAGGGTTTACATGGAGTCGGTTACAAGGAAGGAAATATAATATCCGGATCGCCAAGCTTGCCTTCCACGCCAAGGAGAGTCCCATCCGGATACGGGACAAAGTCTTGAGTCTTGTATCTTCACGCTTCAATAGTCCGGACGATGTACATAGTCCGGCTGTCCGGATACCCCCTTATCCAGGACTCCCTTAGTAGCCCCTGAACCAGGCTTCAATGACGATGATTCCGGTGCGCAGTCTTGTCTTCGGCATTGCAGGGCGGGTTCCTTCTCCGAATACTCCAAAGTAATTATCGAACACATGAATCGTGTCCGGATCCCCAAAATGATCTTCACATGCCACCGTAGAGAGAATGATATTTCACAAATGCAATCTGCTGACAACTTTTTAGACAACACGACGTGTAATTACGGTCGGGTCATTATTCGAACCGTTTTCCTACAACCAGCCACAACGCATATCGCGAGGCGGTTTCCTTGACACGTCTTGTCAAAGCAGAGATCATTTCCCCTTATCACGGGATTCTCATCAATACGGGTATGGGTAATCCCACCACACCATCAATCGTGGCGCTTGGGAAGCAAGCGATTCCCAACGAGGAAGTGGGGAGGCGCACCGCTTTCGTCGCCTCTATAAAGGGATAAGATTTCCCCATTTTTACCCACGCCTTGTTCCTCCTTTGCCCACTCTTGCCCCCTTGAGCTCCAGCGCCCAAGCCCAAGTCTTCTCCGCACAGCTAAACATGTCTGGAGCAGGAGGCAAGTGGGTGGCTTCCACCGTCAAGGAGAAGCATATCGCAAATCTTCGGGCGGCCGGATACTTGGCCGCAGACATAGCGCACCGGCTACCAGATGGTGGGCAGGTCATTCCGACCCCAGGACCCCACGAGAGGGTCGTGTTTGTCGCCCACTTCATCCGTGGACTAGGATTTCCACTTCATCCCTTCGTCCGCGGGCTCATGTTCTACTACGGGCTAGATTTCCATGATCTAGCCCCGAACTTCGTCCTCAACATTTATCGTCGTGTGCGAGGCCTTCCTCCGCATCAAGCCTCACTTTGGCTTGTGGCTGCAAATCTTCTGCGTGAAGCCGAAGATCGTGAGTGGACAGCAAGCAGAGTGCAGAGGAGCCATGGTGGGCAAGATGCCTAACGTCACCTGGCTTGACGGCTCCTTTGTGGAAACCCTGAAGGGGTGGCAATCGGGGTGGTTCTACATCACCGAGCCGCGCGGCGCCAACTGGGCGCAAATGAGCCCAGACAGAACAAAACAGAACAAAACCCCCTTCATCCACATCCATGCAGGGCCACCCAATGATATGTTATTCACAGCGGGTAAAAGCAACAGATGGTTTTTCAATGACCAACTTATTGGGTTCTGGATCGTTTGGGGTTGTGTACAAGGGAGGGTTAGATGTCCAAGAAGGTGAAAGAGAAAATATTGTTGCCGTGAAGGTATTGAAGCTTCAAACTCGCAAGGCACTCAGTACTTTTGTCGCCGAATGTGAAGCCCTAAGAAACATGCGGCACCAGAAACTTGTCAAGATAGTTACGGTCTGCTTGAGCATTGACACTAGAGGGTATGATTTCAAAGCGATTGTGTATGAGTTCATGCCCAATGGCACCCTGGACGGGTGGCTACATCCTGAGACGAAGGATCTAACAAAGCGGGAGCAGCTGGATCTGTGCCTTAGAGTGACCATACTGCTTGATGTGGCTTGTGCGCTGGACTATCTTCATTGTCATGGCCCCGCACCTATTGTACATTGTGATGTTAAGTCAAGTAATGTGCTCCTGGATGCTGATATGGTGGCTTGCAAGGATTCTTGTTGAGGGAATCTCGTCTCTCCAGCAGTCAATGAGCTCGATGGGACTTGCTGGAACAATTGGTTATGAAGCCCCAGGTTAGCCTAACAAAATTTCATTTTCCATGTTTATTTACAAGCACATTTTTGTTGTTCTGAACTTGCTGTGATTTACTATTTGGTTGTGTCCATACCATCAATAATTATTTGTAAATTAGTATATATGCACTTTGTAATTAGGATGTCTGATTATTTTCCACGTTAAATGCAATAGAATATGAGGCTGGAAACACTCTACAAGCTTGGCATTTCGCACAAGAAAAACAGAACAAAACCCCCTTGGGGAGGATGAGGGGCCTGGGGAGGCGGACCAGAGGGCCGAAAAAGGCCCTCGGCGCAAGGCCATCATACCCACGTCGTCCGATGACGATGAGACAGATTCCTCCCACGGAGGCGGGGGGGAGCAAGAAGAAACTCTACCTCCCAGCACTAGGGAGGATAAAAAGAGGAAATTCGCCCCGGAGGGGGAGGCTGGGATGTGCAAGAAGGGAAAGGTGTCCCTTCCGGACTACTCCGCCATGGCCACTCTTAGCGAGGAGGGGTGGCTGCCCAGGGGGAAGCCCCTAGCGCGATCGTAAGTATTCACACTTTATCATGACTTTAGTTCATAGCCTTTTTTTATAACGCCGAACATATATGCAGTCCGGCCAAGGCTGTCCCCGAGGTATCTTCTTCCAGGTCCCTGAGCGATTCGGAGATGAACTCGCTCCCGACGGCCACTACTCCTCAGCCCGCGGATGACACAGAGGTGTTGTCCCGAAGGCTCCCAGAGCGGGGGGAGGTGACTGGAGATGCCTCGAGGCAGAGTTCCAGATGTCGGACACTCGGGGTTTAAGATCCCTGTGGATCGCGTCGATGAGAGCCGCAGCAGGGCGGGCTCTCCACTGAACACCGTTTCGGAACTTTCGATGGTTCCGGACTTGGGCGGGCAGCCCATCGTTAGGGAGGGCGAACCGTCCGCGCCGAGGACGTCCGATGCGCCAGCAGCGCCGGATAGTCTGGTGGAAGCGCTTCAAGGCGCTTCCATGGATGACGAGCACCGTACTCTTATGAGTGCGGTGATTCAAAAGGTTCTGTCCGCCAAAAGCGGGCCACTACTAGGAAAAGGCCTACTAGTGGCGCACTAGTTTTGCCTACTAATGGCGCGCTACTGGTGCATCACTAGTACCATGCCATTAGTATTTTTTTACTAATGGCGCACCACTGGTGCGCCATTAGTATACCAGATACTAATGGTGCACGTGTAGTGCGCCCTTAGTATGCCTAGAGGTGTGCCATTATTATCTGACTTAGTAATGGCGCACCACATAGAAGTGCGCCATTAGTAATAATTTTTTTCAATTTTTTTTCATTTTTTTTAAATTTCAATTTTTTAAATTTTTTTCGTTTTTTTCTTAATCTCGGGTCACTATGGCTTAATCTCGGGTCAATATGCTTAATCTCAGGTCAAATCACACTCCGTGGTCAAACTTCCCGAAAGGTCACCCATCCTCACACTACTCAGGCCCAAGCATGATTAACTTCAGAGTTCTATCCAACCCCAGCACCAGCTAACTTCACAGGCACTTGTTGATATATCTAGCATATCAATCCTATTAAACCTTGTTGATATTTAGGACTTGGTTCATGTTCATGAGTGTGATGAAATTTTGAAAAAATATTTCAAAGTTTCGTTCATATTACGTATCATATTTTGAAAAAAAATTCCCAAAAAAAATCGAAACTAATTTTTTTTCTGTTACTAGTGGCGCACCAAGCAAACGGTGCGCCACTAGTAAGATTGAATTTTTTTGAATTTTTTTGCCTCCAGATCTTAAAAGCCCCGTAACTTTTTTCTGTTAGGTTTTTGAGGATTTTGAAAATGTTTAACGGGGTTCCCCTGGTTAAATTCGGATGTAACTTTTTGAGTAGTAATGGCGCACCACTCCCACGGTGCGCCATTACTAGTTTTGAAAAAAAAATTGAAATTTTTTTACTAGTGGCGCACCGTGGATGTGGTGCACCATTACTAGTTTAACTAGTAATGGCGCACTATCCCCTGGTGCGCCATTACTAGTTTTGAAAAAAAATAAAAAAAATTGAAAAAAATTGAATTTTTTTACTAATGGCGCACCGTGGATGTGGTGCACCATTACTAGTTAAACTAGTAATGGCGCACTATCCCCTGGTGCGCCATTACTAGTTCTGAAAAAAAATTGTTACTAATGGCGCACCGTGGATGTGGTGCGCCATTAATATTTGGACACTAATGGCGCACCAACACATGGTGCGCCATTAGTGTCCATTTCATCTATAGCCCTTTTCCTAGTAGTGTTCTAACCGAAGCATGTACCACTCTCCTGACGGGCTTTGAGGTAAGTAATAAAAATGTATGAAATTACCACCCGATAGGTAGTAGCCCCTGATACTCTGTTTGGTGTTCGGAAGGAAAAGCCAAACAGAGGGTCAATTATAATCCGCAGGAGTCTAATGATAAATATTCATGTGAATAAGCAGGTTGTGCTGCTTGCCGTTGTTGCCCGCACAGTCGAGGTTGCCGAACTAAAGCGGGACCTGGAGCAGGTGCAGGGAGAGCTTGACCTCACGAGGAGGAAGCTCGAAGAGAACAAGGGTAAGTGATTCCCCTCTCTTATGTATTTAAGGATAGACAAAATTGGTTAGTCTAATGCCGAAGCATCGTGACTGTGTAACAGGGGCCACCGCCGAAGTGGCGTCCCTGAAGAAAGCGCTATCCGAGGCCGAAGATAAGGCAGCCTTGGAATGCAAGGAGCGCGAAAAGCAAAGTGCTAGAGTGGGCGAGGTACAACAAGAGCTCCAGGACCTCGGCAAGAAGTTCGAGTCCGTGGAGCATGATCTGAAGATGAAAGAGACCGAGCTTGCAAAGGCCCTTGTGAGTATGAAAGACGCCAAGGCCGAAGACGAGAAGGCATAGCAGGAAATCCAGGAGGCCAAAAAGATAGCGGCGGGTAAGAAATTCTTTAAGCAAAGCAAACATGTGGAGGAGGCGTTTGTTTTACTTACTCGAATTCGGAGCTCTCCAGGGGCATTCGCAGATCTTCCACGCAGCGTATCAGATGCCGCGGAGTTCTACCGTGCCCAAGAGGGGAGCTCAACGGAGAAGCTATTCTGGCCCTAGTATGCTGGGGCCGAACACCCAATGCCTCCGAGTGACCAACTGAAGCAGTTGGTCGAACTCCACAGGGCGGCTGAAGTGGCTATGAAAGATTTCATAGTCCGGATGTGGCCTGGTGAGCCGCTGCGGGCTAGCTACTTCGGCCTGATCAAGCGGATGGTGAATTCCTGTCCGCGGCTCGAAGTCATCAAGCGATCTGTTTGCATTGAGGGTGCCCGCCGGGCCTTTGCCCGCGCAAAGGTGCACTGGGGCAAGCTGGATGCTGAGAAGCTGGTGAAGGACGGTCCGCCAGAGGGAAAGGAGCATCGCCATCCCGAGAAGTACTATGATGGCGTTATGAAGGGTGCTCATCTCGTGGACAATGAGTGTACCAAGGACAAGATCTTTGCCTAAATGTACCTCTGCCACTGTTGTAATTTAAAGACGAAGTTATTTGTGCTATGTAGCACTGTTAGATTTAAAATGTTACCTTCTGTGCGGCTGTTTATAAAATTCTGAAAGTAGGCCAGTCGTCGGCTTTCGCCCCCACGTAACTAGTACCGGGGTGTTCCTGGAAAAACCCGGAGACTCTTTATCCAAATTTTTGGTCCCTTAAGGAGGTATCCGGTGGATCGAACAAGGCAATCAGACTATACGGCTTTATAACTTTCACTTAGCCATAGAAGTCTATAATTTTAAATTTCGGCGAAGCCCCTAGAATTCGGAGGGCCGAATTGGGGCGCTATATACGCCTAAACGGACAAGGCCGATTCATCACCTAAAGCGGAAAAAATCTTTAAGGATTTTAAGACCTCTCGAACAGCGACCAGCTCTCGCCGCATCATGCTGGTCAGTTTTCGGCTTTCTCTACTGAGGTGCTCGTCCGGAAGAACCGGGACACAATCGCAGTAGTTCTCCCTGCGCTACCTTAGCCGATATAACGGAACGTAAGGTACCAAAACAAGGGAACCGGGCTAACCCAACTGTGGACCCAAGACATGATTCGGAGCTGATGCATATAGTGCTATAAGTTCGGGGTGCCGTACTGTTCAAAGTGTTCGAACTTTACTTGCCGTATTACGGGGCGCCATGAGAAGCCCCTGGCAAACTGACCGTACCAAGATGTATGGATGCAAATATCAAATAAACATTTATAAGAAAAAAATTCTCAAATAAGAGTAATAAGCTGAAGCTATATATGATCTCCCATTGATGAATAATACGTTTAAGCGTATGTTTACAATGAATGCATTAAGCGGAGATGAATAGGACTATTTGACATGTCCTATCCAGGGGCAGGCCGCGTACAAATAGATAGAACAGGTATAACAATCGTAAATAGATTCCACCTGTGTATTTCCTTCTGTGCGCAAAGCCTGTTGCCTCCTTGGTTTTCTCCCCTGTATAGGTCCGACAATCCAGCTCTTCTAAAGAGGCTGCCCTAAAGCAATGTCCTGAAAAATAAAAAGGGAGATTTATGAAGGTGTGTTGCGGTGATACCGCACTGTTGACTGAGTCATTGTTGTGCCTCCGCCTGGGCCCATGGTACTTTGAGTGCGTAATTGTGTGCGCGTGGCACGAATGCTGCTTTGATGGGGCTTGAGCGGAGGCCGAACTGCTAGTCACACTCTTGGCGTGCCTGATGATCCTGTTACAGGGTGCTCCAGGCTCGCTTGACGGTGCTCGAAGTTGTTGTCGGATTGGTTTGTCAGAGGAGGCCGCATTGTACTTTCGTCACGAGGGCTGCAGTATGCTCTTCTGTTCGGAGAGAGCAGTCCATGTTTCCGCTAACTGTTATGACCCCGCGTGGTCCTGGCATCTTGAGCTTGAGGTATGAGGAATGTGGTACCGCATTGAATCTAGCGAATGCGGTCGCCCCAGCAGTGCGTGATAACCACTGCGGAAGGGGACGATATCGAAGATTAACTCTTTGCTTCGGAAGTTGTCCGGAGATCCGAAGACCACTTCCAATGTTAGAGCCCGTACAGCGGGCCTCTACTCCAGGAATTACACCTTTAAAGGTGGTTTTGGTTGGCTTGATCCTTGAAGGGTCGATGCCCATTTTGCGTACTATGTCATGATAAAGCAGGTTCAGGCTGCTGCCGCCGTCCATAAGGACTCGCGTGAGGTGGAATCTGTCGATGATTGGGTCTAAGACCAATGCGGCTGAGCCGCCGTGACGGATGCTAGTAGGAGGATCCCTACGATCAAAGGTGATCGGACAAGCAGACCATGGGTTGAATTTGGGGGCGACTGGCTCCATCGCATAGACGTCCCGTAGTGCTCGCTTCCATTCCCGCTTGGGGATGTGCGTGGCGTAGATCATGTTGACCGTTTTCACCTGGGGGGGAAATT